>NW_006159494.1:2888730-2945136 GCF_000334495.1 Tupaia belangeri chinensis
TTAAATAAATAAATAAATAAATAAATAAATAAATAAATAACATGGTAATAGCATGAAAACAGACATAGAGGCCAATAAAACAGAATAGAAAATACAGAAATAAACCTAAATTATGCAGCCAACTTAATTTTGATGATGTGTACAAAACAATGCAGTGGAGAATAGAAAATCTTTTTAGCTAATGATGCTGGGAGAACTGGATATCCATCTGTGGAAAAATAAAACAAGATACCTATCTCTCACCATTAACAAAAACAAACTCAAAATGGGTTAAAGACATAAATGTAAAGCCTCAAACTATATAACTACTAGGCGAAAACTTAAAGGAAACTCGAAAACATTGATGTAGTCAAAGATTTTTAAAATAAGACACCTAAATCATGGGCAATAACCGCCAAAATAGACAAGCAGGATTAACTCAAGCTAAACCTTCTCCACAGCAAAGAGAACAGTAATTAAAGTGAAGAGACAACCCACAGAATAGGAGAAAATATTTTGAAATTATGCCTCAGATAAGAGATTGTAACCAGAATATACAGGGAACTCAAGCAGTTCACCCACAAACAAACGAATGAATAATCCATTAAAAATGAACAAATGAGCTGGAAAGACAACTTTCCAAGGAATATTTGCAAATGGTCAAAATGAGTATCAAGAAATGTTCAATGTCTCTTAACATAAGGAAAATGCAAATCAAAAACCACAATGAGATACAACTTAATCTCAGTTAAAATAGCTATGATAAAGAAAGAAAGAAAGAAAGAAAGAAAGGAAGGAAGGAAGGAAGGAAGTAGGTATGAGAGGCAAAGGTAAGAAACACTTAATAGACAAAAGAATGTAAAGTTCTCTGTTGAAAATGGTGTATGGTAATAGCCTTGGTTTGATTGTCATGCAATACACGCATACTCTGAAAAACAATATTGTGAGCTACAAAGACCTATAATTAGGGAATGTACAAAAAGATAAGCTTGCAAAGCTAGTCTGTGGTATAGAACTCAGGCTAGCTGTCACCATAGGAAAGGAAGAATCTTCACAGGAGGTCATAAAGTTACTTTTTTTTTTTTTTTAGTCAAAGTGGTGGCTTATTCTATAGATGTGTTCACCTGTGGAAATTCTCCTACCTCTGCACTTAGGATTCATGCATTTCTTTGTGCATAAGTAAAAAGTTTATTAAAGTAAAAACTTTATCAATATATGAAGACTTAAGAAAGAAGCTGAAAATTCTGCAGAAGTCCATGGAAATAGTGGGTTGTTTGCTGTAACAACAGCTACGATTTCAAGTGCATTCAGCTCACTTAAAAAACTGAGTAAAGACTAAAAGACTACAAAGACCATCCTTTGGGAACCAGCAGTTAGCATAATGGCTATGTCGCTGGACTCCCACGTAGTCAACTGCGGTATGAGTCCTGGACCCGGTGGCTTAACCTCACACTGGGCGCGTGTGCATGTGTGCCTGCCCAAGATCCTGAGAGGAGAATGGAGGAGAAGGGATTGCAGCATGGCCATCCTCCCCTGGGGGGTGATTTCTCGCTTTCCATCTCTCTGTCTCTTTGGCAGTGCATGGGCACTATAGTAAAAAACCCATACAAAAAAAAAAAAAAAAAAAAAGACCGTCCTTTTAAAAATAACTGATGAAGAAAGCAATGTTCTTGATAAGATCATATCAATAAAGCAACAAAATTGCCCACTAGTACCTAAGTCTTGAAATAGACAATATAAGTCTCAAATTTTAGAGTTAGAGGACCATTAGTTAGCATAATGGCTATGTCACTGGACTGCCACATAGTCAACTGCGGTTCAAGTCCCGGACCCCAGCTTAAACTCACACTGGGCGCGTATGCATGCGTGCCTAAGATCCCAAGAGGAGAATGGAGGAGAAGAGATTGCAGCGTGGCCATCCCCCCTGGTGGGTGATTTCTCACTTTCTATCTCTTTGTCTCTGTCTTTCTGGCGAGCGGATGTGCCCTATAGCGAAAACTTCTCCAAAAATTAAAAAAAACGTTTTAGAGTTAGATATCAACTGTTACTAGATGCCAGTGCTAATTAAAATACAATGATAGGACTTTTAAATTTAATTGGTGGTGGTGGTTACACAGTTCCTGAGGTTTTGAATACTTTGCCTCAACTCCACATACCTTATATGCCTTGAGTTTTTTTGTTTTTATTTTTTGGGGTTTTTTTTTTGTAGCGGTTTTTGCTATAGGGCATGTGCACTCGCCAGACAGACAGAGAGAGAGACAGAGAGACAGAAAGTGAGAAATCAGCCCCCCAGGGGGGATGGCCATGCTGCAATCCCTTCTCCTCCATTCTCCTCTTGGGATCTTGGGCAGGCGCACACACACACGCACCCAGCGTGAGTTTAAGCCACCAGGTCCGGGACTCGAATCACGGTCGATTACATGGGAGTCCAGCAACACAGCCATTACGCTAACTGCTGGTCCCATATGCCTTGTGTTTTTAATTGCACAATATTATAAAACGTGCCCTCAGCCTATCCCAGAAACACATATATGATACTTTAGCAAAAATATCTCCATCAAATTTATTGCAATATTTAGAAATGGATAGTTTGTTAATGTTTCTCTGGTTACATATGCTTGTTTGTCATACTTTTTGTCAATTTGGCTTCTTATTATGCTGGTGATGACCTCAAAATGGTAAAAACAAGTCCACTCTAATAGATAGGAGACCTTTGGTGGTAACTTTCAAAGCTTATCTTGAGATTTTTCTCATAAGAAACCACACGATGCTAATATAAATCTCATATATTTGCCTTGAGGTTTAAATGAAAAACTATATGTAAATGTATTTAGCACAGTGTTTGGTATATATTTAGCACTTAATATGTGTTAATCATCTACTATGCCTCATGCAGTACTGTAATTGCTTTCCTAATTACATTTTCCTTAGATGATTATGTAAAACGTGTGCACTCCCAGAGAAGGGAGTCAGATGAATGTGACCTATGCGGGTGATTGACAATGAATGGTCACATAGGCCAACCAAAGGGTCATAAAGAACCTGGGATATATCGGTTACATTTCTAGATTGTAAACTCCTTAAGGTCTTTGGTTTTTGGGCTAGATGAGGGACACCTAGAAAAGGGAATTAATAAATACTTCATTAATCAATTTATTATTGATGGCATATGTACCATTATATATGATAAACATAGGAGAGAGTTTGGACCCTCAAATATCACATTAAGGATTTCTGTATTATTTGGAATAAAATTATATGAACAATAGTAAGTCTGCTGGCTGTGTGACACCTTAAATCAATCAAAGGCCAATACTCAACAAAATTGTGGTTTGGGGACAGTTTTGTGTTTGATATCCTTTCCCTGTTTCATTTAAGGTGTTCCCCTAACCCTCTGCATTGCCTTTCCAGGTCCTGTTTATACTGAACCATGGCTTCTAATGGTACTAATATCTACTGGGAAGTTAACAGAAAGCACTTTCAAGAGAGTAACTTCAATCAGGCATCTGTAGTTTAATAGGAATTTCTGGAGATTCTCAAAGATCTTCTAGATCCAAAAGAATATAGCTTTTTTTGGAGAATTTCAGGCATTCAGATGATTAGAGATGTTAAGATTTGGAAGCTAACAGATCTGCCTCGTGCTACTCATTTCCCCATACATAATGTTCACTCTTCTCACATGTGAGTTTGCTTTGAATAGAATCATCTGTTGCAAGATAACAATCTAGGGAAGAATATTACTTTCCTGTCTTTTAGTATTTGTGTATTTACTAGGAATGTATTCCAGGAAGGGCTAGAAATTTTATTCTGTGGTTTTAGGAAATAGTCATACTTATTTGAATGATAATGGCAAGCCAATAGTGTCTCTTTTTCCTGGCAGAGAACTGCAGAGTCCTTGGAGAACCTTCCAACCAGTTTTTCAAGTCCCCACTACATCACACTAGTAAGTCCCTGGTCCCTTTCTGCTGGGTGTGGTCACTAATGTTGAAGCAACTTTACCATTTCTTGGTTCTTTGAAAAGGTCCAACAATATAACATAGCTCTCTGATTTACAGAAGAAATAGGACACTCTGGTGTAAAGACCTACTTCTTTTTGCTAGAGGGTGTGTGCACCTTGCTGGAGATGGATAGAGAGGAAGAGGAGAAAGTACCCCATATGGAGTATGGTCATGCCACAATCCTGTCTTCTCCATCTCTTCCTCCTTTTAGGATTTTGGACGTGCATGCACATGTGCCTAGTGTGTTTCTCAAACCATCAGGTTCAGGACTTGAACTGTGCAAATGGCCATGTGAGATCTGGCTGCCTTAACCACCAGGTTACAGAGCCATGCCAAGACCTACTTATTAGCAGATTGGGGCTAGATTGAGGAGAGAGAAGTGGGTAAACTATTGATATTTTATTCGTTATGAATTCTTATAAATCATTTTTGATTTTTAAAAATTAATATATTAACATACTATTTATCATGATTACTGAATTTGTTTTTGTCCCTTAAATTCCCCTGGAATTATGTGTTGCTCACCTAACTTTATGATGAAATTAGTTCTGAGGGATAAAAATAAAATTATAGTTTTCAATGAGACCTTGAGTAGCCCAAAGGTTCTCCACTAGAGCCTTCAGTTAACCAAAGTGGTGAACACTCATCTCACCAAGACTTTCAATTCAGTATTTTTTGAATTAGCAATTCTCATTAAGCTTTCTTTATGAATGACTGAAAGACTATGATTAGTAGTTTTCAGGCTATGGTTCCACAGAATCTTCATATCACATAGATCTTGGCATTTGTTAGAGGGTGGGAGTGACTTTTTCTGAGCAAATCTATTTAACCAGTGCAGTTCATTCTTAAAATTCGGTTTTCCCAGTTTGCAGTAGAGATATCATCTGAATGAAAGTTCTAATGCTTAAGAAAATAATTTGAAGTATCTGAGATACCTAATATCATCTAGGAAAGATTCATACATTTTGTAGGAAAAATATGTTCTGATAAAACTTTAGTTAAATCAAAACTATCCACCACTACTCCATCCCTTAGAAATTTATCCACTGCCTTAATTTTTCAAGGAGCAAGTAGTGGTCTACATGTGTGTATATGAGCTCAGATCTATGTGTGCACATGCATGTTTATATGTATGGATGTGTGTTATCTGGTGACAATCCTAATACAACAGTATTTATTTATTTCAGAAACCTGCAAGTAAAGATCCAAGAGGACTTGCTGATCTCAATCAAAGTGCCAAAGTGGTAGGTCTCCATGACAAAGTACCCCTTTTTAAATTTCCAATGGAGGCAACCTTTTGTGTTCTTTACCTCCTCCTTGATTAACTGGAGACATCTTCTGTATTTATCAAAAGAACAGAATTCTTAAAATTGTTTTCACAGATATACTAAAATTTCTAACAGAAAAATGGCCCAGTATGTCTCAGAGTTTAAACCCAGTCCAAAAGAGCAAAATCTAAAATTCAACATTACCAGAGTCTTGATAAATTTTAAAAATAGCATACACAGCACTTTCATCTCAGATTTTTGTTGTTCACAGCATATATACCCATGGGTTCTTTTAAAGTATTTAAAAGGACATGATAATGCTGGTAATCATAGAAAAAGGAGTTTTCTTTCTTTCTTTCTTTTCCTTTCTTTTCTTTTCTTTTTTTTTGAGAGGTTTTTGCTATAGGGCGTGTGCGCTCGCCAGACAGAGAGAGAGACAGAGAGACAGAAAGCGAGAAATCACCTCCCAGAGGGGATGGCCACGCCACAATCCCTTCTCCTCCATTCTCCTCGCAGGATCTTGGGCACGCACGCACACGCGCCCGGCATGAGTTTTAAGCCACCTGGTCTGGGACACAAACCGCGGTCGACTGCATGGGAGTCCAGCGACATAGCCATCACGCTCACTGCTGGTCCCAGAAAAGGGAGTTTTCTTTATAACTGCTTTATTAAAATGTTCACTTACCAAATCAATAAATGTTTACTTACGAAGGATAATTTCACATTTAATCTTTTATGTTTGTATTGGAAAAACTATTTAAAAATTGCAATTTTTGCCAAAGGGAAAAATAAGTATTATTTGTCTACATTTTTTGAGCTTTAGTGTTCTTTACTTCCTGCATTCATTTTGTTCCGTTTTCACAATATACCAGGTACTGGATTAGTACGAAGCTTTTCTCCTCAAAGTGTTCTGGGAAAGAACCAGCCTGATACAGACCTACTGCAGCATTTTCCCACTCCACAGTGACAAGCCTGCCTCGTGGAGGGTGGGCATGGAGACGCCCTTTAATGTGCGCAAACTGTTTCTCATCTTATAATGGAAAACAAAATCATTTTCTTTCTTTCATGATAAACCTATAACTCCAATTTAATGAGCCATGGCTAAGGAGATTGAGAAAAGTGTGAATAAATGTAGTACAACAAAATTCAGAAAGGTTATTCTAATTAGTAGATATAAATGAGTAACTGAAATCTGTGCTTATAAATTTTATAGAAAACAACTTATTTTTAATTATCTTTTTATTTAGAGTCTGAAATTGGATATCCAAAATGGCTATGCGAGGCTAGGCTGAGGATTATGATGCAAGACCTTCACAATGTCCCCTAAATGTTTGCTACACAAATATTGGATAATCTTCCAAATATTCTTTAGCCAGACAGAAAATATTTAAGATAAATGACTTCTTACTCTTAATACCTGTAGAATTAACAATTTGTAGCATAGATGTATGCTACAACAATTTTTTTTCTTATGGTTTTTTAAAATGCTTTTCAGCTCAATATAAAAAACACATACACGCACACACATAAAACAGATCCCCTGCTTTGGTATTTTTCTACAAAATGTTAATATAGTTACTTTAAACGAGTGGAAACTTTGAGAATGTACCCCAAGTCTAAGAAGTAAAACCTCCATTGTAAGAGATTACCTCCTCGAGGTCATAAAAGTATTTACTTTAATCTAAACATGGCATCACCACCACTCGTTCTGGTTTAAGTGAGATTGTCCTATACAAAAATGTCAAGGAGGGCAGCATAGGGTGACTTCGAGTCTCACTAGTTAACCCAATGTGAAGGAAGCTGAAAAATAGTCACTATCACTACAGAGTAGTTCTAAAAATTGGGATATTAGCAAAGGAGGATACAAAATACTCCTGGCAATTCTAAATTCCTAGATTTGCCTTTCTATAATTCCTTAAGAAGCTTACGAACAATTCAGAGGATTGTAGGAAATTGAGCAAACTCCAGCAGAAAAGACACACTCATCACTCCCAGGAAGGGCTTTTGAGAGCCTTCCAATATATGGAACCAAGCAATGAGTGTGCAACTTCTGTGCGGTCTCTGCCCTATTCCTGTCACTGTGTTATGGTGTGGGGCTGTCCTGGGAATGATTCCAGCTACTTCTTACAGAGATGACTCTCCAGGTGTTCTCCTGTGTTCTCTATTGTCTTTTTGTGAACTGTTAAAGCTATATGCACTTTTTTCCATTTCTTGAGATAAAGTTTTCAAATGCTAAGTGACAATTTTCTGACTCAATGAAATAAAGGCTACAAATGAAAGAAGAAAGCCTGTTGTCCTTGGTAACATTTTAGTTGCTATGTTCAGTGGACTTCTTCTTAGAGTAGAGAGTCACAATATAAGGTCAGTAGTGACTCAGCACTTCATACTGTGTCAGCTTTCTTAAGTAGTTCTTCTTAAAACTGTCACTTTAAGGGCCAGCCTTGCAGTACAGTGGTTAAGGGAGCTGAATCTCACATGGCTGACTGAGTTTCAAATCCTAAACTCAGTCCAAGCTTGTTATGTTCTCTGTTTGAGGCTGCTGAGCTGTCCTCTGCAGCTGGGTCATATCTCCTCTTCCCTGCCACTAACAGCTTGAAAAATATGTCAGGCAGGTGTGTGACTGGAAGGAAAAATGCAGAAGGGATTGCTGCATGACCATACCCCATTGGATAGTAGTTTCTCCCTGTCTCTTTGTCTTTTGCTCTCTGATAAATATATGTGCCTTTTGGCAATTACATTGAGGGGGCCATCAGGTGATGTGGTTGTTAAGGTGCTGGATTCCCACATGGCCTATCACACCGGATACAAGTGCGCACGCACCCAGAATCCCGAGATAAAAAAAAAAAAGGAGAAGAGATTGTGGCATGACCATTTCTCACTTTTCCTCTTTCTGTTTCTTTTTGTCTCTCTCCAGCAAGTGCATGCACCATATGGCAAAAACAAAACAATACAAAATACCTAAAATAATTAATATCTTAAATATCTATTTAAATTTGGGGAAAAAAAGCAACTTTATCTGATATATGAGCATACTTCAAAAATTCATGGAAAACACATATTATGAAGAAATTATGCATAGATTCAAAATGTTCTTTATTCTAAAGTAAAATCACATTTTAATTCTATTTTTCTATGAACTTCTTAAAGTCCTATCATATATTAACCTCATTAAAGCAAGCAATAATCCTTGGGTGTCTAAAACAAAAGGACAACAATATCTTTATACTCTCTGGAATGCTATATGTGTTGATGAACGATATATATATTTTAGTGGTAAAAATTTCCCTTTATAAAAGAATTTCCTTCCTAATTCATTATTTTGTCAATGTTCCATTATATCTTGCAGAGAACTTACCACAACACCTGCTTTTTCTGTCTTGGGCTCCATAGTCAACTAATTACTAATTTCTAGTGATTTTTTTTTCTAATTTCTTCTCTCTCTCCAATAATAAATATGCCTGGTACCCCCTCAGTCCTCCTGTCTAGATTCTCTCTGTAAATTTCTCATTTGTTTCTCTTTTCTTCGGTCACTCCAGGGAGCTTTCTGACAGTTGAGCCCTTCTTTAACTTTAGGAGGTACTCTCCAAACTTGCCCATAGTCCTTACCCCATGCCTCAGATACTTTATCTGTAATCCTCAATAGTTGTCACCATCTACTCTATTTCTTATGGACCTCTCCTTACAATGCAGTCTATAGATTAGGAAGTGCTCGTCACAAGCTTCTCCTTATGACTTGCCCCTGTGTGTCCCATTAAACATCTAGTCATGGAACCAGTTATGACTTATAGGAATACACATCAGGAGTCCCTGCTCCTCTCTTTGGGGATGGGGTTGTATAAAGGGTTGGAATTAAGTCAGTTTGCTAACCAGACCCTATGCTCATTTTTTCCATAACATCCACACAAGCACCAATGGTCTCCAGTGCAAAATTTTGCTTCAGTCCTACGACCACATTCTTAAGTGGTTGTAACCTGAGTTCCTTAGAAATTCTATCTCCAGAATTGGATCCCTCCCCTGAGTACCAACTACTTAGATGCAACCTTACTCTTTTCTGGCTCTTGCCACCTCTAGGGATTTGAATCTTTTCCCCTGGAACCCACAGTGGCTGACAAAAATGCTGTTGTCAATGAACAGACCCAACAGACCCATAGTTCAATTACTTCTGTGTTCTACCTCAGACCCTATGCACTTCCTGCTGCTATACTCGATACATGGACTTAGAACTCTTTCTACTGCTGGAATATGCTTAAACTCAGACCAAGCTTGTTAAGTTCTGTGTTTGAGGTTGCTAAGCTGTCCTCTGCAGCTGGGTCATGTCTCCTTCTTCCTGGACAGAGGTAAATTCACTGGAGAGTTCATGAAACTTAAACTTCAGGGCCCATCACATAACCTGCCCCTTCCAATGCTTCCATCTATTAGGTAGTCTGGAAAGTCATGACATATTTTTCTATGCAAAAATGCATCATGATTTTCCCAACCACCCAATAATTCTGTATTTGCATCTTTTAAAGGGCCTTTAGTAGACTGGATTTGGGTTGAGGAGAAGGAATCTGAATGATGTATAAGCAAAAGTTTCAAAGGTTTTCAGAAATAAATAGGACCAAGATGAATCTCAGCTAGCCCAAAGTTGTAGTTGCCATTGAGAAGAGTAATCCAGCCAGAGAGGTACTGGGGTGGGGATGTGTTCTGAGAACAAGAGGACACATGGAATATTTGATGAGCGTTCCACATACCCCTGAGACATGCATGGGGCTGAGTAGCTGAGGAAGTGCCACAGAGAGTAAAATCCAAGAGAACTGCAAACTATTCCTCAACCCACACTGGTCAGTGCCCCAAAGACTGAAGTTTTATGGTTTCCTGGGGTTTAAGAAAATTCTGCCTTCATCACTGACCACTAAATGATACAAACCTAAGAGCACCTTGGAAAAAGAAAAGAGCAGAGGCATCAGTGACTACACACTATAAGAAGGGGGTCAATGCAGGGGAGTGAGGAAGTTGTGGGAAAGGGGCAAGAGATTCTGCAGTTTAAGTTTAGACAAATTGCTTTCTGGGGAGTCTTTTTCTTTAAAAAAAAAATTGCCAGTGGAAGACATGAGAAAGCCTCTCTGGCCACCCCTTCCCCCCAACCCCCATGGGACATGGTCACTTCGCAATCCCTTCTCCTCCCCTTCTACCTTCTTTCGGGATTCTGGGCACACACATACACATGACTGCTGTGTTTCTCAAGCCACTGGGTCCAGGATTCAAATTGCATACTCACTTTTCAAAACACTGAGAAAAACAAATTAGAATCCATATATTCTGTGCTATATTAACTAAATGCTATGGTGTCAAAAAACTCTCAAGTGTATTTTTACATCAGTTCTCCCATGAATGCAGCTATGGTGATACAAAACAAAACAAAACCCCCACTCACCTATGACTGACCGGATTACATCGACAACATTGATTATTCTCAAATACCAACTATTTCCTATTTGGTAATCTATTCTGCTCATATTAGACATGCTAAAATTGGGAAGTTATATTTTAAGAAGGGTTAACTTCGCTATTAGTATGCAAATGTCTATATTCCTGATGACCCACCAATAAAGTTCATAGAAGGACCACTAGGTGGCCACATAGCTAACTAAATTTCATGTTCGCCAGAAAACTGTTCCTGATTCTCTTTTTCCAAACCGCACTAAGACTTCGGAATCATGACTTTACATAAACTTGTTAAAAAATTTGCTAAACTCCATTCTCTACTGTTAAAGGTGGAAATCTGGGTGAATTTTGCCAGACACCACTTTCTTCTCTGCCTGGGTTGTAGATAGAAGTAGACAAGAAAGGATAAACCTAAACAAAACAATGCCTGAGATGAGAGTCCGAAAGCTTTGGATGGAGATGCTAAATTGGAAAGATAAATCTTTTTCACTCTTAGTTTGGAGTCCAACCTTCTTGATGTTTGCTTATTAATAGACCCAAAGACCCAGTCTCCTGAAAACTACTGTGTATAGATATCTAGTTTTGCTGTTTAATAACACATCTCTAATCCATTCATTCATTTTCTTGAAGGCTAGTAAATTAACTTGGCCTACTGCTGCCATGGCAACCTGAAGAATCCTCCCCCTTTTCTCCAGGGATGTGTAATGGATAGTGAATGTCAGGAGAAACTGGGGCAGTATGACTTATCTGACTTTGTGGTTGATTGTTAATGTCCCTATACTAATTACCAACAAGCAGTGAGAAATATGGATTAGATTCCTTGTCTTATTGGAAACTTCCTGATCACTTTCTAGCAGAAGGTCAGGCTTTTAGGAAATTCAAGAGCTGTTATATAAGGAAGTGGGGGTCTTGTGAGCTTGATGGATCCATTAACATCTCTCTCCAGGAAAAGTTGTAATTGTAAGCTACATGTAATGGATATTGATTGCTAAGAAAGTAAGATATATATGACTTTAAACCTCAGGGGTCTCCAGGGACAAAAGGTATAGAAAAGGGGGCCTTTAGGATCACAAGAACAGAAGAAATTGCATCAGAGCTATCTTAGACATGTTAGAAAAATGACTTCAAAAGTCAGTGCCTCTTCCTCAAGGATGCCAGCACTTTGTTGTAACACTGAGAACAAACAGCATTTATTGAGTGCTCACTGTTTATCAAGCATAGTTCTAAAGACTTCATATGTGTTATTTCCTTTAACTCAAAACAACTCTATGAGTTAACTACTATAATTCTCATTTCACAGCTTGAAAAAATTGAGGTCAAAACAAGTTGAATAATTTTCCAGAAGAGAGATAGCTAATTAAATAAGATAGGATATTAATCCAGGAAGTCTAACTCCAAGGGATATGCTTTTAATCATTATTATGCTATTGGCGTCAGTATAATTTTGATCGGGAAAATGAAAAGCACCCCCCCCCATTCACACCTGTGTAAGTAAATTAATATATCTCATTTCCATTTTCAGCTTCCATCCACCAAGCTTCCCAACTTTTGTAGCCACAATACTGGCATGTGAATCTACATAGCTGGCAGGAAAAGCAAGGTCAGGTGACAGCCACCTCCCAATTTAGCCAGGCTATTGTCCAAGGCAGAGCTTCATTTAGGGATGGACCCAAGACTTTAACACCTTTTATGGCTCTCATAGGTCACTGGAGGATGCTCTCCCAATAGAATAGGCCTCTGTTTGGTAGTGTTTCAGTTCAGGCAAGCTCTCTGTTAATGCCTCTGCTACCACTGTGTAAGGGAGAAAAGCCAAAGGAATTATTGATGCTTGGTAGCACAGTGGGCCAGGTGATAGCAGCGGTCAATCAAGAGGCAGAGCTTTCTGATAGAGCCCCTTCCTTACTTTAATAAAATGAGAAATGCACTAGATTAATGGTCACTTTGAATGTACAGGAAAAAGAAAGTATCCCTACAGCATCTTCCAGCCTCCAAATACCTCTTAGACCCTTTTGCATGTCAATAAAAGTGACAAAACTCTTTGGCAAGGATTATTTGACAGACAAGGAGATTAAGAATTAGAGGTGTTCAAACACATAGCTGATAAATGGCAAAACAGAAACCTGAAAACATGCTCAGACCAATATCATGATCAGAAGTATTATCACTCTACATCTGAGCTGTCAACAGTGTGATGGCAACATCATAACCAGCAACCAAAAGACTTAAGAGTTCATTTTTGTAAAAGGTAGTTTTGATTTCCAGGGGAGCTGACCAGTAGAGGGCAGTGAACAATGCCTAGGATAGTGAAGTAACATTTGAGTGACAGCTGAGTTTTCAGGTCTTTTCTCCTCCCTTATAAGGTCCTGACTCAGGGCTATGCCTTCTTTAGGTCCACCAGGAAAAGTAGCTGGAGATAAATATGATCTTCTCTAAAATATCTCTAATGCTCTCTTTGAAGAAGCATATTTCTAAAGCTTAAGATTTTATTAAAAGACCACCAGCAGAGTGGAGGTTAAGGCACCTAATTCACACATGGTAACTGTGGATCAAATCCCAGCAGTGGCTTGAAAACACATCAGAGGGACCAGTAGTTGGCATAAATACTGTCACTGGACTCCCATGTAGTCAACCGCAGTTTGAGTCCCAGACCTGGTGCCTTAAACTCATACCGGGCACATCTGCGTGTGTGCCCAAGATCCTGAGGGGAGAATCGAGAAGAAGGGATTATGGCATGGCCATCCCCCCCAAAGGGGTGATTTCTTGCTTTCTGTCTCTCTGTCTCTCTCTCTCTGTCTTTCTGGTGAGCATACACACCCTATAGCAAAAACCTTTCCAAAAAAGAAAGAAAGAAAGAAACACATCAGGAGAGAAGAAGACTGAGTTTGCCATGGAAGCTGAGATCTGTGGTTTCAGTGATGAGAGCAATGAAGATGTTCTGCTGAGAAGTCACCCTGCCTCCACACAGTGAATGTCTAGACAGGTCTAAGAGAAAAGTTGACAAAATCTGAATACTACTTGGGCCCTCACATTCCTCAACTCCCACTGAATCTGTGACACAAAGGGAGAAAATGCAATGCCAAAGAGTTTGCAGACCACATCTTCCTGTGCACCTCTGATTGCTCAGATTTATATTCTAGAAATTAGAAAGAAATGAATAATCCATCAGATGACTAGAAATCATGACAGGGGCACAAGAACCATGCAAAAGAAAGAAAATACCTCTTTCCCAAGGGAAAAGAATAAGTCCTCTTCATCCACAGATAGTACAATGGAACTCATGGAAATTTCTGATAAAGAATTTAGAGTATTCATAATGATAAAGCTAATAGAGATGGAGGAGAAGAAAGGCAAAGAGAACACCAGAAAGAAAAAGGCAATAAGTTCCAAGAGGTGAGGAAGTTCTTGCAAGAGCTGAAAGAGGAAATAAACACCATAAAAAAGAATCAAATAGAACTGTAGAAGATGAAGGCTATAATACAGGAAGTCAAAATATCCTTTGAAAGTATTAAAAGCAGACTAGATCATACATAAAATCAAATCTCAGGTGTAGAAGACAGAATTGCTGTAAATTTTACCACAAGTCTGATAAAATAGCCCCCCCCCGAAATGAGATTAATATATGAGAAATACTAGTTACCATTAAATGTCCAAACATCTGGATAATAGGTATCCCAGAAGGTGAAGAAACTAATAAGGGAATTGACAATCTATTCCATGAAATCCTGGAAGAAAACTTCCCAAACCTAGAGAGGCATTTGAAGATCAAGACCCAAGGAATGCAAGGGACCCAAAATAGGAACAACCGAAGATCTTCTCTAAGACACATTATAGCCAGAATGATCAAAACCACAAGATACTCAGACTGGCAAGAGAGAAATGTCAAGTTACCTACAAAAGATATCCCATCAGGTTAGGAGCAGACATTTCATTGGAAACAATGTGAGTAAGCAAAGAATGTGAAAATATATTCAAAGTGTTGAGTGAAAAACAATCTCAACCAAGAATGCTATATCCAACAAGATTATCCTTCATAAGGGAAGAGAAGACAAGAATATTCTCAGATAAACAAAACTTGAAAGAATTTACCAAGACCAGCTCTCCAAGAAGTTTTTTTTTTTTTTTTTTCCAGAGGTTTTTGCTATAGGGCGCTTGCCAGACAGACGGAGAGAGACATAGAGACAGAAAGCAAAAAATCACCCCCCAGAGGGGATGGTCACGCCACAATCCTTTCTCCTCCATTCTCCTCTCGGGATCTTGGGCACACATGCACACACGCCCGATGTGAGTTTTAAGCCACCGGGTCCGGGACACGAACCATGGTTGACCACGTGGGAGTCCAGCGACATAGCTATTACGCCAACTGCTGGTTCCCTCCAAGAAGTTTTGAAGGGAGTGCTATCCCAGGAAAACTAAAATCAGGCACACAGAAATAAGAGTTCTAGGACAACTAAGAAAATGACCAGCTTAATGGTAGGGACAAGTTCAGAGTTGAACATTATCTTCCAGAATTTAAACGGAAAGATCAGACCACAACAGAAGATAAAGTACATAAGTTTGAACTGGCAAAATAGAATTTTATGACTTTTGACTAAAACATTACTAATCTTCTTTGCTTTGTTTTCCAGAGTTAAGGAGTTTTATCTTCTCTCGAGTTGTTGACAGGTCCAGGTAACTACTATTTGAACAGAATCCTAACCTGTTTCCTGACTTTAAGTATTAACTTTTTAAATTTTTAAACTTTTTTATTTTAATTTTTTAAAGCTAAAACTGCATTTCTTGAAATTAAAGAAAAGAATAAGAAGAAAAACACATAAGGCACATGTATGTGCATGTCCAAAATCTCTCAAGGAGGGATAAATAGAGGCAGAGGGATTGCAATGTGACCATTTCCTATAGGGAATAGATAATTTCTCACTATCCCTCTCTCTCTGTCTCTCTCCATCTCGCTCAGTAAGTGACCTCTAGCAAAAAGAAAAAGGTATCATTATCTACTATAGCCTTGGTCTAGCTAAAGGAAGTAAGAAATCATATCCTAAGTAGCACATTGAGTAAATTTGGTGATTTAATATTGAGATCTGCCAAGAAATTCAGAAGAGAAATAAATCAATTCATTCCATCTTGGCAATGCTTCCTTGGTTGTTCAACAGGTTTCTGTGTGAAAGTATCACCTGCTGGACACTGTGATACTCACAATATCCCACCTCCAGAAATGAATTAGCAGGCCCACGCTCAATCTAATGCCATGTTTCACTTAGACCATCCAGTGAGAGATGGAAGCTCAGAAGGAAAAATGAGAAAGTGGCAGAACCACATAACATCATTTTCTGGATCACAGAACAAAGTTATAATCTTTACTAGAATCAAGCAAAAGTAGAGCTAGAGACCAAGACTACTTTTGTATTTCCGAGGAAAAGGGGTTTAAAAATAAATAACAAATATCGATGGGCACATTTTGAGTTCTATTTACTTACTCACTTATGACTTTTTAAACATTATGTGTTTTTAGAATTTTTTCCATAGGGCATGTGTGTTCACCAGAGAGAGAGAGAGAGAGAGAGAGAAAGAGACAGAGGTAAAGTGAGAAACCTCCCTTTGGCAGAATGGCCATGCTGTACTGTAATTCCTTCTTCTCCATTCTCCTCTCAGGATTTTGGGTATGCATGCACATGCAGCCGGTGTATTTTTCAGGCTATCAGGTCCATGCCTCAAACCTGTGGAGTTGGCTATGTGGGATCCAGCACCTTAATCACCACTCCCTGTGGCTCACTCATATGTCCCTTTGTTCAACTTAAATTCATTACGTACTTGCTGTATCCAAGGTAATATTCTAAGAGCAAGAAGATGCACAGGTTTATGAAATTTTGTCCTTAAGAAAACCATGCCTCATGGGAAAGCAAAACAGTCTTCTAAATCACATTACAAAAATAATGTGATGAATGGCAGGGCTACCAAGTGGCATGGTGGTTAAGGCACCAGACTCCCACATGATCATCCATGGTTTGAGTCCCAGACCTGGTGGCTTGCTCAGTCTCTCTCTCTCTCTCTCTCACACTGGTGAGCACATATACCCTGTAGCAAATTAAAAATAATAATAATAATGATGATAAATAAGTTTTTTTTTTAATGTGACAAATGGCAGGAAAAAAAAAAAAGAAAGAAAAAAAGCAGTAGGTGCAATTGCCCAGAGGAAGAAAGAGGAGGCGTACATCATTTGGTGGAATGCAGAAGGCTTTATTCAGAGATGCAAATTTTTGTCAAAGTCTTAACAGATGCTTTAAGGTTTGCCAAGCAGAGAATGAACAACTCAGGGAGAAGCAACAAGTGTATGCATAAGCCAGTTTAATAGATCCATTTGTGTTGAGTAGGTCAGTGTAGCTGAATCATAAGGTATACAGCAAATCATAGTGTGAGAGTAGATTGAAGATTTGCTGTATAGGGTATTCCATGCTGTGGCTATCTAATGGTAATCAATGTATTGAATTTACTTAAATTAGAGCACCATGATCAAACTTATGTTTAACAAAAACTCTTAATTTTGAAAGATTAGAGAAAGAGTACTGTACTGTTAAGTCAAAAGATATTAGTCCTTCTAACAGGGGTGATAAAAGCATAGCAAAGGATGGCTTCAAGAAGCTTTTTTTCCGATTGTGTAAGAGAAAAGGGATGAGGTGGAAGGAAGAGTTGACATTGTCTTCTAGGTTTCTGATTTATATGGATGGGGCTTCACTGCTTCTTTTACCAAGAAAGAGAATATAAGGGGAGAAGTAGGTTGGACTCGAGGTGATAATGGAGGTTACATTTAAGACAGACTTAACCAACTTTTATGTGAATAAGTATAGAGAATGATTGTGTTAATAAGAGTGCAGTGGGAAATATTTAGGTACGTTTTCTACTAAATATTTTTTAAATTATTAATTGTTAGAGGATGTATGCATGAGAGAAAGAGCACATTCCCCAATGGGGCATGATCATGCAGAAATCCCTTCTCCTCCATTTCTCCATCCTATTGAGACTTTGGGCATATGAGTACATGCACCCAACATGGTTTTTAAGTCACTAGTGCTGAGACTTGAACTGAGGTCAGCCATAAGGGATCCAGTTTTCTATACATAGCACTCAACCATTCCTCCATGGGGCCAACCCTCCTTAAAAAAATTTAAGGCTATTTCCTTAAAATATTTATCTAAAGTTACTCAATTATTAGGCTAATGGCTATCTACCTAGAACTTGGGACCAAGAGCACAGGTGAAAGACAAGGTAGCTTTAAATCTTTGGTTTAAAATAAATGTGTCACACATAATGAAAATAAAGTCCAAAGAAGCTAAATAGCTAGTGGAGAATACCTGAGATACTGATAACTTTGGGAATAAGATCCAACTCCCCTAGCTTCTCATGCAGTATGGTCCCTACATATCCTCAGACTTACTTCTTGGGAAAAGGAGACTTCAAGGCTGCTCCAAAAATTCTTCTCCAATGCTATGGATTCTATAGTATACTCTTGAGTAAGCCCAGTTCACACCTCACACTGAGCCTCAATAAGGTCCCCTTGAAGGAGAAAATCAAGGTCCTTCAGGGAGAAAGATACTCAATTTGAAATGAAAAAGTGACATTTTTAACCAGTTTTACATAACACAATCTTCTTGTCTCCCTATCCTGGAACATTAAATCCAATGCAAATCTTTGATATCTTTTATATATTTCATGTCTTCACATTTTAATTTTAAACACCAAATATTGTTGTCATAACGGTTGTAATTTCCTAGTCTCCAATTCAGACATCTGTGTCTGCTCTGAGTTGACTTTAGTTGTGTTTGCTTTATTAAAGGTCCTATTTTCCTGGTCATTTTAAAACTAGATGTCATGGAACCAGCAGTTGGCATAATGGCTATGCTGCTGGACTCCCATGTAGTTGACCACAGTTGGAGTCCCAGACCCAGTGGCTTAAACTCATGCCAGGCGCGTGTGCATGTGTGCCCAAGATCCTGAAAGGAGAATGGAGGAGAAGGGATTGTGGCATGGCCATGCCCCTTGGGGGGTTTATTTCTCGCTTTCTGACTCTCTGTCTCTTTCTGTCTTTCTGCGGAGTGCATGTGCTCTATAGCAAAAACCTCTCAAAAACAAAACAAAAAAACATAGATGTCACATATTATGAATGCCATTCTTATTGGTACTGGAATCTCTTTTTATTTCTATAAGCATTTTTTAACTTTGTTGTGAGAAATGGTGACGTTATTTTGAAACCATTTGATCTTTTCAAGTCTTGATTTTTAAAGTTTATTATCCAGGACCAAAGAAGTGTTTGGTTTAAGGCTATTTATTCCTCACTATTGAGCCAAGACCCTTCTGAATACTCTACTAAATGTCCCATAAATTATGAGGCTTCCAGTTTAGCTAATGGGAGTTGGCACTATTCCCAGAGTTATAAGAGGACCAGAAAAAAATAGCCTGTAAGTTTAAAACATATGTAAAATAGTTGAAATGAATGCAATGGGTTTATTGATCAGCATTTTGGACTTAACCGAACAGAAGTAGTGAGTCTTATGACAGTTCTAAAGATATTATCCAGCATGCACCATACAACACTCTATTATAGTTGGGGGGGGGCAAAATTAAATAAGTTTAAAGATGTAAGAGGCAATGAAAAGACCTAACCTATACCTAACTGGAGAAAACTATCAGAGATGTTGACCAAAAAACTGTGATTACATATTTTACACTAAAGAGGATAGGAAGTTTGGGGGGGGGACATTTAAAACTAGAGTATGTACATTTCAGACAGAAATTACTTTTATTTTTGGTAGATATTTTTGCCTTAGAGTGCGTACACTCACAGGAAAGAGAGAGACAGAGACAGTGACAGGGAAAGTGAGGAATCACCTCCCAGAGGAATGGCTAGACCACAATCCCTTGTCCTCCATTCTCCTTCAGAGATCTTGGGCATGCAGGCACCCACGCCCAGAGTGAGTTTCAAGTCACCAGGTCCAGGACTTGAACCACAATTGGCCAAATGGGAGTTCAACGAAGTAACCACTACATCATCTGGTGATCCCACACTATCTTTTTAAAAGGTCACAGTAGGGGGCCAGCAGATGGCATAATGGTTACCATCCCCCAAGAGAGGGTGATTTCTTGCTTTCTGTCTCTCTGTTTCTCAGTCTCCCCAGCACGTACACACACCCAATAGCAAAAATCTTAAAAAAAAAAAAAAAAAAAAAAAAAAAAAGCACAGTGAAATTTCAAATTACCAGGTTTAAAATGAAAAGCCCAAACCTCCAGAGAAGAAAAACAGGCTACAAAGAGAGGATTATGAATCAGGAATGGCATTATGTTTCTCAATGCAGTACAAGAAGTTAGAAGAAAATGGAGGAAAGTCTTCAAGTGTGGAAGGAAAATGCTTTTTAGATTGGATGCCTAACTTAGCCAAATCTATCAAGTATGAAGGTAAAATAGTCATTTTCACCAGCCAAGTTTGCAAAATTGGACCTATTACTCATCTTCAAGAAGGTACTGGAGTATGTGCTCCAAAATTTAAGAGAATAAAATAATGAAGAAAGCAAAATATTTGGGAACCTGCTGGTCCAGGTAGAGGATCAACCCTAGATGTGTGTGAAGGAAGGTTCTAGAATAATGATAATGTGAGTCCTAGGAGATCTGCCATTCTAGAGGGAAGATGAAATGCCTAGAAGTTTCTCCCAGAGCAGAAAAACCAAGTACCCGTTTTCAAGGTGCTGTTATCATTCTGAGAGGTACTTTCTAGATCTGCTGGAGATGGGTGATTTTGCTTCTATGGAGATAATTTCGCAATGTCTAGAGGAGATACTTGTAGCTTTTACAACTGAGTGGGCAGTGGGTATTGCTGGCATTAGGTGGGATGAACTCAGTGGTGTCCCTAAACATCCTACAAAGTACAGTACAGCCTCCTGTCCTCCATCTTTCCCATCAAATAGTCATCAGACCAAAATGTCAATAGTGCCCTTGCTAAAAAAAAAAAAAACCTGTACTAGAGACTTTAAAAGGAGTATTTTAAATGAGGGTATTTTTAACTCCAAAGAAAAAAGATGATAAGGAAAGAAATACAATCATATATACCATGCAGTTCAAATATGGGTGATATTTAAAATAATTATGCTATAACTGTTTTGAAAAGACTAGGAAAGAGAATTGATGAAAGGGGATAAAAGAAATGATATCGTTCTTAGTTGAAAAACAGTAGGTAATTCTCAAAACTGACAAATGTACAAATGTACAAATGGATGTCCAAGTAATTCATTTAGAAATACGAAGACAGCTAGGGACCAGCAGATGGTGTAATGATTACATCACTGGACTCCCACATAGTTGACTGTAGTCCAAGACCCAGACCCAGCGGCTTAAAATTCACACTAGGTGCATGTGCATGCATGCCCAAAATCCTAAGAGGAGAGTGGAGGAGAAGGGATTGCAGCATGGCCTTTCCCCTAGGGGCTGATTTCTCACTTTCTGCCTCTCTAGTGAGCACACGTACCCTATAGCAAAATAATAATAATAATACTAACTATGAAGATAGTTGGTAGTGGGCCAGCAGGTGGCATGGAGGTTAAGGCAGCTGGATCCTACATGGCCAACTCTGTGGTTCAAGTCCCAGACTCAGTGGCCTGAAAATCACACCATAGGTATGTGCATGCATACCCAAAATTCCAAGAGGAGATCAGAGAAGAATGAATTGCAGTGTGGTCATCCTCCCTAGGAAGGTGATTTCTCACTTTCTCTCTCTCTCACTCTCTCTCTCTCTCTCACAAGCACATGCACCACTTAACTCACATACTCACTCTCTCTCTCTCTCTCTCTCTCACACACACACACACACACACAAAGATAGGTGGTAATAGAAATAACTAATGAGAGTATCAAATATGTAGTATAGAACAAATAGGAACCAGAAATAGGAAATTATTTTATTATAAATTTTTGAATATCCTTTGATATTTAGAACTATATATACTTTTTATGAAATAAATTTTGAAGGAAGTAAGGCATCTGTCCATCATGAGATCCAGTAAGCTAATTAAGATGTTAAAGTTCTGGTTCATATAAGTAAGAGTTCTGATGCAAATTTACTGTTTATTTTCTGGTTGAAAAACCCAGAGATGTAATTTTTCTGGCCATCAGTGAAATATATCTTTTATCTATCATTTCAAGCTGGTTTCTCCTGGTGTAGAATTTAGGCAGGACAGGCTGAGGGAATTCATCCATGAGGGTGGATTCGGGGAGTACCAGCAGTGTCCTGCTGTCATCCCGGTGGTGCCAGAGGCCAACAAAACATTGCAACTGTGAGACACAGCTGAGGCTGAGCCAGAGGCATGTGCAAAGCTGCCTTTTAACCTTGCAAGAAAGGAAGAATCAAGAGACCACATAGTGAAATCAGCTGGAACTGGAGAGCCAGGCAATTTGGCAAGAATTGGCTGGAGTGAGTGGAACACATTGGATGTGGACTGAAATTATTCCAGAGATAGGCACCAATGTCTGCCACCAGGCTTGCATGAATTCTCCATATATGTCTGCATGTGTGAGTTTATCCATTTAAGAGGATGAAATAAAAAAGAACTTAAGAGTATCAGATGATGGGAGTGCTCAATATTTGAACAGAAACATGCATGTACATAAACACAGAAACATACAAAAGGTAAACTATTCTCTTAAAATTCCACCCATGGCCTCTATGAGCCACTCAAATAAATGAAACAGATGAAATGGCCAGTCTGCAAGTGACCAGAGAAAAACCCTCCTTACCCTCCTTTGCTGCAACAATGACAAAGCATCATTAGATGATGCATCACTATTACCTGATTAATTTGACAAAATATTTGCATCCTGCTGGAGACAAAGCAGTCTAGTACTGAGGGGGCTTATTTCTGATCCATCATGAGTGTCCATTTTTGCTTTAAAGAACACTGCTAACACAGTACTTCCAAAATCAAGAGCTCAGTAATAAGCCAAGGACTTTTTAAAAGTGATTTACTATTTTAATTAGATGCAGTGATTATAATAGCTTGTATTACATTGCAGTACTTAGAAGATGACAGTGCATTTTTTTGTTTAACACCCAAGATAATTTTTATTAGTGAATTCAGAGGATCTAAACATTTATGAGAAGTTCAAGATGGTTTTCAGAGAACAGGTTCAAAAATTTTTTTTAATTAAATTTTAAATTAAAATGTTAAATTTTACCAAGCTAATGATATTAATATAATATTTGGTTAAGAACTTTTGCTATTTACATTCAAATTTCTCAACTGTGCATAAGTGAAGTGTATTATTTTTTATCCCTAGTTACAAGGGGTACAAAGTATTTCTTTAGGACAGTTGCAATTTGGAAAGAAAGAGAAGAAATTTAAGTTATGTTTTAGGATTTTTTTTTCTTTTCATTCCTTCTATAATTTTGCCAGAGGGTGCATAATTGGTGAGGTTGTTGAAAGCAAGGAGTCATTCCCCAAATCCTTTCTCCTCTATCTCTCCTTTTGAGATTTTGGGTGTGCGTGCACACACACGTACCCAGCCTACTTTGCAATCTGTCTGGTCAGGACTCAAATCATGCAGTCAGCCATGTGGGATCCAATTGCCCTAACACACCACTGGCTGGCTTTTTTCTTTTCTTTTCTTTTCTTCTTCTTTTTTTTTTTTTATAAAGCTAGTGATTTCCAGAAAATTGCAATATTTCTCTTGGGTCACAAGAATATAGTTGGAAAGGTCAGGATGGTCAGCATACACCTTGGTAATGAATAGGTTTGAGTTGGCTTGGGAGAGATGATACAAAAAGATATTCTAAATCATCATTATCAAAGCACTTACATTAGCTTGAAAATAAAATCCAATACATAGGAGAAAACAATCCCATGTTACGTGGGCGTTAACATTTGATAGACTGGTAGTAGTACAGAGTGAGTTCTCGCTACTCATGAGTATGTGTTTGAACCAGAAGGTCCTTGCGAAAGACCATTTCCTGGCCTAACCATTAGTTATTATAGGGAAGAGAAAATAAAAGTGGTGAGGAGATTAAATTCTTGTCTATAAATCTGCAGAATTTACTACTTAAAGTCAATGAGGATTAACTTTTTTTTTTTTTTTTTTTTTTAGATTTTTGCCAAAGGGTATGTGTGCTCATCAGAGAGACAGAAACGGAGAGCTGGAAAGTAAGAAATCACCCCTCCCAAGGAGGATGGTCACATCACAATCCCTTGTGCTTCATTCTCAAGATTTTGGACATGCTTGCACATGCACCTAGCCTGTTTTTCAAGTCTCTGGGTATGGGATTTAAACTGTGCAGTCCTCCATGTGAGACCATCAGTCCATCTTCTGGCCCACAGATTAGCTTTGTAATTTAAAAAATGATGTATTTTGAAAGTAGAAAAATAAGCAATATTTTGCTTGCTATCTCCACTCTCCGAATAGCACATACTTTATCAGAATTCCCAGAACAGAGTTAGAACTACAAAAAAAATTATCTTCTTCCATAACGAAGGCATCACATACTCATCTTTGGCTCACTGAAGGCAGATGGCCGAAAGCATTTTCAGACCCACTGCTCACTTCTCTCCTAAGCAGAAAGCTACTCAGAGTTCTAAACAAGTGTGTGTACTACTGGGAAGAAGGACCTTTGGGTGAAGATACCAGTTGTTGTGTACTCAAACGTGGCTTCTGTGGGCCACCTTGGTAGATCAGGGGTAACCCACTGCTCAAGTTATGCTGGATCCATATGGAAGATGATATTTTTTGGTTCCTGGTTATCCTCTCTGTGCTGGGTGCCTGCATCGTGCTCCTGGCAGGCCAGGAAGACTGGTAGGGATAGTGACGTGAGACCCTTTTGAGAGTATTTCATTCTCTAATGAAAAAAATAATATTCATGCGAAATATGGCTTCTGTACTGAATATTAAGTACAAGACAAATAATAGTATAAAGAAAAACTTGGAAAGAAAAGTCAGAATATTAAGCTGAAAGGTTTCTATAGCTGATTAGGGTGCAATTTTTGGTTTGTTTTCTGTTTTTCACCAATTAATAATGAATGAGATAGCCAAGTCTGCTGCTGCAATACAGAACTATGCAGTAAACATCATTTATAAAACACAGAAGAAGATCTGATTAGAGAGTCCATATGTGTGTGTGTGTGTGTGTGTGTGTGTGTGTGTGTGCATATGTGTGTGTGTGTGTGTGTCATGGAGCTCTTTCTCTTTAATTTATTTTTCATTAAAAAAAAATTCTATTCCTGTTTGTAGCATTTCAGCATCTTTACCAATTAGAACATACACCAGATACAAAAATTGTAATGGTTGTTCTTCCCCATGTTAAATGTATGAACTCTTTTGGAAATGAGATACACAGAAAGCAACTCACAGCAATCCATCTTTTCATGTCATCCATTAGTTCTACGTCAGTAAAATAGCCAGAACTGGACTACTGTTACTACCTATGTGTAACTGGTTTTTATAAAAAAAAGGCTTTCAAAGGCTGTTAAACTATCAGCAAATATGTAATTGTCACCTACTATGTTCTCAGCCTTTAAAAATACATTTTAATATATATAACAACTGTATATATTTAAAAAATAGTTCTTAGCCTTCTATTCTGATTATGAAAACAAAATCCACCAATAAATAATACAAAAGTATATATCACTCCAAGCTAGATACCAGGGCACAGACTATAAAGTGTAATGTGACCCAAATGTTCCCAGACTGTAACTTCAAGATAGAGGCAGAAGAGTGAAGTCATTAAAACTGCAGGCTTGGGGTCGGCAGGTGGCATGGTGATTAAGGGAGCTGGACTTCCACATGGCTGACTGCAGTTTGAGTCCCAGACCTAGCGACTTGCTTTCTCTGTCTGTCTCTCTCTCTCTCTCTTTCTCTTTGTCCCCCTCTGGTAAAATTAAACTAAATAAATAAATAAATAAGATTAAATAAAATAATTCTTTTAAAAAAATAAAAACTGCAGGCTCCACAGTAAAACACCCCACTTGGACTTGACTCTGACACACCCTAATGGCAAGTTCTTGACCCATTGCTTGACTGGTCAGTGCTTTCCACTAAGCTTCACTTGCAGGTGCTATTCTCTCAGCTTAATGTCCTCCATTTATTTCTAGGAGTCCCACAGGGGTTCTCTTAGGTACCCAACATATCAGGGAACTGGTCACCCTTCACAGCAAAGGGCTTATGTTGCTAGTCCCTGGTCTTACACTTGGCCTTGCCTCCTGTCTCAACCTTTATGTCCAGGTCTCCTCTAGATCATTTAAAACTTCCCATCATCAGCTGTCTGTGCTGGATACTTTCCATGTGTTCCTTGGATTCACTTTCTTTCTTTTCTGGGGGAGATTTGTATTATTTATAAAATCTATTTATATTATTTTTAAAATTATGATTTCTGATTTACATATAATCAAAGTACATCTTTGAAAACTACAGTATGGTTTATTTAAGGCATGCATGCAATGTAGAATAATCAAATCAAGGAAATGCACAGATTCATCTTCCACATTGAATATTTCTTTATGCTGTGCACATACGTCCTCATTCCAAATATATGAAATGTCTGCAAACCATGCAGAAACGTAACGATTCAAAGACATAGAAGAGGTCAACTATATACTAGCGATTGCATGGGAATGTGAGGGGAGGGTGGGAGGGACTCAGGAAAATGTATTTAATAAACATGTGAATGCTTATAAACAAACAAGTAGGATATAGACCAGCATATCACCACACAGTGAGAGAAAAACAAAACAAAACAAAACAAAAACAGGGAAGTTGCCCATCGTATGTATGTATAATCTGATAGAACAAAAATCGAAGCTATACAGCATAATGCAATGTTCTTGGTTGAAGATGATAAATGTGGTAATATCCTTGATTTGATTATCACACACCCCATGCAAGCTTTGAAAAAATCATATCGCACTGCGCCAAAATGTACAATTAAATGTAAATAAAATTACAAAAAGACTGAAAAAATAGTTCTACTAGTTTGTGGTTTTTGAAAGATGTATTATACCTATTTTTCACTCTGCTGTGATACATTATCTGGTAGACTCTTCCCCTTGTTTCCATGCATTCTTGTGTCCATTACAAATCTTCTGATTAGTTTTTTACACTTCTTTTCTGCCCAAGGAGGCTGACCATTATGAACGGCATCAATGAACATCTGCTTCCCTGGCTTCCTCTTGGAATTGTCCAGTAGGAGAAAACAAGAGAGGGAGGAGCAAGGCAGGGATTTTTACTCTTCCAACTGATTCCATTAAGGGCTATGGGCTGGGAGTCACTGTCCTTCTCCAACAGAGTCCACAGCACTTGAGGGGAAGCTGGAAGCCTCTTCTTCTGCAGCAGCAGCTCTCTCCCAGGGTAATGGAGTAAGGGCTAGCTGCTATTGATAGCCTTGGGACTCTTTATCATCTTTTTTGAGTGTCCCAAAACTGAAAATACTACTTTTTACAAAATAGCAAATCCTCCTACTGCTAATCCTTTCATTTATATATATAAATGACCCTTTTTTGAGTGCTGCCTCTGTGGCCTGCCTGAATTCTGCTGCATTTCACACAAAGGGAAGGAAAGGAGAACGCTCACCCTCCTTCCCCATTTGATGCTACAAGCAGTTATAGGGGCCCCAAAGGAGAATAGTTTATATCCTCTCAAGCTGAATAGATATACAAAATCTTACAAGACTCAATTCTCCATAGTCTTTATTTAAAAATATGTATTTATTATTATTTTAATTTTCTATAGGGCACATGCAGGAATGAATGTGAGAGAGAGGAAGTGAGAAAACAAACCACCAGGTCCAGGGGTCAAACCATGGCCAGCTATGAAGGAGGAGTCCAGCACATCCACCACCATGCCACCTGCTGGTTCCAATTCTCCATAATCTTAGAAAACAGGCAAAAAGGAAATCAAATCATTTTGTTCATCCTCCATCTTCCTCATAGGCCTTGCTCCTAATCACCGTTCTCCCAGACATAAAACAAATGTGTTGCATGTCAATGGATACAAAGAGAGAAAGTAATGGGGACAAGAGGAGGGAGAACTTGGCTTCTGAGGTATAAGCATAACCAAGCAGAGCATTCCTAGCTCCAAAATAGAATGGAGGCAAGGGGCAAGAAACTAGTAATTACAAAGAATGGACAAATGAGAAAAAGATTGTATGAAGTGGCACGGTCGTAAAATATGACACTCTACAAAGCGATCAAACATAAAAAGTTTCACATTTGTGTCCAGAGATACCCCTGAATGTGCCCTTGCTCTTTATCCAGGCAGGCTGAAGATGGGAGTGGACCATGGCCTCGGGACCCTGTAGGGGGTGATGTCTCCCTTGTTCTCTGTCTCTTGCTCTTACTCTCTCTCGCTCGCTCGCTTGTGGAATAAATAAATAAATAAATAAACTAAAAAACACAAAAGAAAAGGTATTATGGGCAAGATAGAACTAATTTGATCTTGACCGACAAAAAGGGTTAAGGATTTTAGAGAGTGTTTCAGGAAAAGAGGACATGTATGCAAAGTTAATGAGGTAGGACATTGGTAGACTGTGGGCCCAGCAATGAAAATGAGGTTGAATGTGCAAATGAAGCCCCTCACAGGACATATCGAAAGTCTCTTAGAAATACTTAGAGTGGATGTAGTCAGCAATAGGAAACATTGAAATTATAAAGTCAGCCTCAAGAGACAAATGACAGACCACTGGTTGGAATTCTGCTCTAGTAATTTTGGTAATGGAATGGGATCTTGGCCCTCTACTGGTGCTATCCTCAGAATGGCTCTTTTCAACTTTTGAGACGATATAGAAACCATAGAATCAAGCCAATTATCCCATAAAAGAACATGTAGAGATCCTTAAATCTTTATTAGGCGAGTCTTACTAAGAATTATAGCACTTTGCTAAACTCTACTCAGGAGAAAAGAGATGACAGATAACTAGGCCTTGGACATAATGCTGCACCAGGAAATTGCAAAGTTGTTAAAGTGTCCAGAACTCCCACAGAAGAGGTTGCCACACAGCAAAATTTTCCTAATTCTCAAATTTTTGAAAAATAAGTAGATAAAAGTTCTTTAGGCCCAGGCTGTATCTGTGATCCTGCATTGTCTGATTTGTAGCCTAAGAAAAAAAGCAATAATGGGACCAGCAGGTGGCTTGGTGGTTAAAGTGCTGGACACTCTCACATAGCAGATCATGGTTCGAGTCCTGGGCCTGGTGTCTTGCTTTCTCACTTTCCCTCTCTCTCTTTCTCGCTCTCTCTCTCTCTGTGGCTCTCTCTGGTCAAATTAAAATAAATGAATGAATCAAAAAAAGTAAATGCAATAATCTTCAAAAAAAAAAAAAAAGAAAAAAGCAATATTGAAAAAAAATAGAGTTGAAAATGACCAGAAATGGTTGCAAAGTTCATCTGATATGGACTGTAGGTAGTTATAGCTATAAAGTTGCTTATGCTTTTTGATCATCCAGTCTACCTATTACCTTTTCTTTTTATCTCATAAAGAAGGAAAAGAAATCCAAAATCTTTAGAGGGAAAAAAACTAACATTTTTGAATAGTTTAAAAGAACCAAGTTTTGTGCTATGTTCTTTGCATTCCCATAGTTAATAAGGATGTATGAAGGCCCTGGCTGCTAAGTAGTTTGTTTAGAATCAGACGGAAAAATATGTTAGGCCCAGCTACAGTGGCACTGGCAGCAGGGTGCTGCTGTGATCTTAGAGCCACATGGGAGGCCCAGGTTTGGATCCCTGGTAGAACTGAACATACTGGGCAAATCTAGCATGTGTTGTAATCCTGGCTGGCTGGGAAGCTGGGGAGAGGATCATGGCATGGCAAAACTCTGTGAAGTGTACCTGTCTCTCTCTTATTTGCATGAAATAAATACACAAACAACTTTTTTTTTTTTTTTTAAGGAGAGGTGTTTGCCTTAGGCATGTGTGTGCACTGGAGAGAGAGAATGATGCAGTGAGAGGGAAAGTGGGAAATCATCCCCGAGGGGGGATGGCCATGTCACAATCCCTTTTCCTCCATTATCCTCCCAGGATCTTGGGCATATATGCAAGTGCCTGGCATGATTTTGAAGCCACCAGGTCTGGGACTCAAATGGCAGTTGGCCATGTGTGAGTCTAGTGACATAAGTGTTATGCCGTCTGCTAGTCCCCACAAATAACTTTTTCAAAAAAAAAAAAAAGAAAGATTTTCAGGCCAGTCCATACCCTGGAGGTTGAGAAGGTAGATCTATTTGGCTGGTCACAGGGATTGAACACCAGACCCTGAAGATGGAGGGACACGTCCAGTGCATATGCATATGGGCCTGAGAGCTCAAAAGGAAGAAGACATGAAGAAGGGATTGTGGGGACCAGCAGTTAGCGTAGTGGCTATGTCGCTGGACTCCCATGTAGTCGACCGCGGTTCGCGTACCAGGGCTTAAAACTGACACCGGGCGCGTGTGCGTGCGTGCCCAAGATCCCGAGAGGAGAATGGAGGAGAAGGGATTGTGGCCATCCTCCCTGGGGAGTGATTTCTCGCTTTCTGTCTCTCTGTGTCTCTCTATCTGTCTGGGGAGCACACACGCCCTATAGCAAAAAAAAAAAAAAGAAAGAAAGATAAAAGTACCTCTCCAAAAAAACCACAAAAAACAAAAACAAACAAACAAACAAAAAGAAGGGATTGTGGTGTGACTATTTCCTGTAGGAAGTGTTTTCTCTCCCTCTTCTCTCCTCTTTTCTCACTCTCTCCTCTCTCTTTCTTTATCTTCAATGAGCTTGCATGCCCTCTGGAAAAATTATAAAAAAAAGAATGAAAGAGAAAGAAAGATAAAGAAAAATATTTTAAATTAGGACACTCAGGGGCCAGCAAGTGGTGTGGTAGTTAAGGTGCTGAACTCCCACATGACTATGATTTAAATCCTGGATCTCGCAGCTTGAAAACCACACTGGGCACATGTATATGCATGCCTCAAATTTAGAAGGGATGCAGAATGGCCGCCTTCCCTAGAGAATGATTTCTTACTTTCTCTTTCTTTCTCTGCCAAATGCATGTGCCCTATGGCAAAAAACTAAAAAAAAAAATTAAAAATTAGCATCTTCGACAGTGTCTTTCACATGTTTCTCACTTGGTATATCTGCGAAGAAATAGTTTCTTGGAATATATGTGCTCAACTCAATAGCTCTCAGTTTTACTCTGTGATTTTTCAGTAGGTGTACAGTAAACCTAAACTCCTGCTTCCTTGCAATCTATCGTGTAGCTGTCTGATCTGAATCAAGCCTCTACTTAAAGGAGATCTACTCTGTATTCCTTTTCTTACTCTCTCATTAAATTTTCTTATTTTTTTATTTCTCTATTGTGTGTTTTCAAAGGAAAATAAGATTTAATGCCATTTACTCATTTATATTTTCATATACCTTAGCATCTTGTATATGCAAGGCATTAATAAGTACTAAAAGAAAAAGAAGGGCAATCTCATAGTCTGTTGGTTAAGGAAATCACACCCCATATAGCTGACCCCACAACTTGGAAAAAACGATCAGGCATACGTGTGTGTGTGTGTGTGTGTGTGTGTGTGTGTGTCCCAAATTCCAAAGGGATGGAGAAATGGAGGAGAAGGGAATGCAGCATAGCCATGACCCAGTGGAGGGAGCTCTCTCCCTCTCCCTCTCCCTTTGTCTCTCTGATTAATGCCTGTGTTCTCTGGCAAATGAAAAGTAAAAAGAAAGAAAAATAAATCTACAATATTTTATACAATGAGTTTAGAATACATTGAGTAAACGGACAATTGTGACAAGAAATGCTATTGATCTTCTAAAGCTATATATTATTTATTGAATATTGGAGATTGAAAGTAGCCCTGCTAAAAGTGTCATGTTGAATATGATAAATTGTACATCATGAAGGATTTGAATGCCAAGCTTAAGGAACTTGAGATTTATCTAGGCACTGAAAATTTATTTTATTCTTCTGAGTAGAAAAGCCATTTAGTATCTTTTAAATCTGTGCAGTTTTCAACTACAACTGTGATATTACCTATATTCCTGATATATATGAGGAATAAAAACAGAATTAAGAACAGACACGTATCTTTCAAATTACCTTCTTCTATTCTATCCCTTCATTTGACAAGGAGGATGTTCAAGTCCAGAAAAGTGAAAATTACTCACTGGACTCTGATAGGGGCTAAGCTCTCAATGTAAATTTCTTGGTAGATTGTTATTGAACTGAATGTCTGTTAACTCACAAATCAGTACTTCATATAACCTTTGTGAGCACTGATTCATTATCATATTGACTGAATAAATAATAGTTGCATCCACATGCTATGTGTTGGATATAATGGGAAAAACACCACACAGTCCCTGACTTAGAAAAACTTCATTAATGCCAGGGAGGTTGAAGTGTAGAGCAATCCTTTTGTTAATATATTTGTTAGGAGAGAATAAAAAAATGTATCATGGCATCTCAATTCCCAATAGGCTTATCAAAATGCAAGGATATCACATAAAACATTGCAAAGGAAATGCCTATTAAATACGTAGGACTTTGTTGTAAAATCCTCAAGATCTTGAATAGCTCTGTTAATGATACCGTTATAAAAACACTGCTGCATTTGCAGGCAACATTCCCATTTAGAATAAGCTCATTTGTGTTTTCCTCCTCAGGGATGGAGCCCACTGTTGTGTTGTCGGCCAGTGTTCCAGAAGCTGCTTAAGCTAAATTCCCATTCAGAAAAGCTCAATAGGATTACAGTCTCCTCTAAAAATGTATAACTATTCTGGCCCATTTGCTGAGTTCCAGAAATCTTTCTTTCATGAAGTAATTTTCTTTTGTAGATTCTAAGAGCATTTCAAAGTTTTAAAGGTCATTGTGTGATTTTTTTCATTTTTGAGGTGAGGCGATTGACATCCAGTGAGATCCTACAACTTGCAAGCTACTAGCCAGATGGAAGTAGATCCTTAAACCCTGAGACTTGTAGAGTATTGCTTCCACTACGTGTCTCCTTGACACCTCTCTGATAATTTCACCATTATCAACGAATATACAACTCTTCGAGAAGAGAACCATCTATTCCTGCAACATTCTTCCAAATCCACAGACAATATCTCAAGTAGGGGAGCTAGGATGAGAAATAACAGGGTTTCTTCTTTGTGCCACCTTTTCTGGGATGGGTCATTTGTTAGTTTGTCTCTCATGTTGAACACTGTCCCTCTATTGATTCACACGTAAAACCTTAGAAAAACTGTATGATAGCTATTCTACTGGGTACTTTGCCAATGTTAACTCATTCAGCACTCTTTGAACTCTGAAGAGTATAGGGTGTGTGTATGTGTCTGTGTGTGTGAGAGAGATTATATTTTTTCTGTAGGTTAGAAAACTGAGGCTTTGAAAGGTCATCTGTCCAAAATGCATGGTTATATACCTAGTAAATGGTAAAGCTGAAAATAAACTCTGATTTTTCTGAACTCAAATCCATATTCTTTGCATCGCATCAGGTTACTCTTTAAAAGCATCAATGCTGCCCCTAAATTAAGCACATGCGGTATTTGCTTTGATACAAGGTGAGCATGTGTATATGGTTCTGGGTTTAGAATGAACAGAACCATGTTTAAATTGATATTTCATTTTGTACTTACCAAATTTTCTAGTCCTTTTTATTGTTTGCTCAGTGAGAAAAACCACTATAAGCATTTTTTGCAAGTCATAGTGAGAAAAAAAAATAAGCAAAGAATAGTGGCTCAGCAGCTTTAACTCTCTATAGCCTCAGAAGCAGGGATGGATTAATTTCCCAAGTTTCCTGGCTTTTGTCAATGTCCCAGATCAATAAACTCAACCGTTTCAACTCCAGAATAGGCAAAGAATCACCAAGGCCATTGAGAACTATTCTCTAAAACACAAGGTCTCTCTGTTAAGGAGCAAAACAAAAACTATTACAAAGATAAATCTCAGAGTCACAGAAACTAATGTTGGTGATTTGTGGAGGTCTCATTATCTCCACTGAAATGCCAATGGCTCCATGCAAACTAATGAACCAACAGCATTATGCCACCTACCTTACGTAATGTAATAAAATGCCCCTGGGGGTGAAGTGAGCAGGAGACTGTGTTATGATGTTATAACACTTTTGTACAGTGGCCAATTCAGTGACTGCTTTCATATTCAATTCTTTCAACCTTATTGATTATGCTGCATAAATTTACATAAATAGAGCATAGATATGATCTGGTTTGTACTGCAGTGACCTCTAGTTAGCAACACCAATCTCTAGAATCTCCAACCCCATTGTTTCCAGAAATGAATATTAGGGAATGGTACATATTAAATCAAGGTGCTGCAAGGTTGACCTAAAATGTGGGAAGTAGTCTTCTCATCTGTCTCCAGCTACAGAAATAGACAAGCTATGGAAACCTATTTAGATCATGAGCAGAATTCAAATAAGAAATGGAATAGTGGCAAAGGAATTTTACCAGTAGATATAAAAAAAAAGTTGTAGGAACAAATTCTTCTGTAAATCATAGCTAAAAATCGACTTGGACTACAACTAAAGTCAAACCAGGTGTCAGAGAACCCAAAGGTTTTCTTTGCTCTGCATTGATTCTGCTTTTTTTGTTTGTTTTTTACTTTTTAATTTATAATTATTATTTATTTAGCAGAGGATGTGTGCACTCAGCAGAGGGAGACAGGGAAGCAGAGAGGAAGAAAAAGGGAGAAAGTACCCCCCCCCCAATAGAGCATGGTCATGTACAATTCTTCCTTCTCCTTTTCTCCATCCTGTTGGGATTTGGGACATGTACTCACATATGCCCAGTGTGTTCTTTAAGCTGCTGGGGCCAAGATTCAAACCATGGTCAGTCATGCGGGATCTGGTCTTCTTAACCACTAGACCTCATGGCCAGCCCTGCACTAATTCTTTAAGTAATCTTAGACACAAAATTTGAACTCAGGTACCTGCTTCCATCTTTGTAGTTTGGGGAGTATATATTTCTGTATTCAATTGACAATGTTTCTCACTCATATTTATCACATATAGGGCATGGCAGTATCTAATTCATAGATGATATTGAAGTTACGTTTATGGATGAAATTAGAATATGGGCTCCTGAGAGCCTAGCACTCACCCATAAGTAAGGGGCAGCATGGGATAGTTTAAGTGTACACATTAGAATCAGAAAGTCTGTGTTGGGATCTTCACTGTGTACAGACCTAAACTTGGTCATGTTCCATAATTTCTCTGTGCCTCACTTTCTTCAAAAATAAAATCTAATAATAGTATCTACCTCTTAAGTTGTTATAATGATAAAATTAATCAAGCAAGTAGGACAGACGCCTGGCACATTACAAAAACAAAACCAAAACTTTAGTATATGTTAGGAAATATTAACATGCTAAAAAGAGTTTCATTAACTCTTTTATTCCCTGCTGATATGCTCTTCTTGGCAATATTCTATTACAGATGTTTATAAATACCAAAAATACCCAGAGAGAAGCAGGAGAAAGTGAAGACAAAGACTAATCATCAAAGTGCAAGAATAAACATTTTACATATCACCGGATCCTCCAAGTGGCTCTCATGTTCCAGAATATATAAACAAATCAAAACGTTTTAAGGTGACTCCTTCACAAAGAACCGTGTATTACTCATTAACTCAGATATTTGACAAGAAAAGACATTTCTCACAACTGAGAAAGGGAAATATAGGGCAGCTATGTTAATCCTCTAATTTGGATTTAGTTCTATAGTTTGCATTTTTTTGACTAGAACACCCTGGGCATAACATGTTTATTATCAGCTTTCTCTTTCAGACTATTAATTTGTAGGCACTTTCTCTCCATGTGTTCCCTGCATCCCCACTGAGGAAGCATCTTTCTGATCTTGTCTCACACACACCTTAGAGGTTCACCTGTCTTCATTTTACATTCCACTAAGAAAAGGAAATTATTTGAGGAAGTAAGACAATAAAGTTGCTAATTTTGTATTTAAACTACATAGGTAATCTCAGAATTAGACCTCTTCGAACACCTAGGGTCTAAACACACCATATTATGATCATGAGTTGATTCCTACCCTAGCTATACAGTCTTGCCTGTAGCTCTTGGACCTATCCTGTGCAGACTCAGCTCAGAGCTAATTTGGATTAAACCGAAGAAGACCTTCAGGAAACTAACTGCCACCCTTCAATAGTTTCAGGAATTTCTCTTGTTCCAACCAGCCCAGGGTTTATTCTATAATAACTTATAGACATCTTATCAGTTGAACCTGATAAGATATAGCCTTGCATTAATATCCACCATGAGTTTCCAGACCACATGCTGCTGCCTTTGGTTCCTGATTTGTACCCCAGTGTCATGATAGTGCTGGAAGTTGGAGCTGAAGCCCAGATGAAATAAATAGGACCTTGACATTCATTGACTCAACTCTTACTGCCTTTGCTTTAAGGATTGGACCTGTTTTTTCCTACTTTCTTTTTTGGTTTTTATAATATTATGTCCTAAACCAAACAGACCACCTGGAACTATATGTTGATCACTCTGATTTAGGTATATCTTGACTATGTAGAAGTTCTTTTATTTTGTAACACCTATCTTTTGTATATGATCAAGAAATAATTCATAGGCATGTCAGTTAGGATTTATTTGTGCTCTCGGAGATTAGCACTACATTTGAGTCTGTTAATTCTAGCCCAGCCTCTGTTCACGTACTCTGGTCCTCATTGAGTAATTGTAGATGGTTCATCATGGTTCACCATATGAACCATGGAAGATCTTATTGTGTCCCTGATTTCATTAGAAATTAAAATCACACAAACACACACAGAAATAACACCCCTGGGAATATTCCCAATAGAAAAATATGTAAACATGCATCTTGAGACATGCAAAAGAATGTCACAACAATAGTATTTTAATTTAAAATAATTAAACAGAATGTATAAATAAATTGTGGTATATTTATATGATAGAGTCCTAGCCAGGAATGAAAAAACATGATTTATTGCCATATGCGACATTATAGATGAACTTTGTAGATATAACTATGAGTAAAAGAAGCCAAACACAGAACATTATATGCTAGGTTACTGTATTTATATAATGGGCAAAACTAAGAGGTAATAGTGGCTATCTCTAGGGAGAATATGAAGAGACTGAGATGCTACAGGACAGTGTCTTCTGGGATGCAGATAATGTAATATTGCAGGTGCTCTGGGAAAAGACATTTCACATTTAATATCTGTGCACTTTGTGAATGAATATTATATTTTAATGAAATGTTATTTAAAATAAAAATGTAGTCCCTGCAATTAAGGTACCTGATACTTAACTTGGGGGCTACAAATTTATAAATAATACATGCTCTTCTTCTTGGCCATTTATCCACTTTCATTCTAATAATATTCTCCTGGGGATAGATGATGCCAGAATCTATAGTCATAGCCCTGACATAGCTACCTTCCTGTCACCCAGTCCTTATACACATGATCCCTCGATCACTTCCTTACTTTTGACAGCCTCATCCTGCAATACCATTCTTTCTGCCTCTAAAATCTCTTGAGTACATTCTGTTCTCCCCTCCCTGACAATTCTCATTTTACCTGCCAATTCATGCCTTTTCTTGAACAATTACAGCCACCACCTAAATAGCCTTCACAATTATATGTTATATCTATGGTAAATGTAACTCCTCCAAACTAATAAATATGACAGTGCCATTCTTTTAGCTAAAAAATGTTAATATTCCTCCATTTTTTTTCCTACAGGAAATGAAGGCCTTCAAAATGGTTCCTAAACTACCCCATTTCTGTCTTTGTTGCTCTGGTTCTCATATCTATTCTCTAACTAGATAGCTTTTTCTTAATATTTACTATGTATCATGTTTTTATTCATATTTTTTCTTTTACTCAGAATAGTCTTCTGCAAAGAAGTTATTTGCTCCTATCTTCAAAGACTAAATTTTAAGGACCAGCTGTTAGCATGATGGCTATGTCGCTGAACTCCCATGTAGTCGACTGCGGTTTGAGACTTGGACCCGGTGGCTTAGACTCACGCTGGGCATGTGTGCCTGCATGCCCAAGATTCCAAGAGGAGAATGGAGGAGAAGGGATTGTGGTGTGGCCATCCCCCCTGGGGGGTGATTTCTCGTTTTCTATCTCTCTGTCTCTCTCTGTCTTTCTGGTGAGTGCATGCAACCTATAGCAAAAACCTCTCAAAAAGTAAAAGACTGTATTTTATGTATTCTATGATGTCCAATTCTAAAGCTACCTTTTTAATAAATTTTTCCAGATTCATAGTCTCCTTCCTTTCAAAATGCATCAATTTATTTTATATCTCTTATGTATATCTTCTCCTATATCAAGAACCTATTTATTTTTTTTTTGGAGAGGTTTTTGCCATAGGGCACATGCGCTTGCCAGACAGACAGAGAGAGACAGAGAGACAGAGAAATCACCCCCCAGGGGGGATGGCCACACCACAATCCCTTCTCCTCCACTATCCTCTTGGGATCTTAGGCACGCATGCACACGTGCCTGGCATGAGATTTAAGCCACAGAGTCCCGGATGCGAACTGCAGTTGACCACATGGGAGTCCAGAGACATAGCCATTACGCTGGTGCCAAGAACCTAATTTTTGAAAATAGAATATATCTGCAAACTATGTCTTAGATAAGGGACTGATAACCAGAATATACAGGGAACTTAATCAGCTAATGCCCCCTAAAAATACTTAATCCAATTAAAAGATGGGCAAATGAGGTGAATAGTCAACTCTCAAAGGAAGACATATGGACAGCCATATTTTAAAAATGCTCAACATCCCTTATTATAAGGGAAATGAAAATCAAAACCAGTGAGATATAACTTAACCCCAGTTAGAATGGCTAAGATTAAAAGATAAAGAATGATAAGTGATAGGGAAGCTGTGGTGAAAAGGAAATTCTCTTACACTGTTGGTGGGAATGTAAATTAGTACAGCCATTGTGGAGAGCAATATGGAGGGTCCTTAAAGACCTACAAATAGAACTGCCATCTGATCCAGCAATTCCATGCTGGGATATCTACGCAAAGGATAGGAAAACAGTCAGAAAAATACTTGTACATTCATGTTTATTGTAGCATTATTCACAATTGCTAAGACATGGAATCAACTCAAATGTCCAAGAACAGGTGAATGGTTTGAAAAAGCACGGCACGTATACACTGTGGAATACTACTTAGCCACAAAAAAAAAAAAAAAGACCATAGCATTCGACAGTGAAAAAATACACAAGATTTAATGCTAAATGAAGACAGACTTTGAAAGAGAGGCATTGTGTGTCTCCACTTAATATACACTAAATGTCTCCAGTATATAGCAGAAAATAAAAGACTGGAAGGTATGAGAACAGGGAGAGCAAATGAGAATACTACAGTGTGAGCGAAGGTTAGCTAGTGAGAAGGGTGGAAGAGAGGGAATCAAAGGGGGAATAAAAGCAAAACATTCAAAGGATACAGAAAAAGAAAATTATCTGTTGATGATAATGTGATGGAAATTTCTTCAACTAGACTAATGTGCAGTATATTAATGTCCAGCAAGTCAATTTTGTACGCTGTACAGATGAACAGTAATTAAATGTAATAAATAAATAAATAAATAAATAAATAAATAAATAAATAAATAAAATATTGGGTTATCAGAAAAGTCAAGACATATTTTTTTCTGTTTCCCTATGCAAGCATACATGATGACTTTTTTTTTTTTTTGAGAAATTTTTGCTATAGGGCACCTATGCTTGCCAGAAAGACAGAGAGACAGAGAGATAGAAAGCAAGAAATCACCCCCCAGGGGGGATAGCCACGCCACAATCCCTTCTCCTCCATTCTCCTCTCAGGATCCTAGGCACGCACGCACATGTGTCCAGCATGAGTTTAAGCCACCGGGTCTGGGACTTGAACTGTGGTCGACTATATGGGAGTTCAGCCACATAGCCATTACACTAACTGCTAGTCCCACTTTTTTTCTTTTTTATTGGAGAGGTTTTGCTATAGGACATAAGCGCTCACCAGAAAGACAGAGAGAGACAGAGAGACAGAAAGAGAGAACTCTCCCCCCAGAGGGGCTGACCACTCCACAGTCCCTTCTCCTCCATTCTCCTTTCAGGATTTTGGCACACATGCATATGCACCCAGCATGAATTTAAGCCACTGGGTCTGGGTCTTGAGCCACGGTCGACTACATGGGAATCCAGGGACATAGCCATTACGCCAACTGCTGGTCCCGCATCATGACTTTTTTGACAACCAAATAAATAAATAAATAAATAAAACTAAATGTGTAATTAGACTCCATGAATTTGAATTCTACCTTTGTTACTTACTAACTGTAACTTGGAGCAAGAGATTTAACTTGAGTCTCCGTTTCCTTTTCTGTCAAAATATGGGAGATGGCTAAGAATTTCCAGACTCACTACACTGTAAATTCTATCATAAAATAAAAAGCATCTAGATCTATAGAGTGCTTTAGGAGCCAAATTAAAAACAAAACAAAAAAACTTTGCTAGGTAACATCTAAGACCACTCTCAGTTTCATAAACTTCTCTGTATCTTAAAGATACTTGTGTACATTTCCCATTCTCTTGTTGCAGTTCAACATGTAAATAGAAGACAGATTGTGACTTACTCATGATCACTCCCTTGTCTCAAGCACAGTGTCTTACATACTATATTCTAGAAATAGTTGGTATTTTAGGCTTTTTTTGTAAGTAAATTGCACAAAAGAATCATATGCTGGCAGTATGGTATGTATTAAGTTGTCTGGAAAAATCACGATGTACTTTTCTATGCAAAAATACATCATTACTTTCCTGACAACCCAATATATTGAAAATGGAGTCAGTATGGTGTAGTCTGGCATCCTCACCTCATATCTTATCAGGTTTGAAGGCCATAGAGTAAACAACTTATGTTATTAGTTGTACTGTGCTTGAGTGCTTGTTAGATAATTATGACTTTGTTGTTATACACCATTGAATGTAACACTACTGTGTATGCGTGACAGTTTAGTTTTTACATTGAGTCATTATTGTCAGTGGTCCCTTTAAGAGAAAGGTCTAATGTTGCCCTGCCCAGCCAGCACAGCACTGCTTAGCTAATTAACCCTGCTCTACTCAGTCTTAGTCCAGGCTGGTGAGCCCTAATGGCCTTGGCTTGGCTTAATCTTGGTTCATCCTAGTTCAGCTCAATGTGCTATGAATTCTGAGAAGTAGGACTCATTCTATAAGTATTTTTCATTCATAATACTTACTCCAATAAGGAGGAAGTGCTTGTGAATGCTGGTATGTGCTTTGCAAGCCTGCTAAGAATTCTGTGAGCTCCCACTAACTCAACCCATAAACAACATGACATCAGTGCCTGTGTCTTTTTCCAACTCCCTGCATCTCTGTTCGACCTTTCCTTGGAGAAGGAAAGAATCTTGCAAAACATTTGGCGCTGTGAGCAGGATATGAAGAGGTAGGAGATAACCCTCTAGCTCCTGAGGTGCTGGGATGGCCCCTTACTAGGGTATAGTTACTGGGTTAGCCACTTGAGTATCCCCAGGTGGATATGATGGGCTAGATGGGACACTGAACAGCATAGGCTTTGACTGCTGTAGCTGAGGGGTAAGGATAGAAAAAGAGAAATAAGCAGTGTACACAGGAGTGAATTATGCCAGAGGCACCCAGATGACTGAGAATATCATGCATAATACTGTAAAAGTGAAAGAAGAAGCACTTGAGGAAAAGATATGGGCACTGGAATTTGACCTTCAAATAGGTGAGGCTTAAAATGTCCAGAGATGGATCATTAGAACAGGTATTGAGAAATAAGTCTGTTTTGCATGCTCAACCTGTTGAGCACCAGAAGATGAAGCATGACCAACTGGTGGCAAAGGGAGGGGCTTCACTGGGCCCTCCCAGAGTGACTGATTTCACTATGTATGTACTGTACACTCAGGTTGAGCTGTTAGACTTGGTAAGCAGTTTCATCAGCAGCCAGAGGAACCTACTGCTACTTGGTTATTGTGACTGTAGGACTTAGGAGTCAATAATGTTGTTTGAGAAGTGGCCTCCATCACCATCCTTGTGGCAGTGACTGTAGAATGGTCACCAATATGCTCTTCCACAGGGAAATTATTCCTTGATGTAATGGATAGCTGCTACTGTGAGAACAGTCTAATATGATGTAGGTGAACTGCCAACAACTGCAACAGTACATAAACAATGAAAGGCCTACCACTTCAGCAACTCCATCCCTCCTGTTAAAGAACTTTATCAAGAAATCTGACACCTCAGAAAAGGGAGGTGAATTTTAATTAGGGGTTACTTTAATTAGGTCTCAGGCCACAGCCTGATACCCACATCATGGACATGAGTGAAGAGCAGTGGCCCCATGTTTAACTCACTCTGTAAACGTACAGAGGGTGTTGGTTCTGGTGAACATGGTGAGGCTGAATGTAGTTTTGTATGTGACAACCCGGACAAGTGTCCTACATAGATGGCTCTGAAGACCAGACAATTACCGTGACAGTAGTGTTGCTAACCTTGAAAATTGGGTGACTTCCCTCTTTAAGTCTAAGAATGGATGTCTTGCTGAGAATGCAGCTGTGCACTTCCATTGGAGAATTTTGCCTGCAATGCAGGTGATGAAAAGTGTGGCTGGGGACACCCTAAGCACCCACCTAAAGTGTTACCTACACCTGGATGGGTGGTAAATGTGAAAATGTACTAGTTACCTAGAGATTACCAGGAGTACAATTTGTAAATAAAAAAAAAGTAAAGATTGTAAAACTCACCCATATCCTTTTGACTCTCTGGTCTGACCAGTGAAGAAGTCAGATGATACTTGGAGAATGACTGTGGACTATTGTAAATTGAACAAGAGGCTGTCCCGCTTGCATGCAGCAGTGTCAAATATACATGTGATCATGGGCCAATTCAGCCACTTTATGGTTGGTTGTTCCATTGCATTGATGATCTGTTATTAACCTCTGATTCTCTTGCAGATTTAGAGACAGCTGCTCACGGATAGTAGAACATTGTGCGCATGTGGATGGGTGGTCAATCTGAATAAAGTTCAAGGGCCAGGTTTTTCAGTCAAGTTTTGGGTGCTGTCTAATTGGACAAGACCTGGGTAACTCCAGAGGTAATAGTTGGCAAAGTACATGCAGCTCCTCATCCTACCACTGGCACAATTACAGAGTTTTGGGGATTCTTAAGCTATTGGAGAACCTCTATTTTCTATTTAGTAATGACTTGTAAGTCTTTCAATGGCTTGGCAAGAAAGGGTGTTCCTTGGGGCTGGGCCTCAGATCAGGAACAAGCATTGCTGGCTGCTAAACGCCTGGTGCAACAAGCTCAGGCTTTGCAGGTGGTAGCTCCACATAAGCCATTTGAGTACTGGCTTCAGATGGAGCTTGTGGCTCTGGAGAAGTGAATGACTGCATCAGTCAGTGAGATTCTAGTCACAATTATGGAAAGGAGCTGAGCTCCAATACTCTTTAATCGAGAAGCAGCTGGCAGGCATGTGCCCTGCACCAATAGCCTCTGAGATTATAATGGAGATGACCCCAGTACTTGTGAGAAATTATTGCCATATTGAGAGATGGCTGCAACATTAATTGTAAATGTAGCATAGACCCCAACTTTAGCAAAGTGGGGAGTTTACTTGGAACAGAGAGGGACACTTTCTACTAGTCTCTTATCAGAGAACTTAAGCAAGAGCTAGGACATTACAGTACAGTAAAGAAGTTCTGGATCCTTAGCTACAGGTGAACCATCAGCCTAAGCCTTCCTCACATATGGAGGGGGAAAGCCCTATTCTAGAAATGGCTTGTACAGTCATCCTCAGATACAATGTGGTATGACATCAGGAGTAGACAAAGCAGTCAGTGGGATGAACAGTGGGTTGTATACATGATAATAATAAAAGAGGAGAAACCTCTTACTGTGTGTACAGTTAGTTGGACTATGTCCAGGGGAATAAAATATGCCCTGACAGTAGTAGATACCACTACTAGACTGTTGTTTGTGTGACCTGTAGCCAGAGCTGACCTGAAAGTCAAAGTATCATCATCCACAGTGGGTAGACAAGATAGGGACAGGCACATGTGCTTTAAATGAAAAGCCACGGAGTGGGGGAGTGGCCCCATTGTGGCTATCACACATGAGAACACAGTGTCCATGCAGACACAAGTTAGTATAACAGGTGTACTTTTAAAGCCAGGTGGAGAGACAAGGAAATTTGTTATTTCCTACCCCGATGCCAGTGGCCCAGCATAGACAGTCACTTGGGAGTGGCCTTAGAAGATCCAATCTCCCCCACCTTCCACCCCCTGGATTTGTGGCTAGGACTTTTTGCTCCCTGGGAACAAAGGTTACAGAAAATTTTGCAAGCTACTCTGTAGGTAAACCGGTACAAGTCACCAGACCAACTGGGTCAGGGACAGATCTTATTAAAAGTGTTTTTGTTCTAATTATTGCCTTTTCCCATGTAACTGCTGAATTTCAAAAAATTATGTACTTCACAGGAGACCCACTACAAGACAGGTGGTTTAACCTAGGTACCACTTGGTGGTGGGTATTTGCCCACCCAGTGAGAGAAGTCTGTGTTTTTGTTGCTTATTGTTATAGTTTAAATTGTTGTTATGGTTAATGGGTCCAGGACTCTCGCTGAGGGACCATTACAGAAGAATTAATGAAGATCGCAAGGTGAGGAATCCAGAAGGGGTGGAACATATTGCAAATGGAGTCAGGATGTTTTAGTCTGGCTCCCTCACCTCCTATCTTATCAGGTTCGAAGGCTAAAGGGTAGACAACTTATGTTATTATTGGATTGTTAGAAAAGTCATGGCACATTTTTACATAGAAAAACATTAAAAAAAAAAAAACTACAACTTTTCCAACAACCCAATTGTGCTGTGTTTGCATGCTTACTATGTAATTATGACTGTTTTGTTTTATACCATTGAATGGAACACACATGTGCATTATAGTTTGATTTTGGCAATGAACACTATTGTCTTCAGACTTTTTAAGAGAAAGAAAACACCAGGTCAGCTAACACTGTCCCACCCAGCACTGTGCTATGCTACTTAGCTAGCCAGTGCTGTTCCGCACTGTACTGCCCTGCTCTGCCCTGCTAACTAGCCCTGCTCTGCTCAGCATAGGTTCAGGCTACTGACCTCTGATGGCTGTGGCTTAGTTTAGACTTGCCTCAGCTCAGCTCTGCACACTGTGAGCTCTGACAGAGAGAAAGCATCCTATGAGTGTTCTCCACATGCTTTACTCCAGTGCTCTCCTCCAAGAAGGAGGAAGAGCTTGCAAGTACCGCTACAGGCTTTGAAAGCCTACTAAGAGCTCTGTGAATTCCCACTAAAGTCAGCCAATAAACATTATATCAGTGCCTCACATCTTTTTCCAACTCCCTATATCTCTATTCAATCCACCTTTCAGGGGAGGAAAGAACCTCACAAAACAGTATTTTACACAAAAAATTAGGAAGGTAAGGGATTTGACTGGAAATGGCCAAACATGCTATATTCAATGATAAAATTGGGATCTAAACCCAAGTGCCCTCTCTCAGAGGCTAAAAATCTAATAATTTGATGGCTCATCCAATCACAGATAAAATAAGAAAAGAAACTCTAATGATTATCTAGTTTAAGCACGTCATTTTGTGGATGAGTTTCCCCAAGTGCTAAACTGCTTTTCCCACTTAATATAGCAAGAAGAGATGCTAGGTTTCCTCTCTTCTCTAGAGATCTCCGTCAGCATGTCACATCACTTACCGCTAGAAGCTCTGTTGCTAGGCAACCCTGAGCTCTTTCAACCACTTACGTTTTAAAGGCATTTTATAAAATTTCTCTGCTTGATGTACTTGAATGATACAGGGTTTACTAGCAAGAAAGAACAAGCCCTGAAATGGTCAGTTTGTGGGATTAGGGCAGTTAACTCAGTTTCTCCAACTGGAAAATGGGATTATCTATCCTGCCTGATGGGAATAATGAGCAGGGTAATAACAGGAGAGCATCACGCACTAGAATCCACAGCCCAGAATTCGGCTGAAGTGCTTGCATCTTTCAAGGGCAGTGAATATTAATCTCATAATGCCCTTTAAAAATATAGACTGTCTACAAATCCAACATTTTTTGATTCCTTTCTTTAAACAGATTTTTGCTTGAAAACATCCATATTTAATCTGATTTTATGGCAACTTAACACAGTAAGGAGACCTTTTTTTCTTACCTGATTTATCACCTTTCCCCAGAAAATTGTCCTGGGGACCCCTCTGGCCCACTGCTGAACTCTAGCACTCTTGGTTTCTTTGGCTCCTTCTCCAGGGGAACAAATGGGAAATGAAACTAACTTCTATAACTGGATTCCTCATTACTATTCATATTTCTCTGCAATGCAGCACAGAGCACAGGAGTCTCTCCAAACAGAGCTAGCCCTAGTCCTGGTAGTGTTCTCATAATTTATAATGTATTGCAATACTGGATCTTGGATCACATATGAAGGAAGGTTCAGTTTGTTGTTTCTCAGAAATGTGGATATGATGAGAGGGTTGTACCTTGCGTTCTCCTGACCATTCTTTTGTCCTATCGACAAACTCTGTACACAATTTGCTTCACCAAAACTGACAAATGTGATCTTATATTTAGCTCTTAAACCAACCTTACAATGATAATTAACCAGTTATATGGCATGTGACACAAGAGTCATGTTAATACTCAAAGATATTTGGAAGCTGCCAATGACCAGACACTTCCATTAAATCACTTGTAATAAAACATGTTAGAACTACAACTTACAATAATTTCCTTTAAAAAGTACTTGCTATAGAGCATATGTGCTCACCAGAAAGAGACACAGAGAAAGAGAAGAGAAAAGTGATGGGACCAACAGTTGACGTAATGGCTATGTCAGTGAAGTTCCATATAGTTGACCACAGTTCAAGTCCCAGACCCAGTGGCTTAAACTCACTCCAGGTGCATGTGCATGTGTGCCCAAGATCCTGAGAGGAGAATGGAGGAGAAGGGATTGTGGCATAGCCATCCACCCTGGGGGGTGATTTCTCGCTTTCTATCTCTCTGTCTCTCTCTGTCTTTCTGGCAAACACATGCATCCTATAGCAAAAACCTATCAAAAAAAGAAAAGTGAGAAAGTACCCACAGGGCGGGGTATGGTCTTATCCAATCCCTTTTCCTCCATTCTCTTCTGAGAATTTTGAGCATGCAAGCATGCACCCCAACATGTTCCTTAAGCCACTGGAGTCTAAGATTCAAACTGTGCAGTTGGTCATGTGGGATCCAGACACCTTACCACTGGTTGGCCCGATAATTTACTTTTATATAGCATTTTTAAAGCTTAAAAATATTTTATTTTGGTCTTCACAATAACCTTATAGGGTAGACAACATTCTGAAGGTAGGTATTCACTTCATTGTATGCAGATGAGGAGTTGAGACTCAAAAAGGAAATCTGACTTGTTCAAGAACATTCTGTGGAGGAGCTAGGACCTTAACTCAAGACCTTTTTGGAGATTTATTTAATTGTATTTATTATTATTACTTTTTACATTTTCTATAGGGCATGTACACTCACCAGTGAGAGAGAGAGAGCAAGATAAAGAGGTACAGTCAGAGGACAAATGCCAGGTCAAGTACTCAAACCACAGTTGGACATGCGGGAGTCCAGTGCCTTAATCACCATGCCACAGGCTGGCCCCTTAACCCAGGACATTTAACTACATACCTGCCACTCTATTACTAATGATAATCTTTTTCAAATGTCAGAAAGTCATACATATTGAGCTACTTACCCCATCTTCTGCATAGTAAAAAACAAGTAACAGCTCTAATTATCTAATACTAATACAAAAAGTAGCTAATACATTTGGAAACAATGTCCTATTATATAGATGCTATTATTCCCCCTTTATGGATTAGGAAATTCAGGCAAAGACAATTTATATAATTTGATGAATATCACATATTCAACAGAGTAAAGATTAAGATTTAGGGAACCAGCAGTTAGCGTAATGGCTATGTCGCTGGACTCCCACGTAGTCGACCGCGGTTCGCGTCTCGGACCCGGTGGCTTAAATCTCACGCCGGGCGCGTGTGCGTGCGTGCCCAAGATCCCGAGAGGAGAATGGAGGAGAAGGGATTGCGGCGTGACCATCCCCCCTGGGGGGTGATTTCTCGCTTTCTGTCTCTATGTTTCTCTCTGTCTGTCTGGCGAGCACACGCGCCCTATAGCGAAAACCTCTCAAAAAAAAAAAAAAAGATTAAGATTTAGGCCAATTGGTGACTCCTGAACATCTTTCTGATCACTGTCGTGATTACTGTAACAAATATAAGGCAACTTGCTAGACTCACTCATTGGTATCTAAGCAAGCCCATAGCTTTATGAACACAGTAATAATTTGTCATAATCCTCAAGAAAATAACTGGTTTGTTATGAAGAAAGAAATATTGTAACTGTTACAAGAATGCAACTAAAAAAAATACTATGTTCAAGTACTGGAGTCTGAGAACGCAGCTGAAGCTGGGAGTGGTTGGTGAGATTGGGGAGTTGTGGCATGGTGCAGAGAAGAAAGATGATTCCTTCTCCAAATTATTGATCAAGACATTTACCTTCTATCCTGCTGTAAATCATTTCTGCATATTTCTTTTCTCCTGTGACATATCGGGTTGTTAGAAAAGTGATGGCACATTTCAGCATAGAAAACTACATCATGACTTAAATACGGCACGACTTTTCTTTTTTTCTTTTTCTTTTCTTTTTTTTTTTTTTTTTTTTTTTTTTTTTGAGAAGTTTTGGCTATAGGGCATGTGAGCTTGCCAGAAAGACAGAGAGAGAAAGAGAGACAGAAAGCAAGAAATCATCCCCCGGGGGGGATAGCCACACCACAATTCCTTCTCCTCCATTCTTCTCTGGGGATCTTGGGCATGCACACACACACGCCCAGCGTAAATATAAGCCACCAGGTCCCAGACTCAAACCACGGTTGACTATATAGGAGCCCAGCAACATAGCCATTATGCTAACTGTCATGTCATGACTTTTCTGACAACCCAATAGTTTCAATAAAATATTTTAGTTAGGATGATGGTATGTTCCTTATGCACAGGTTACTTTTCTTTTATGCCTGAGGTCCAAGACTAATTATTAACAGTGTCTCCTTCTCATTTTTAAAAGCCTCCTAGTTTGGGTATTTGATTATCTGATAAGAAATTTATATTTTCTAAAATATTGAAGTCTTTTGATTAAAAAAAAAAAACCCTACCATTTGTCATATAACTGATTGGAGTGTAGATCCTAGTTCATAATTACTTTACCCTGATTAAATTATTGAAATTATCTCAGTCTCAGGCCTTTCATCTACAAAACAGAGATAACAACAATAAATCTTGCACATCTATTATGAGGATTAAATGATACACACACACAGGCTCTCAGTAAAGGCTTGTTCTCATTCATCACTCTAATATCACTTATTTAATTCTTCACTGCATGCTGACAGTTGTACTTTTCCATCCATACTGCTTCTCTTCCAAATTAGACAAGTCACTCAGCAGTCATGATCGAATGTTACATCACTGTGTCTCAGGCACTCAACATGCTTTCTTGTAGTTGCCTCTTGTGTAACAAATATTTGTTCATACTGCATGTGCCCTAATTGATCTTATTGAAAAATGTAGTCGTCTATAAGCAAGTCATATATAGTCATCTATAAGATAACAATACAGCCTGAGAAATCTCTAAACCAAAAATAAGAAATTCGAAATGGTCCTAAATTCAAAACTTCTTTTTTTTTTTCGGAAAGGTTTTTGCTATAGGGTGTGTGTGCTTGCCAGAAAGACAGAGAGAAACAGAGAGACAGAAAGCGAGAAATCACCCCCCAGGGGGGATGGACACACTGCAATCTCTTCTCCTCCATTCTCCTCCCAGGATCTTAGGCACGCACACACATACACCTGGCGTGAGTTTAAGCCACCAGGTCTGGGACTCGAACTGCAGTCAACTACATGGGAGTCCAGAGACATAGCCATTACGCTAACTGCTGGTCCCCAAAATTAAAAAATTTTGAGCACCCACTTTATGTCACAAGAGAAAAATTCTACACTTCACCTCATGTGATGGGTCACCATTAAAATGCCACAACACAGGAAATATTATATAAAATTGCCTTCAACCTATGTGTTTAAGATGAATATGAATCATCAGTGAATTTTGTGTTTAGACTTGGATCTCATCCAAAGATATCAATAATAAACATGTAAATACTACAAAATCAGAGGGAAAAAAATCCAAAATCTAAAATACTCTAGTCCCAAGCATGTCAGATAAGAAATACCTATAGGAACATAGAATCAATGTCAACACTAGAAAGTTATCTAGCCCATCCCTTCATTTAATATAAAAAAAAAAGCTAACACCTAAGGAGTAACAAACTTTCTCTCTTAAATAAAAGCAAGTCCTTCTTGGTTGTTATAATGCTTCTTTTACGTTACTAGGGTATTTCTTAGCAAGCAATTATAAAAAATACTTTACATATGTACAGTGCACTGCAATTAGAAGTCCTCCTGTACATTTTCTTTTTCTAAGCCTCACTAATGAAAATAGCACTAATTATCTTCATTTTGCACATGAGGAAATAGTTCATCCTTTGTTAAGGCAGTAAATACTATAGCAGTGTCCTCAAAGTGAATCAGGCTCTCTTTTAAGAGTTTGTAAGTTCTTAAAGAAACATTACATTGTTATCTTAAGAAGATACTGACATGGTTTAGCTATAAAGTCAGATCCAAGTTAAAGTTTGCATGAAATATATTTCTAGGGATTTATGCAACCTTATAGACAGGTCTGCACAGACTCCTGGAACTTTTATAACATGCAACTGATAGAGAAAGGGAGTCATAATGGTAGTCAAAAGTCCATGTGCCAAAGCCCTGTTGGAAGGACCTAGCTTTGCTAGAGACCAGCCGTAGAAAAGACTGGGTAGCTTCCAACACAGTGAAAACAAACTTTTCATAAGACTTTTGATGTGGTCAGTGTAGAAGTTGAGAATCAGGTAGAGACAGCACACTGTGGGCAAATCCATGGGGGAGGGGTAAACTATTGATATGATTTTAAAACATGTTGTCACTGAACACAACTCAAAGTCTAACGTCTTGAAGATAGTAATTACACTTTGCTGATTTATGCCTATCACATTTTATAATAATTTCTCATTCATTATCTATCACCTTATTAGACTATAAACCATGTGAAGTAAAGGAACCTCAACCTCGTTCCTGCTCTAATCCAGTACCTATCAGGCACATTGTAATTAGTAATGGATTAATAAATATTTGTTGTATGAATAAATGAATTAACAAACATTATCTTAATTAAGAATTTAAATAAGACATACAACAAAGTCTTCATAAGAGGACTAATGAATCTGGAAGAGAAACCTCTAACACAGAAATCAAGTTAGGATCCTATGCGGGAGGCTGAAATTCTGCCTGTGTTGTGTGAATCACCTTCCCAGACAAGATCCAAGATCAACCTGTAGAGAAAGAGAGTCCATGGGACCACTGAAACTCAGGCTGGAGTATATATCTTGATCCCAAGTATAACCAGAGAGAAATAACTACCATTAATAGCCCCTGTGTGTATTAGGTTGGCTCAGAGAACACATTTCTGACTGTCAATGGGTCAAGCACTGGGGAGTCACAAAGGGTTTAGGGTATTTTATTTGTCCTTGAATTAGGTCATTTCAAATAGACACTCCTGGCAGATTCCATAAAGTCTATATATTGGCTTCATTTTTTATTGTAATTTGATGGAAAGCAGGGTATCGATTTTTAAAGTAAAAGCAAGAAATACTTGGAAAGGTTTTGATTATTTCCATTAACTTTATTAGGTCTAAAACAAATCAGCCAACTATGAAAACTAGAACATTTTTATAGAAAAGACAGAGCCCTGCATTAAATGTGTTTTGCCCCATTTTCTATTTCTCACCAGGCAAACACACAAAACTATACAAAGATTTTTCTTCTAATGTACTATTTTGTTAATCTCTTTATTCTTCATATAAGAAATTTTACTTAGAAATTATCATTTTCTTATTAGCTTAGAGGTAAATTAAAGACTTTAGGAAGTACCCGAGTTATTCAAAATACATTTGGATCTGTTAACCACATTTTGTTCATTTCCCATTTGAATATGTTTTTCTATAAACAGTATAAGGTAGCACTTAAGGATAATTCAGCCCAGCTATGACTCATGTTGAGAAAAGTACAGTCTGTGGTGAAGCTGAGGCATGGTTAGATGGAAACCAATAGAACTAATATGAGAATATTTAACTCTATGTCTGAGAACTTATGCAAGGGTTCTCAGAAAGTGGGTGAAAGAACAAATGAAAAAAATAAAAAGGGTGAACAAACTAACTAATCTTGACAGATGTGTGTGTTAATTGGTTACCCAGAAATGTCAAGCAATGCCCAAAGAGGTCAAGGCAAAAGGCTTAGTATTGACAGTGATGACACAGAACCGGGCCCGTGCTATGATTTACTACACAAGTTCCCATGGTTGAAAAGAACAGCATAGCTCCCTCTTAGGGAAAAACGTTTGGTAGGAAAAATGCCTAGATTCTAATAAAGTCAACTACAGTTGAGGTTAAGTCTCTTAGCGATGCTGGAATGGGCAGGGGTGTGTGTTCCAAGATGTCAGGTCTATGCTACTTGCTGCTTGACCAAAATAGACTTTGAGAGATCAGAGTTGGTGAACAAGGAAAGGAACGGCAGTGAGGACAACACCAGGGAGAGAGCAGAGCTGGAGTCCATGGCTACCTCTGCTGAACTGGATAAAACACAAAACTCATACAGGAAAGGGCATCAGTGAGCATGAACATCAAGAAGTAAAGGGAACGTTACTCATGGGCTTGGGGAAAAATCATGAAGTCTCATTGTGAAGTGAAAGAAATTAAAGCTTTAAAGATTAATCTATCGTGATGGACTTTAAAATTTGTAGCTCTTAAATCTTGACCTCACAGGGTTTGCAATCTAATTGGCAACACAAGATGAAAATTGCTATTGATATAATTAAGTCACAATTTTAGTACAGAACTCTCATGAAACAGGATACAAGAATAACAGTGAAGGGTCAAAATAGGCGATCAGACATATAGGAACTACTTTAAATAAAAGAGGTGGGATTTTACTTTTGCCTAAGGGAGCAGTGGGAATGCGGAGAGGAGAGATGGGAAGGTGTTCCTATTCCAAAGAACAAGTGTCTGCTCTTGGTAAATTATAGGAGCTTTCAAATCTCTGGAGCTCTCCAATGCTGCTTTAATCCTTTAGCTATATTCATATTTTCCCCATATGCATAGATTTCTGTTCCCTTCTTCAACACTAACCCATCACTAACCTCCAGCTTGCCAAGGACAAAAGGGTAAAGAGAGAAAATCTACTGAAAATACTGGAAAATTTTAGAAGCCAGTTTGGTGCACATAACAGCATCAGTTTATGGTTCTCCTTGCTCTGCTTTTTAAAGAACTGATATTTTTCTAGCGTACAAATAGAGGTATTATGAGTCAGCAAAAAGGAAATTAATTTTTGAAGTCAAATTGACCACTAGTGTATGTTTTGAATGGAACTAAATGGCATTTGTTTCTTTAATCTAACCATATGTTAGATCTATAAATCGCACAGAGTGTCATTAGTTTCAAGAGTTAGCTCTAATACTGTACTAGATAGGATTTATATACACAAGGGTTAAAGTATTAGAAACTATTTTAAAGCTACTTGGAAAGTGAACAGCCAATGAAAAACTCTTCTGATGAGGTAATGCTATTTATTTGAACTTCATTGGTTGACTCTAAAATTCCTGTTTCCAGGATTTGGAGGACAAGTTTCTCTGCAACCAGAAAGAACTGGATGATCTCCAATTGCTTATATAAGATATTTTATGATCACTCAATAAAAGCAAGTCTTTCCTCAACTTGCCAATAGCCTCCCTGAATTATTTCCCAAGAAGACTCATACATAAACTAGACTGCAGACGTTTCTGCTTATTCAATAAAAAAAAAAACTATGTAAGGTATTAAGAAATGCAGTAATTACATTTGTGTACTATGGTGGGAAGACTACGAAATTGCAAATTAATACATTGTAATTTTCATCCCAGATCTGATTCAGTCACTTTTGTAAACTTCTCAGATTTAGATTCTTCTTCCTTTTTGTTCTTGTAAGTCTTTTATGATCAGTGGGCCCATCATACCTACTTCATAAAAGTTTTGCATAAAAGAGCACTTAATTAAATATTGAATGTACAAGCATTCTGAAATATGTAAATGTTTACCTCAATTTCCAGGGTTGCCTATAATTTTAAAGAAAGAAGAAATTGATTACTTATTTTTATGGCAGCATTAGCACCCTTTATAAGCAAGCACAAAAGCCTCTTGGCGAGAAGTGATACTTCCATATGGTTAAAAAAAAAGAATCCCAGAAGCCAGGAGCAATCTGTGCTTTAATGCTAGAGAGAAAGATGCAGCCTTTCTTTAGGTGGAGTTCTATCCAAGCCAAACTGCCTTGAGTCTTAATTATCATTGGAATAAGTGCACAGCTGCATAAAGACATTATATTGATTGGGGAAATAGGGAAAAGTAACACACACAAATGCTTGGAATTACTCAGACACTGGCTAATGTTCTTTTTTTAGCATTTTATTTCATTTAGAGAAGCCCAGGAGTTACTAATCATTTACAAATACATCTTTTTCTACATGCATATAAAAGCAGTCCTGCCTATGTTCCTGTGTATTAATGAGATACAAAAAAATGTCATTTATTATCCTGAATGTAGGCAGTCAAATTCTTACATATGAGTAAATTACTCTCTGGGCATAAGTTAACATTTTACTCATGTAAATTAGTAAGGACATATGTAATCTCAAATATGTAAATTTTAAAAATGGACTGGAAGAATCAGCATGAGTCTGAGAAATCTTCATTTATGTGCAGAAAGGAGCATCCCCATAGGAATAACAAGGCATATGCTTAAAAAAATACCCTGGCATTTGTTAAATGGTAAGGAAGACCTTTTCCAGGACTGTGTTAATAGCTGTCAAGACTATCAAAATAGGAGAGGGAGATCAAAACTACCTCCAAATATGAAAAAAACAAAGCTGGAAGTTTATAGACAATGAGCAGAGTGAGGGAGTCAGTGGCTAGATTACTAGGAGGATACACCAAGGGCAAGGACTTTCTTGATAAACCTACATAAGAGTATTCTTTCTGAAAGCAGCAAAGTGTTTATAACATCCAAAATGGGAGAGGAAAAATTTGATAGCTATCAAGGCTGGGAAGATTCTTACTAAACTAACCTAGCATGATTTTGCTAAAACTAGGCAGGCCTAAGATAGGGCTCAAGGATGAAGCCTCGTTGCAAAGAAGGTTCAAAGAAGTCTGACTAAAATCTGGTCAAGGAAAGAATTTTTCTCACATAAAAGGTCATCTTAAGAGGCCTAAAGAGAGACCCTTAAGAGTGTCTCTCTCACCAAAGAAATAAAATAAAGTTTAAAATATAGGTGCCTCAAGAGCCCATCTAAAGACCACTTATCTCCATATATCACTAAATCTGAGTCAATTATTATTTAATTCAACAATAGGCATCCACTGACCTTGCTCTGGGCATTGTGATAAATATGGAAGAAATAAATTAGAAAATGATACAATCCCTACTTGAGAACCCCCACTCTTATGGAGACATCAAACTGCAATTTAGTAATTACAATGGAATACAACACGTGCTTACAAAGAAAGATTCCTCTGGTTTTGGTCTTGATGGAAAGTTGGGGTTTATCAATAAGAAAAAAAAAAAAAAGATTGGAGAAGACCTTTGAAGGCAAATGCAACAACACTTACACAACTATAGAAACATAATACAACAAATGTCATAGCTCACTGAGAAACGTAGTAAGAAGTTAGAATGGATGCATGGAGAGCAAAGGAAATAGAAGAGGCTGATAGTCTCATGGAGCAAGGTTGTGAAGGGCATGAACTCTAATACTTCACTACTCAGACTGAACTCTAATGGAGGAACAGAGAAGTGAGTTTGATTTTTCATTCAGAAAAATTTCTCTGGTACTAGTACAAAAGAATGGATTGGATCAGAAATAGACCAAGACAAAAAGAGTAATTTGACAGTTTCTAGGGTATAGGAGGGAAAATGAGGGTTTCAGGAAAAGCTAATGGAGCAAGAAAGGAAACTACAAAGGTTTGAGAGCATTAGAGGGGATAGATTTCCAGTAGCAATCTAGGGTTCATTATAAGGAAACAGACTTGAATGTCTCCTACATTTTTAAGTGTACGTGAAGACTACCTTGCTACTAACAAATATAAGTAGTGTAGATAAATAAATAAATGAATAAATAAAAGTTGTCTGTGGGATTCAACATATACACTGTGAATATGTTGACTGTAAGGTGATTGAGAGACTTCTAAGTCTAGATGTCTAGTATTCAGGTCTGTGTGTGGGTCTGTGGCACAAGAGGAAGTGGAAATTGAGACAAAGTTTTGGAAATCACATAATAGAAATAGGAGTTGAACCACCAGAGAAGGAAGGGGCACCTGGGAAGAACACCAAGTGAGAAGATAATGAAAAATGGAACTCTTAGTGTCCTCATGCTTAAGGAAAAGAATTATGTACCCATAAAAAAAAAAAAAAAAAAAGGCCATATTTTAGGTTAAAACCCCCCA
>NW_006159494.1:2945266-2956008 GCF_000334495.1 Tupaia belangeri chinensis
TTTTTTACCCAAAAAAAAAAAAAAAAAAAAAGGTCCTATTTTATGTTATATAACCCCAACTGTTTCTAAGGAGGGTGTATTATGTTAATGAGAGGAACCTTGATTTGAAAGCACATTGGTAGTTTGGATAAGCAAATTTGAGATATGCAAATTTTCTGAAATACTCCATAAATTAGATGGAGAGGAGTTAAAGGTCTTTAGAAGAGAAATAGGAAGAAAGAAAACAACAACAAAAAAGGCTAGTTGCTGAAGATCAAAGAGATAGATCCTAGCAGGAACTTTGGAAAATAAACATGATAAAAAAGAAATTTGAAATTCTAAGTTGTGATTTAAATTCTCCTCCTCAAATGAAATCTTCAATAAATCCACTATTCATATTTTGCTACTATGAATTCATTGGTTTGGGGTGGGGAAGGGGTGGTGTAAGTTCTCAAAGATCTATTGATTTCCACTTTGGGCTATTTAGCACCATTACAAGACAATGATTCTGAGGTAACATAGAAGAGGCCATGAGAGACCAGGCTGTAAGAACTGAAACACATACATACACACACACACACACACACACACACACACACACACACACAGTTATGAAGGGCTTCCTACATCTCCCAAGGGCACGGAGTTTCCAGCGATCTGCAATCTTTGTGTTACACAGTATAGACATACATAAATAATGCGTATGAGTGAAACACATATAATGAATTTAGTTAGCTAGCAATGCGTTTAGGCAAGTTGAAAATATTTACCTATATATCAACTCACTTACATATGTCTCTGTATTCATTCATCAAGTTCAAATTCAAAATGAAAGCCTCCTTGAAATGCTTCGCATGAACCATCCTATTTGTCTACATATTTAACTGCCTTTTATATTCATTGCCATGTGCATATGCAAAGTGTCACTTCACTGTATATCCCAAAATAATACAGGAACAGTAGTATCCTTTAAAGCTACAGATCAATCTCTGATTTTAGAGTATGACCATTTTAATTTTATGAGGGCTTTGTGATAGGTAAATTATGCAAACCAGATGAAAAATGATTTAAAAATATTTCCATGCTACAAGAGGGAAATTAGAAAGGCTTTTCTATAAAAGTCAATATAGCAAAGCAGACCTTATGTACATTCCGCAGGCAGCTGGTATCAACTTTTCATGTTGCCCTATGAGTCCCGGAGGACGCCCTTCTTCATGCTGCAGATACTGCAGAGATGTGGGTGTGGTTTCTAATACAGAAGCTGTCCATGAATATTCATCGACACACTCCAGCTAAAACCTTCTAATGGTTTTCTGGGAACAGCTAAAATAGCAACAGTAAATTTTGTGCTAACCAGATAAAAGTAGTTAAGGAAAGATGCTGAGTTAATATTGGAAAACTAATGTATACACCCCCATAGCCTTCATCACAGACCAAGTCTCCTCTTAACCAATCTCTTCCAAGTTATGACAGCATGTTATTTAAAATGAATTGGTAAGAAACAAGAAGCACAATTCACAGACAGCTAAAAAGCAATAGAATCACACTTTCTTAAGACAGTGACTATAATTGGATATTTCTGGATCTTCACGAAGAATTCTGAAACTCGGATAACTTCAATCTTTCCTTACATAGCTTTTATTTTAGCAAAATTGTACACTTAAAGGTGTTCCCCACCCCCACTCCCACCCCAATCATGAGCTGATCTTTGCACAAACTAGGGAAAATACAAAATATAAAGAAGGCCTAAATATATTTAATTTTCCAATCTCAAAATTGTAAGTACTACTAACATAAGACAGTTTAGTCATCACATAATTTTTATGCAAACGTACCTACCCTTCCATCTTCCATCTATTTATGTATATACACATATGCATATACACATTTTAAAATATTTATTTTATATATTTAAAGACATTAATAGCTTAACTGTATACTGTTCGGGATTCTCTTTATTTAGGTTATATGAAGATCATTTAGCCAAATTCTTACAAATGATCTTAAAATTCTACCTTATGGGTGCCAGCAGATTGCATAGTGGTTATGTCGCTGGACTTCCACATGCCCAACCATTGTTTGAGTCCTGGACCCGGTGGCTTGAAAACCATACCCATTGCATGTGTATGTGTGCCCAAGATTCCAGGCAGAGAATGGAGAAGGGGTTGCAATTTGGCCATTCCCTCCTAAGGGGTGATTTCTCACTTTCTCTCTCATTGTCTCTGTCTCTCTCTCTCTCTAGCAAGTGCATGAGAGAGAGAGGCAAAAGTCAAAAGCAACTGAAAAAAAACTATGTTATGAACTATCACAACTGGGATTATTAGTTGAGACAATAGTATTCTTCAGATATAACTTTTAAAACAAATTATTTATTATTATTATTATTATTATTATTATTATTATTATTATTAATTTGCCATAGTCAAGAGCACTCACCAGAGACAGAGGGAGAAAGTGAGAAAGCAAGCTGCCAGGTTTGGAGCTCGAACTGCAGTCAGTCATGAGAGTCCAGCACCTTAAGTCACCATGCCACCTACTGGCCCCCAGTTGTAATTTTTTGATAGAAACTATTTTTACACATCCATACTTTGGATATATTTAGGCCTTCCACACATCTATTTTTTCTTATGGCAAATGAAGCCAAATTTTTTTGAGAAAATTATATGTATCTTCTATCAAGATTTCTAGTAAAATAAAATTTATTGGGATAGGGTACTATATATTATTTATTAAAAGTTCCTTTGTTTCATTAGTTCTACACTTTTAATTCATAACTTTGTAGTTTATATACTCTATTTCTATTTTAAATAAAATATAAAATTTACTTTAATCTATTCAAAAGATTTGTACTTCAATTTCTGAGGAGTTTTCATTTCTTAAATTTATCAATGGTCTTATTTTCCGTATTTAAATTTTTTGCTCTGGAATCCTTTATTTGTAATGAATGTATATACTTTGCCTTCGAATTTTATAAATTATACTTGGTCTAAAATACTATCTCCATCATTTTACTAATGATAATTCCACCTTACCAAATTTTAAAAGCGTGTTTTGAACAACAGAGTTGCTGTTTACTTTTGTTATTCTGTCTATAGGGATAATAAGGGTATTTGTCTTGATAAAATATTTTACCATAACTCATATTTTTTATTTCATTTTTTTCTCTCTTCTATACTTTGAGCTGAGGCTTCTTATTTGGTTTTGGTTTTCTTCAATAATTTGGAGATGGGACTAACAGGTGGCATGGTGGTTAATGGCATGGACTCCCATGTGGCTGACCACGGTTCGAGTCTCAGACCTGGTGGTTTGCTTTCTCATTTTCTCTCTCTCCTCTCCCCCACTCTGTCCCTCTCTGATCAAATTTAAATAAATAAATAAATAAATAAAGTTAAATAAAAAATAAAATAAATTAAAAATAATAATAATAATTTGTAGAATTTATACATAATTTGCATTTCTTGTGTGGTTAGCCCAAACTTTAAAAACTACACTAGACATTCATTTGTCTAATAATTAGTGTCAGGAATAGAAGCATATTAACTGCCTTCTATATAAAAGAAGATTATTTTTTTGGATTTCCTATACTTTTCTGCTTTGGATGCTATTTTCTTGGATTTTAGACCTACTACATTTTTAAAAAATTATTTGCTTATTTAGCTTTCTCTTTGTCACTGGATTAGTTTTTCCAGACTTACCATATCACAGAATTTATGCTGGGTTTTGGCTATAAACTCAGATTTCTTGGTTCTAGCCAAATCTACTGAATCTTACTTTTCAAGAAAAGTCTGGGAATTAGCATTTTCATCATGTACTTTGAATTTGGGGGTTTTTCTTTTTTGAAGGAGAAATATGAGTTTACTTTCAACTTTTTCCCTTAGTGGGTCTGCATGATCTGCAAATCAGAGGGGATTTTTGGTCTTCTTTACACTATTACATGTATTATATCTATATATCATTACTCTTTTTTCTTTGTTACAATTGCCTATACGCTGCATCCTCTGTCTTATTAGAAGCTTTCACACTTAGCCACTTTCATATTTTTACTTTTTTTCCAAAAAGATTTTCATTTATTCCATGAGAAAGATGAGAGACAACATCTCCCACAAGGTCTTGTTCCTGCGATCCACCCCTATCCTTCAGCCAATCCCAGATCACAGACAAGCACATGTCTAGCATATTCAAAGAGGTATCCAGATTTGAACCAGGAACCCTCCCATGTGCCCTTATCTCACAGTGTTGCATTTTACTGGTGCACCATTCTTTGATCCTTTTACTTTTTATTGTGAGTTTTTAGACGCCATGGTGATTTGGATTTTTGCCATCATGATGTGTTCTAAATCTGATGCAGATTATAATTCTTATATCCCTCTGCTTTTTGTTTGTTTTCTTCTTTTTTTATTTCAGAGTTTTTTGCCTCAGGGTGCATGTGCTGGCCAGAGAGAGACAGAGACGGTGAGAAGAAAAGTGAGAAATCACTCCCCAGGGAGTACGGCCACACTGCAATGTCATCTCCGCCACTCTCTTCCAAGGATCTTGGGCATGCACATGCGCCCAACATGAGTTTTAAGCCACCAGGTCCAGGACTTGAAGCACTGTTGGACATGTGGGAGTCCAGTAACATAACCACTACACCTTCTGGTGGCCCCTTATCCAAACTGAGGTTTTAGATTTATTTACAAAGTTTTTATTTTTTTGAATTTTTTGTCACTTTTGCAGAGAACTTTTTATTTTGTTTTGCTTTATTTTACATTTTGTGTTCTGTGGTCATTCTTTCTCAAAATACATTCTTCCCTTAAGCACATAGAATCATTGTAGGATCATTGCACTCTAAGATTTTGTTTGTTTTGATTTGCTTTGGTTTATTTGCTTATTCATGCAAGAGTAAAGACCTCTCCAAATATGTTTATCTAGAACAAGTTAGGTAGGACCTCTAGGGTTCTTCTTTCAGCTTCTTGGGTATTATTTACCTCCTTCTATTTTTCAAATCATGCCTCTTAATGCAGTGTTTCTCAAACTTTAACATGCATATGAATCACTAAGGGCATTGCTAAAAAGGCAGATTCTGATTCAGTGGAAGTGAGTGGAGCCCGAAATTTTGTATTTCCAACAAGCTCACAAATATTGCTGATGCTGCTGTCCAAGATCCACACTATAAATAACGAGGTCCAAGTAAATTGCATTTTAGCATTTTGGATTTATAAATCCAAAATCAAGAAACAACTTTATTGATTCTGTGGCTATAAAAGTAATACTTCTTTACTTTTTTTCATATCGTACATGAATGTAGCATAATAAAAAGAAACTAAAATTATCCTTATCATGTGAATGTTTATATTCTTCCAAAATACATGTGGTAATTATCTCAATGCAGTACTACTAAGAAGTGGAGTTTCATGACTAGCAGGTGGTGTAGTGGTTAAGGAGCTGGACTTCCACATGGTTGAAGGCAGTTCAAGTCCTGGACCTGGAGGCTTGAAACTTACACAGGGCACATGTGAGTGAGTGCCCAAGATCCCAAGAGGAGAAAGAACTGTTGTGTGGCTATCCCCCATGGGGCATGATTTCTCTCTTTCTCTCTCTCTCTCTCCCTCTTTCTCTCTGGCAAACATACACCTCCTATAGCAAAAATCTCTCTAAGGAAAAAAGTGGAGCCTTTAGGAGGTGATTAATTCATAAGAATGGAGCCCTTATGGATGGGATTATGGCCCTTCTAAAAAGGCTGGAGGAAGTGGGTTCACCTCCTCCATTCTTCCATCATGAGAAGACACAGCCAAGTGTCATCAAGGAAGAAAACACAGGGCCCTCAGCGGATACCAAATCCGCCAGTGCCTCTCTCTTGGACTTAGCCTCTATAACTGTGGAAAATTAATTTCAATTGTTTATAGACTACCTGGCCTGTCTTTTTGTTGTTGTTTTGTTTTGCTATAAAAGTACAAATGGACTAAGACATCTCCTAATCTGACCACAAAATAATATTTAATGGCCCAGCCACAGAGGCTCAGTGGTAGTGCAATGGCCTGCAATGCTGGAACCTATGAGAGTTCAATTTCCAGTCAGCCTCTACACACCGGGCATATATGTGTGTGCCTATGATCCTGGCTGGCTGGGAGGGCTGAGGGTAGGATTCTGGTATGGGACCTTGTTAAGTGTGCTTATCATTCTCTCTCTCCTGGTCATGAAAATGAATACATAAATATACTTAAAGAAATATTCATGAATAAAGCTGTGATATTTGAGTGTCCAGAACTATTTTCTAAGCACATATTATTCAGACATTTTATCTAAAAGCATAACATATTTTAATGAATTTTTAACTCATAACAAGTACTGCCACTTAACGTGCCAATAAATATACCTTTACAGTATCATTTTGAATAGCTGAGTGATATTTCTTTGCATAAATGTACTCTAATTTAACAAATACTCTTTTATGCACTTAGTATTTTAGTCCCAACTTTTCACTTTATAAACAGCATTGTAATGAATATCTTTGTACAATTGCCTCCAAAATAATTGATAAAAAGAAAATAAATTTCTCTCTAAAAAAAATTGCGCTAATTTGGTCTCCTGTTGATATTATAAAATTGCTATTTTGACTATGATCAATTCCTTTAAAGACTGATGAGCTAACAGATAAAACTAAAATTCTTTCTGTCATAAGTTTGTATTAATTAGATTATTGAACATATTTTCAGAAAAAGTTTTTATGTGAGTTCATCTTTCACTACTTTTTTAAAACTTTTATGCATTATTTATTAATTAAAAAAATAAAACACCTAGTACTAATATGTTCCAGACACTGTTCTAAGAAGTTATAAAAAATAAATACATTTACTCTACCATTAGACTATTCATTTTCCTTATCATATAATCTTAGAATGGTCCCTTCTGTTTATGGTTTGTCATTATTTTCATTTTATTATTATGGTTATTATTTACTAACATAAAGGTTGTTTTTCCTGTGATCAAAAGTATTATCATTTTCTTTAGAGTTTTTCCCAGAGCTCCATACTGAAAAATCATTATAGTCATTTAGCTTTTGATATAATTTTAGTCTTAGTTTTTTATTTTCATTTTACTCAATCCTGGATTTATACTGTTGTAAGTTTAGGATGAGGGAACCAACTCTACTGTGTCTGAATTCCAGTCATTTGCCTGAATATCAATAATTGTTTAATCAGCCCTTTGCTTCCTCATTTGGAAAGCCATTCCAAAATGTATTTGCACACAAGATGTCTGAATTCGTAATGCGTATGAAATGAATGTTACAGAGCACTTACATGTCTTTGACGGATGAAAAAGACTGTGACTAAATATTTCTATCTCCCCCAATAATTTAGTTCACTTAATGGCACCCATCTAATAATCTTAGCTTTCTAGAACGCAGCAAAGGACCTGCTGAGGAAAGAAGGTCTCTGGGTAACCATCTTCCATATGACAATGTCCATACATTTTCTCTCAGACTCTCAGATCTTAGGAGACTGGAAAAATTAAAGTTTCCAGTGGCTGGTTCCTTGCCTGTTGGGGAGTTGAGCAAGGTCAGAGGGGACACTCAGGTGCTGAATAAGTTTCCTCACTATCTCATCAGCATTTACTCAGTTGCTTTCTTAAAGACAGAGTATGCAGGCATTTGGGGCCTTCATCTTTGTCATTTCCCCTTACACTGTGCAATCTGTTCCTTCAGAAGCTATAACAAATTACCTTTGTTGGTAGATAGCTGGGACTACTGCAGTTAGGGCTGTCTGGAATGCCTGCATTTCCAATGAGATCATCCTGATTTATTTCGTCTGCAGTAATTAAACTTGCCTTTCTTTGCAGCAATGGCTTAAAACATGCCAGGAGTTCTGGGCCTCATTCAAGGTGCTTGTTGTCATCTGGGTTGGGTTATATAGGGACAACCTCCAAGGCATTTTAACCCCTTCTGTGATCATTTCAAACTTTCACCTACAGACCCTAGAAAAGAGCCCCTTGGCTACAATATGACATGCAGTTCTTAGTCATTCCATTTATTCGAACCAAAGACTGCTAACTCTCATCTCTTTCTATACAGACAGAATGATGACTCCGTCTTGTCTGGGCAGTTTGTCCATGTCTGTTTCCCAGGTCACCAACAGGGGAGCTGACTTCCATCAAACTGTGGAGGAAAATAACAACTTGGGGATACTGGATGCAATAAAGAATTCAAAATATAGTGATACAGAGACTTCAAGCCAAAAATAAAATATAATAAACTCCTTAAATACACATGCACAAAATAGCATAATTAATGCCTGAGTCCCTCCCACTTAAGAAATCCACAGACATTTATACTAAGATTCTATCCCCCCACCTTCAAAAAACATGCTTTGATAGTGTCATTGAAGAACCTTCTGGTACACCAAGAATGATGCAGAGACGACAGAGGAAGCTAAGCAGCAGACATGCACTCTGTACAATGCTACTGGAACAGATCATTGCTCAGATAAAGCTCATAGGAGTAAGACAGATATATAAGGGATTGGGAGGTGGGTATGGAAGAAAAGAGGCACTTTGGACATGGTAACCTACAAGTTTCAGTAAGACCGGAAGGAGGCTGGGTGGTGGGAGTGGTAGGCGATAAGAACAGTAATAACAGAGCCAGCATTTCTTGCATACTTACTGCATGTGTGCATCAAGTTTTAAGTCTGTCACATGCCTCATTTCATTTAAACCTCACCATGGCCCTGTCAGGAAGAAACTTCATTATTCTAGTTTTTCGAAGTGGGAACAGAGGTGCAAAGAATTTAGTGGCTTGGCTACGGTCACAGAGTTTGGTAACTGGGCAAAGGCCAAGTGAAGGAATGCTGCGTGTTCTAAGTCTGGGCAGCAGAAAACAAAATTATGCCAATTAGAAACTGTAGCCAATATCTGGGGGTAAATTATGAGGTAGAAATTATGCATCTGGTGAGAAGGGGATTGATTTGAGAAATATAAACAATAATGAACCTCAGAGGCAATTCAAGAGTTAAAGAAATGAACTAAAGCAGATATTAAAGGTGTTTTATTATGCCAATTTCCCATAGGCGGATAGGAATCTGCACAATTATACAGATTTATATTATAGCAAATATTTACCTGGCAATCTGGATCTGATTAGTGGTTAATAGATAGAGTTAGCTTAAATTTATGGGTCAGGATCATTAATAAAGAAGAAAACTGTCTCTTATTGCATTACATTTTAATTTCAAGCAAGACATTTTATTTAGCAACCTTTGTTGCAAAAGCTTGCAAACGCAGTTTGAAAAATGGGACATGAACATACCATCTTTGTGACACTGCATGAGTCATCCTCTCTAAGACAAGACAAATTTCTGCAGCCCCAGACCAGTAGCCAGAGTTTCTAGGGATCTAGGCTCAGTCCCCTATTTTCATCTCTTGGCTCATACAACTAAGAGAGAAAACCCACATACATATACACACTCACATCCATTACAAACTGATTTTCTTGGTAATTGTTTTAAAAAATCACTTTGCTATCAGCCGCAGAACAAATTTCCCTCAGTTTCTCTGTCCATGAAAACTGGTCAAGAATAATTTAGTTAAGACAGCTTTCTTCCTAAAAGGACAATAAGAACAGCAGCTACTTATAATTTTCTGGGGAAAACAGGACCAGAGAAGTGTAAGAATGAGAAGCCAGTTCACCAGCTCCAGCATACTTCACACACACACACACACACACAAATTAAACACAAAGAACAATTCTGTGGAGATTCAGGGCATTAAACAGAATGATTCATTTGTGTGTGATATTTTGCACAAAGGCCACTTGAAAGTTAAGTTCCTGCTCAGTCCTATTTAAAAAAAATTATAACCTGTAAATAGATATATTGTATGTGTTGGATTTTCATACATCATGCTCAAAATAAAGCTTTGGGGAACCAGCAGTTAGCGTAATGGCTATGTCGCTGGACTCCCACATAGTCGACTGCGGTTCACATCCCGGACCCAGTGGCTTGAAACTCACGCCGGGCGCGTGTGCACGCGTGCCCAAGATCCTGAGAGGAGAATGGAGGAGAAGGGATTGTGGCATGACCATCCCCCTTGGGGGGTGATTTCTCGCTTTCTGTCTCTATGTCTCTCTGTCTGTCTGGTGAGTGCACGCACCCTATAGCGAAAAAACCTCTCCAAAAAATAAATAAATAAATAAAAATAAAGCTTTGTATTAGAAAGGTCAGATAACTTGAGAACTACAAAATAAGACTATTTTAAGGTAGAAAATGTGATAAATGTTGATATAGATTATTTTGGCACATTTCCTAAGTCTAAACAAAAGTAAGAAGCCATAAAGACATAGTGCATATAAAAGGACATCAAGTAGAGATTTTTATGCATTTTTTAAACATGACATACACACCAAAATATGTACCGATTTACACAAGTCAATGTATTTTCACAAAGTGTTTACACAAATGTATTCAGTGACCAGTTCAAAAAACAGAATTCAGTGAGCTCTCTTCTGTCCACTTCCAGTCAGAAACTTCCAGTTTCTTTTGAACAATGGTGTTTTGGACTAGATATTTTTGTCCCTCCCACCTCAAATTCACATGTTTAAGCCCTACCTCTCCATGTGATGTTATTTGGATATGAGGACTTTAGAAGTTAATTAGCCTTAAATGAGGTCGTAAAGATGGACCTTCATGATGAAATTAGTGCCCTTATACGAAGAGATAGGAGAGGGACCAGCAGTTAGCATAATGGCTAATTCTCTGGGCTCCCATGTAGCCAACCGCGGGTCGCCTCCCCGA
>NW_006159494.1:2956333-2970684 GCF_000334495.1 Tupaia belangeri chinensis
AAAAGGGAGGGCCCCCTATAAAAAAAACCCCCCAAAAAAAAAAAAAAAAAAAAAAAAGAGAGAGATAGGAGTATTGGCTCTCACCCAACTCACACACCAAAATGAGGTCATATGAGCACCCTGCAAGGTGGTGGCCACCTATGAGGCCAAGGAAGGGGTCTCAGCATGAAACCTACCTTGCTGGCACTTTGATCTTGGACTTCTCAGAAGCCACAACTGTGAGAAACACGTTTGTCCTGTGAAGCCACCCAGTCTATGGTATTTTGTTATGATTGTACAATCAGACTGCATGAAATTGTAATCGCCTTTCCAATTTACATATCCCTTCTCCTTGCTTTTAAATTTTCAATAAATGTAATTACACTCTCTATATTTTTATGTCTGGACTTTTTAATTTAATATAAAGAAAAATCCATTTATATTTACCAGAACAAGAAAATGCTTTTTCTTCTATCAGTTTGTGGAGAAATACATTTTGTTTCATTTTTTTCTTTACTATGAATGGTATTGAAATTTCTCAAATGTTTTTCTGCATCTAGAGAAAAAAATATTGTGATCATTATTCTCACCACCATTTTCCTGCTAAAAAGGGAATGCTATTGGTTCATTTTCTATTTATGTCTATTTTCTTTTCTTTTCTTTTCTTTTCTTTTCTTTTCTTTTCTTTTCTTTTCTTTTCTTTTCTTTTCTTTTCTTTTCTTTTCTTTTCTTTTCTTTTCTTTTCTTTGAAAGAGAAAAAGCAATCCCCCCATGGCAGATGGTCCTGTTATAATCCCTTCTCCTTCTTTTGGGGTTTTGAGCACACATGCATGTGTACCCAGTACATTCTTCAAGCTTCATGGGTCGGGACTGCAAAGCCAGCCATGTGAGATTTAGCTGCCTTAACCACCATGCCACTACCTGACTCACTGGCTGAGTTTCAAATGACAGTTTAATCTTACATATTTGGAATAAGACTAGTCAAAATGCATTTTCTTTTTTTATATATTTTACTAGACCCATTGTGCTAAAATGTTTTTAGATTTTTTTCCATCTAGGCTCATGAGAAATATTGATTTGTAAAGCTCTTGTCAAGTTTTGAGATAAAGATTATAATGGCCTTATAAAAGAATAGGGAATGTTCTCATTATTTCTATACCCTGGAAGAATTTCTTTTTAATACTCATTTTTTTTTTACCTTAAGTATGAGAAGAATTAATCAGTGAAGTTATATGATAAGGTTTCAGATTTATTGTTGGTTTGTGTTTTGTTTTGTTTCGTTTTCCTATAGGTTGTGTGTGCTTGCCAGAAAGAGAAAAAGAGAGACAGAGAGGGTGTGAAAGTGAGAAAGCACACTCCTGGGGGGATGTCCATGCATGTACATGTGCCTAGAGTGTTTCTCAAGCCACTAGGCCCAGGTCTTGAATTGCATGGTCAACCACGTGGGATCTAGACCCATTAAGTAGTGTCCCATGAGCTGGCCCTAAGCACCTAGCCTTTAGTTCAATACAGCATAAACAGTACTTTTAAAACCTCCCAATAGTGCTAGAACTTACAACATTGTGACTTCACTTACCCCTCATGCCTTTCATGTTACTTTTGTCACATATTTTAATTCTATATATATATTTAAATCTATAAGATATAATGAGTATTATTTTCTACAATGCTTCTTCATATTTTCCTACATACATAATCTTCATTCTTTCTTGCACTTCAACATTTCCATTGGAATCATTTCTTCTTTCTGTAGATCCCTTATTTATTTATTTATTTATTTAATATAGCCCTGCTGAGATGTGTTCAGTTTTATTCTGAACATATCTATATTTTTACCTTCATCTTTGAAGGATATGTTATCTAGGTATAAAATTCTAAGTTGGCACTCATTTGTGTCTCATCAATTTTTTTCTTAAGGTTTTTGCCATAGGGCAGGTGAACTTGACAGAGAGAATGTGAGGAATTACACTCCAGGGGAAATGGCCACACAGCAATCACTTCTCTGTTCTCTTCCTGGGATTTTGGGTACACATGACCAGCATGATTTCCAAATCACCAGATCTGGTATTCAAACAGTGGTTGACCAGGTAAGTGTCCAACACTGTAACCACTACATTACCTGCTGGCCCCAAGTTTCATCACTTTTTAAATGTCATTGTATTTTCCTTTCTCTTCCATTATTTGTACAGAAAAGTCAACAATCATTTGATTCTTTAAAGGTAATATGCCATTTTTCCTTCTGATGACTTGTAAGAATTTTTCTTTCTCTTTGATTTTCAACAATTTGACCACAATGTGACTAAATATTGCTTAATTTATATTTACCAATGTGGTTTTCCCTAAGCTGTCAGGACCATGAGCTAATGTCTTGTGTTGTTTTGGGGGAAATTTCAGCTATTGTCTCCTGAAAATATTTTTCTTCCCTTTCTATTTCTATCTTTGTCTTCTCAAACATCAAATACACATGAGTATGACTCATGTGTTTCTTAGTACTCTATTCAATTTTTCAAAGCTTATTTCGCTGTCTGTACTTCCTTCAGTATATTTTTTCTTTTCTTCCTCTCCTCCTTTCCTTTTGCTAGCTCACCATAAAGAGAGATAGAGAGACAGAGAGAGAGGGAAAAGCACCCCCCACCATGGGCCATGGTGATGCCACAATCCCTTGTCCACTTTTCGATCCTGTTGGAATTTTGTGCACACATGCATACATGACTGGCATGTTTCTTAAGCCACTGGAATCAGGATTTTAACCATGCTTGGCCATGTAGGATCTGGCTTCCTCAACTACTAGGCCTTAGGGCTGGCTCTGTTTTATATATTTTCTATTGACTGTTCTTCCTATTCACCATTCTATCTTCTGACGTTAATTTGCTATTAAATGCATCAATTCAGAGAGTTTGTTTTTTAGTTCATGAATGTGAGCTTGATGATCTATGTAAATTTCCACTGTATATTAAAAATTTCCATTCTTTCTATTTTATCCCTTTTTCTCTTAATTCTTGAATCACCTCATCATGGTTATTTTGAAGCATTTGTCTGCTAACTCTGATATCTGAATTACTTGTTGACTTGCTTCTGGTATCTGTTTTATTTGTTAGGGTTTGGTCTTATAAATCTGTCTCTTCACATGCCCATTAATTTTTTATTGATGCTATATATGGAGTTAAAAATTGTAGCTGCTTTAAATAATTTTACCTTTTTTCTTTTTAAGCTATTTGCCATAGCACATGTGTGTTCACTGGAGAAAGAGAGTGAGAAAGTAAGAAATCATTACCCAGTGGGGATGGCTAAGTTGCAATCCCTTCTCTTGCATTCTCCTATTGGGATTTTGACATAAATGCACATGCACCTGGCATGATTTTCAAGCGGCCAGCCTGAGACTCAATTGTTGTGGAAGTTCAAAACCTTAACCACCATGCCAACCTCTGACCCCTAAATGATTTTACCTTAACAGGAATGGGTTCTCCCTATCTTCTGCTAAGTAGGAAACTGATTATGTAAATCCAATCACAAATTTCTCTGAGCCAGCACAGTGATGTGATTTTGTTTAAGGTTCAGTGAACTTCTTTTTTGTACTTGCTCCTAGGATATGGCCCATCAGGACTTTCAGTTGAGATCACTGTGAGTCTTTGTCTCCTCAGCAATAAAAAACAGCAGGCATTTCTGCTCTGATTTTCAGAGGTTTACAGCTTATCTCTTTAGCCACCTATTCCATACAACATCAGAATTTGATAATAGTCTAAGGAGAAGACCAGCTGTGTTTAAAGTCCCTCGGCTTTCTAATTTTATCACTCAACTTCTGAGCAAATGCCAAATGCTCTGCTGGTTTCTTTATCTCAATGAGACAATGGATTTCTTCTAGAGGTAAAGCTTCAATTCTTAGATTGTCACTCTATCTGTATCTGCAAGCAACTATAGGGAAAAGAGGTTGGAGCTATGTATGTTACCATCCTGGCAGGATTTCATGTCAGTTCACCATCCTTAGGGAATTTTTGTTTTCATCTCTTGTTTTCAAGTACCTCAATGCTGCTAAGTATTTCTTTTTCTAAGTAGCAGGAGACAAAATGTCACACATCTTTTCTGAGATTCAGGCTACTGTTCTATGTGGATTTGAAGTTCAAGACAAAACTGGCTGGCTGTTTGATAAATTTCATCTCTCTATAGTGGTCACTCAAACCTTTCAATCCTGCGAAGATCACCACTGCTTATTTTGTACCCCAAAAGTAGTTCACAGACTGGTGTGAGCCCAGATTCTCAGTTTCTAGCTCATGCCCAGAATCAGATAATGTCCACAGAGAGCACTTAAAATTCTGATTTTACCTTCTGAAAGTGTTCCTCCCCCTAGAACTTTACTCTGTAGTCATCATAGCTCTGTGGTTCTCTGACATTATTAAATCTATAAAAATTGGATTTTATCTGACTTTTCTAGTTGGTCTCAATGGGCATTGGTCTGTTATGAAATTTTTAAAACTACCCCAAAGCAAAAGTCCTGAGTTAGCTTTTTACATAAATGAAATAAATGTCATCCTTCATTTTTTTACTTCTATCTGGAGTTTACTTTCAGATCTCCTAAACACATATACAGTAGCTTTTACTCAGAGATTCTTTGCACATAGATGAAAACTAACAAAATAATTTTATTTCAAAGGAATGGGAGACTACATCATAATGTATTTTAGCAAAAAAAAAGAAAAAAAAAACAACCTCTGGGTGTTTCTAATCTATTACCAAAGGTAAGAGAAGCCATCAAAACTAGATTTTCTGTAAATGTTAGTTTTTAGACAACATGATATCTATATTTATAACTTTGAAACAGGAATTCCTTTACTTAGGTATTTTATGGAAGTGTTTCAAAGTGCCCATCTAAGTACTGGCAAAAATCAAGCTATACTACTAATGTCTGCTCTGTTTCCTATCTTCTCATCAGTGGTTATGGGTATAGGTTAACTCCATTTTTCCCTCCAAATGATTACAAATAATCCTTCTCCTCCATTGTGTTCATAAGTAGTTTTAATGTAATTTGAGTTTGAAACATGTTTGCAGATGAATTTAAGGCTTTAAAAATATGCAGGCATCTGATATCAACATTTGCATGGTATCATGAGAGCATGCTCTTTGACACCTCTTTCTGTACAAAAAAAAAATGATCATTTCTGCTTACAAAGTAGCTTTATATAATCTCACACTTAGATCTCAATAAGTATTAATATATAATACCTATTATTATATCCATCTGAAAACTGTACAAACTGATAATCTGAGGGATGTGATTTTCCTAATGTATGACAGCTGGAAATGGGTTGAAGTGGGGCTCAACCCTAAATTTTACAGTTATAAATCCCATGCTGTTTTCATATATTCCATTAGTCTTGGTAAGTAGCATATTAAATTTTGTGCAAATGATTGAGAAAACAGTTAAATAAGGCTGTGTCCTTATGTTTTTATAGTCCATGGGTAGACATAAAGACTCATAATTTCCAGAAAAAGTAATAAGTAAGCATCATACCATACACATGGTGGTTTGTGTGCACAGAGTACTTGTACTTAAAAAAAAAAAAAAAAAAAAAAAGGCCAGGTCAGTAAAGGCTTATTTGAGGAATGCACTTATGTTGAATTTTGAAGGTGCAAAGATTGAGTGAAGAATAAAGAAAGAACATTTGTTCAGAGGCAACACAAGTGGAAAGACTCAGAGGTGTAAATCACAAATGTTCTGATATTCTAAATTTAAGCTACTTGGGGAGTGGTTTGAAGGTGAAGATTAACCTATATTCTATAAAGGGACTTAGCACTACAAAGAGTCCCCAGAGTCTGCCTGGCCAGTCTATTTGTTAGCTTCCACACAACGACTTAGAAAATCAGCCAAGTAGGTCATTAGTTCATTACATAAAACCCTACAGCCACACTAATAATATTTTCCATAACAGCACCTCGGCTATTTTTAAAATTATCTTAAGAAATAACTTTCAGAGATTCTATACTACTTATTTCTGCTTTGGGTAAAACTGTCCCTAAATCATCATAGAAGAGTGAAAGGATAAAGGATAATGTGTTGGGACCAGTAGATGGTGTAATGGTTACATTGCTGGACTCCCACATAGTTAACCACGGTTCAAGTCCCGGACCTGGTGGCTTAAAACTCACACTGGGTGAGTGTGTGTGCATGCCCAAGATTGGTCTCCCTCTCCTCCTCTTTTTTTTCACTATACTCCAAAATCTTATTATACGTTGTAAATTTTACAATGGACAGGAGTTACTTTCCCTGGAGTTTATGCTGTTGATTAGAGTTCCTGAATTCATAACCAAATGACAAATGACTCTGACCATAGGGGACATTCTGGTTGTATCAGTTACTGAATATTCCCTTTCTGAATCTTAGATTCATTTTTATCCCTGACATAGAAATAGGACCTGACCTACTTTCTAAATTTATATTACATTGCACTTTACCCTCACTTCTAACAACCCAATGTATTTCCCTGCTTTGAAGGGGGGAAATGATGTGAACATATATCTGAGTGAATTTTTAAGTTAAACTCTTGGCCAGCCTATCAGCTAAAAATGAGGCATTTGAAATGACTGAAGAGTTAGCTAGAAAACAATGACTATAATAAAAACTTAAATTTAGCATAGTCTGTCACTTAATTGGAAGGTTAAATATGTTCAGTAGTCACGAAATGAAGCTTACTAAAACCACCATCCTCGTAAGGTAGTTTATTGAATAATTCTCTAGTAAATCATTTTCATTTCACTAATGAGGATATTGAGAGAGAAAAATTAGTATTCAAATAGAATAAAACTAGGCATTTAATTCATTAGCATATAAGGAAAAGTAAATGAGATAGAGAAATCACAAAAACAATAACACAGAAAAATTTTTAGAACTGAGAAATGTGTCTCCACATTTAAAAAACCACTGAGCACCAATATAGTACATGAGGAAAATCCTGAAATCTTCCAAGAGAAAAAAAAATCACGTGCAAAATGTCTTGAATCTGAATGTTTTCAATATTTCTAAACAAAAAATGATTTGACTGAAAGAAGTGACATATCTGACTTATGATTTTATAAAATGGTTCATGATACTCTATAAACAATGGATTGATATAAAACCCCAAAGGCCAATTAGGAAGCTTTTACATTTATCTAAAGTTGGTGATAATGACAATGAGAATAGAAAGTTGTTCATAGATCTGAAATAGAATACTAATGGTAATATATCTAAATAAAATTGAAATTGTTTTTTATAACTTGATACCCTAAAATTCCTTTTTCCTGAAGATAAGAGTGTAAGTATCTTTTTTGCTAGACTTAAGAGGCTATTTATAATCTGGTCTTTACCATTCAGCCTCTCCTAGCTCATTTCGCTCCTCCCCAAAGGACCCTTTGCTCTCCAATTGCTGGAAGTCCCCAGATTCTACAGACATATCAAGTACTTTCTTCTCCCTACATTTTCTCCTGTGTTCTTTCACTAAGAGTAGCTTTAGAGTCCATTATTCACAAGATCCGTTCCTTATCATGTCCTTTAATTCTCTTCTCTTTGGTAACCTCCTCCTGTCCTCTGTGATATCTTTTCCTTTTTTTAATGAGAGAGAGAGATTTTTGCTATAGGGTGTTTGTGCTCACTGGAGCATAAGAAATCACTCCCCGGGGGAAAACCATGCTTCAATCCCTTCTCCTCCATTCTCCTCTAGGGATCTTGGGCATACATGCACACACACATGCTTGGTGTGTATTTTAAACCTCTGGGTCCAGGACTTGAACTGTGGTCAACCATGTGGGAATCCAGCAATGTAACCATTGTGCCATCTGCTGGTCCTGATATCCTTTCCTTTTATTTGACTCTCTTAAGAGGTACAAGAGAAACTGTCTCACCATTACTCACAAAATTATTTGTTCATGTGTGTATGCATGTGTGTGCCTTTGGTCTTTTAAAATTCATGGCCATCTAAACTAACCAGGGAATAGTGGAAAGGTGACTGTGTCACTGCCCCTCCCTTTACTGTACCACAAAGGGCAGGGGCACACATGAGGCTATGATAAAATTCAGGCAATGAGTTCTGGACTTACGTATTTTTTTTAAAAAAACTTAATTTATTTACTTATTTATTTTAATTTGACCAGACAGGGACAGAGTGAGAGAGAGAGAGAGGGAAAGTGAGAAAGTAAGCCACCAGGTCTGGACCTCACACTGTGGTTAGCCCTGTGGGAGCCCAGCGCCCTTAACCATCATGCCACCTCCTGGCCTCACATATTTGTTTTCGCTTGCTTCCTGATAAAAAGTGGAAAAGTGAAAACTCCACTCCTGGAACTCACCTCAAAGGTTATGGCTTTGGTTATTCCTGAAAATGTTCATTTCAAAGTAAGAGGCAATTTTTTAATGTCTTAAAGAGTTTATAAATCTTAATTAATTAAATGTCCACCTTAGTGGGACCAGTAAGTGAGGGTCTTAGTTCATTTTGTGCAGCTATTATAGAATACCTGTGACTGAGTAATTTATAAAGAAAAGGGATTTCTTTCTTATAATTACAGAGGCTGTGCAGTCCAAAGTTGAGGGGATCTATGTCTGTTGAGGGTCATGTATCAACTCATGGTGGAAGGCAGAAGAGTCAGGGAGGACATGAGGGTGCTCAACAAGAAAAGAGGGTGACAAGGCCCAACTCATCCGTTTATCAGGACCCTACTCCTGCAACAACTAATCCTCTCTCACAACAATGGATTAGTCCATCTATGTGGGAAGAACTCTCACAAACCTCTCTAAGGTCTCTCAACATTCTTGCCTGGGTGATTAAAGTTCTAACACCTGAACTTTAGGAGGTACATTCAAACCATAGTAGTGGGAAACCAGGGACTCAATAGGTCCTGAAGAACTGAACACAACAGGAAATAACAGCTACTTGATTTGCTTTATTTTCCCAAATCATTCCCTATGTTTCTTTCAAAATTAAGTTAAACCTTTCCCATTAGGATATTAAAATGCATAGAAAACCCTTTCGTCTTCAAAAGTGAAAAGGCAAACTTTAGCCTAATATAACTACTTTGTGAAAAATTCCAAATTAGTGTCCTTTTGGACTAATGAAGTTTTACTGAAGTAATATTTCTAATAGTAATTTTGGCATTGCTGGTGCAGACAGAGCAAAATGAGAAAAACAATTTGTCTTTAAATGCACATGCATCAATTTCTTACATTCTAAATACAGATTCTCAGGAACAATTTTCTTCAGTATAAAGGTCTTATGAAAAGCAGCTGGGGCCAGCTAGTGGCATGGTTAAGGCTGCTGGATACCACATGGTTAAAGTCCCAGACTGAGGAATTTGAAAAACATGCCAAGAACATATGCTTGTATGCCCAAAATTCCAAAAGGAGAAATGGAGAAGTGCGTGTAGATTAACCATCCCCAACAGGGTGCGCTAGCTTAATTTTATCTTTTTCTCTCTCTGTCTCTAGTTAGCACATGTGCCCTCTAGCAAGTATCTAGGGCGGGGACAAGAAAGAAAGAAAGAAAGAGAGAGAGAGAGAGAGAGAGAGAGAGAGAGAGAGAGAGAGAAAGAAAGAAAGAAAGAAAGAAAGAAAGAAAGAAAGAAAGAAAGAAAGAAAGAAAGAAAGAAAGAAAGAAAGAGGGAGGGAGGGAGGAAGAAAGAAAGAAAAGCGTTGACAGAGTCCAACATAGTTTCAGGGATCACTAATATATGTTAAAGATCAAAGAAACAAAGCTGAAGATTATGTATAGAGCAAGCATTGGTAATTTATAAAGCTCTCCAGAAAGAAAAATCCAGTTAGATTTTGTTTTGTTTTATTATTCTCCTTCTCTCTTTCTCTTTCTCTCTCCCTCTCTCTCTCTCTCCCTCCCTCTCTCTCTCTTTGCATAATACTTTATGTGAATTAGAAAAGCAATAAGTGAGCAAAAACAAATACTATGTATTTGATACCTTTTCTACTTAATGGCTTTTATATTTTATTCTAGGAAGACAGGGTTCTTGTGGTTTGCCTTTAAGAGAAAACAAAACAAAACAAGTCAATGTATGAATAGTATTGTCCATCACGTAAGTGTTAAGATGACCTAAATTTCTTTCAAATCACTTGGGCCATTTCTCAGGACATGCTTGAAGTTTCCCAAATAAGACCTTTCTTCCAATTTTTCAGGTGAATTTAAAACTCTTAGTCTGCTACTGCTGTGCTAACAAAAATATCTGAACCTGGGCAATTTTATAAAGAAGATAAATGTTTGTTTACAAATTCATGATTTTACTGACTAGGAAGTCTCAAGGCCTAGGCCTACAGTGTGGCTATGAACCGCAGATTACAGCAGGCACATGCAGAGAGAGAGAGAGAGTGTCTGACTGGTTTCCTTTATGATAGCAACCAACTCTGGCAAGAACTAACCCCTTCTGACAAGAACTCATTGGTTCTCCAGAGAAACCATTCATCTATTCATGAGACTGTTGCCTCTATGATGCCCTCACCATGAATCAATCACTACCTACTAATTCTTACCTGGGGCATCATGAAAAATTTTACTTACTATTTTTTAATATGGTCAATATAATCAAGTCTCAACACATGAATTTCTGGGAGACATACTTGAACCATAGCGAAAACCAAAGCTAAACTCTTAATTTCAGATATGTGATAGAAGCGATTATTTTAGGCTTCTCGAGGATAAAAAAATAGAGCTTGATTCAGGCGGGGGTTAAGGAAATAGAAGGCAGTGTTCCATTCGGGCACCATTACTGACAAACTTTACAAATTTCTCATCTATAAATTAAGAGATTTGAAATAGAAAATAACATTACCTCCTCTTTCTGTAATATTAAATAAGTGTTAATGTACCCTAAGTATTTTACTTAAGGCTGGACTAGGTCGAAATGAGTATCTCATTAAAGATAAGCGTTAGTAGGTAGTAGGGGAAACTAACTTTCCCACTTTACAACAAGTCAGTAACATTTATATTATGTATGTATGTACGTATGAGAGATTTTTGCTATAGAGTACATGAACTCACCTGAGAGACAGAGAGAGAAAAAGTGAAAAATCACCTGTAGTGTTGAAGGCCATACCACAGTCCATCATCCTCCATTCTCCTCTGGGGACTTTGGGCATGCATGCACATGTGCCCAGCGTGATTTTAAAGTCACCAGATCTGGGATTTGAACTGCAGTTGACCATGTAGTAGTCCAGCACCTTAACTACTGCACCAGCTGCTGGCCTCACAGTAACTATCTTAAGCAAATAACAATCAAAGAGATGGGAGAAATGTGCCATGAGCTAATGAATGACAGTCTCCAGAAGCTAGAAAAGTCAATAAAATAGATTCTCCCCCTCAGAATTTCAAGTAAATAACACAGTCTGGCTGATACTTTAATTTTTACCCTAGTGAGACTTACACACAGAACTGTAAGATAAATATGAGTTTCTTTCACCTGCTAAATTTATGGTAACTCATTATAGTGGCCATGGAAAACTATCATATGGGGGAACCAGCAGTTAGCGTAATGGCTATGTCGCTGGACTCCCACGTAGTCGACCACGGTTCGCGTCCCGGACCCGGTGGCTTAGAACTCACGCCGGGCGCGTGTGCGTGCGTGCCCAAGATCCCGAGAGGAGAATGGAGGAGAAGGGATTGTGGCGTGACCATCCCCTCTGGGGGGTGATTTCTCGCTTTCTGTCTCTAATGTCTCTCTCTGTCTGGCGAGCGCACGTGCCCTATAGCGAAAACCTCTCCAAAAAAAATTAAAAAAAAAAAAAAACAACTATCATATGGTACCAATCACTTCAAAAACCACTTGGTGTTTTCTTGAAAAGTTACATGTACCTATTATATGATTCTTCTACAGTACCACATCCCATTTCTCCAAGAGAAATAAAACCACATATTCATAACAAGACTTGTACATTACTGTTCATAGTAACTTTCTGCAAAGTGGTTAAAAATTGATAATTATCAAAATAGTTATCAACAGATGAACAGGTAAACAAACTTGACTTATCTATATAATGAGATGGTAATCAAAATATAAAGAATGAACTATTGGGGTCAGCAGGTGGCATGGTAATTAAGGCACTGGACTCCCTTATGACTGACTATGGTTCAAGTCCTGGACCCAATGACTTAAAAATCACTCTGGGTAGGGTCAGCACATGGCATGGCAGTTAAGGTACTGGGCTCCCACATGGTCATCCATAGTTTGAGTCCTAGACTTGGAGGCTGCTTTCTCACTTTCCCTCTGTCTCTCTTTCTGTCTCTTTCTCATGAGTGTATAGCAAGTAATTATTAATAATTATTATTACTGAAAAAGAATAATAAATAAAATTGAGTGGATAATTTTTTAAGAGAGATTTTTGCTATAGGGTACATGTGCTTGCCGGAGAGACAGAGAGACAGAAAACAAGAACTCACCCATCAGGATAGATGACCATACTGCAATCCCACCTCCTCCATTTCTTCTCAGGATTTTGGGCATGTACACACATGTACCCAGTGTGAGCTGTTTGTTTCTTTAAAGAATTAAATTTTATGTATTTATTATTATCACCTTTTAGTTGGTCAAGAGAAAGAAGGAGAGAGTGAACATGAGAAAGTGAGGAAACCAAGGTCCAGGACTTGAATCGTGGTTGGCCATGTAGGAGCCCAGTGCCTTTACACCACCTGCCAGCCCCTACCCAGCATGAGTTTTAAGCCTCCAGGTTCAGCACTGAAGCATGGCTGACTACATGGGAGTCTAGAAACATAAACATTACACCATCTGCTACTCCAAAATGGATATTTTAAAAAAGAAAAAAGGAAAGCAAAGAAAATCACACTGGAGATGTGTGTGCATACATGCCTAAGATTCTAAGAGGAGAAGGAATTGCAGTGTGGTCATCCTTCTTGGGGAGTCATTTCTCACTTTGTTTCTCTCTAGTGAACGTATGCACTCTCCTGCAAAAACTTTAAAAAAATGAAAAAAAAAATGGATCTGAGAATAATTATGCTAAGTGAAGAAAGGCAGAGAAAGGATATATACTATATGACTTTATTCACACATTTTCTAGAAAATACAAACGAACATAGAAACAGATCAGTGGTGGAGACAGGGGAGTTTGCAAAGATAAAGATAGAACTGTCCCTCTCTGGTACAGTTAAAATAAATAAATAAATAAATAATTAAATTTAAAAAAAAAAAAAAAAAGAGAAGAAGTGAGCAAATACAACAGGAAACTGGAGAACCCTGCCTATAAGGAATGTGTTTACTGATTGTGGTGATAGTTTCTCAGGTGTATAAATATGTCACCATTTACTAGCTTGCATTTTTTAACCTAGGTCTATCATATTTAAATAAAGTAAAAAGAAAGCAATGCACAGTATAAGGGTTACCAAGTCTTCTACTTTATTCAGTGGCTAATAACAAGAAATATCTGAAATCCAGTGATTTATCAAATTAGAGGTGTGTTTGACTCACCATTTGGAGGTCCGAGGTCCAAAGGCCACCTCTGGTGAGGCTGCAGCACAACATAGCAGAGGCCAGGAGAATGCGGTCTATGCACCACGTGTGTCTCTGCCTGCCTCATTTCCTCTCATCAACCCGCCAGGACCCAGTCATGGGTTCTCCATTCTAACCACCCAATCACGATTCTCCTCTCAAAGGCCCTACTCTTCAACACAATCAGACCAAGTGTTGACCCTCTTTATCCTATTATAACAGCTCAAGACGTGAATTTTGGGAGGAGATAGTCAAACGATTGCACCAAGTATATACTAATACACTAATAGTAGGAAAATAACTCCTTTTTAACACATTTATCAAGTTTCTTAAAGTCATGAGCAAGCTATAAATATTAGTATAGCAAAAATCAAGAGCAAATTTCATTTTGTGAGAAAGTCTAAGATTTTGATGAAAAATACTTAAGTTTTTATTAGGTGCTAGAATCAGACAAAAGGAACCCACTAATTTTGGTTAACTTCAGAGTATTAAAAATCGCTCTGGGTAGAATCAACAAATTGTTTGCTTTGTTTGCCTTATGGTGGAATAAGAAAGGTTTTAGAGACAGAACAGTGTGCTAGTTTTGGTTTCTTGAGGGCTAAATACCTTATCCAAAGTTACATATAACTATAGCCAAAGTTAGAAATTGAATCCAAGTCTGATTCTAATCCTTTCCTCTACTTTATTCTGTTTTGGATGTTTCCTTCCCTGGCTTGTTGTGATACCAAAAAAAAAAAAAAAAAAATTGAAAGCAAAGCTCCCCTCCCCCACTTTATAATTTAGACTTTAAAGAAATAGAAACTTTAGAACACATGATAATTTGCTTTATTCAACTTTCTTTTCTTACTTTCCTTTTTTTAAAAAAAATTTCCAGAGGGCATGTGTATACACTGGAAAGAGAGAAAGAGGGATCG
>NW_006159494.1:2970715-2974888 GCF_000334495.1 Tupaia belangeri chinensis
GAAAGAGTAAAAGCACCATGCCACAATCCCTTCTCCTCTACTTTCCCCTCCTTTCAGGATTTTGGACATGCACACACATGCACCCAGCAGGTTTTTCAAGTCAAGGGACTTGAGCCACACAGTTCAATACATGGGTCCAGTTGCCCCGAACAGAAGGCCATAAGCTGGTCCCTCAACTTTCTTTATAGACCCTTTTCATGTCCTCCCCTGTCAGGTTCCTTCATGGTAAATCCAGCTTGTTTTTCTAACTCTAGGCTACCTCTAAAGGTGGTTCCAAAGAAACTGTCATCCCACGACGTTAGCAATTTCTGTAATTTCTACATTCACCTTCTAAGGTTCTAGAGGACTCGTTGGCTGAGCCTGGTGTTGTAGTCCTCTGGCTACTCAGGAGCTGCCTGTACCCATCAGCTAGCTCCTATTTGCTGTGAGACACCTTTGTTTCTATAATTTTTCCATTCCCCACACAGAGGTCTGGGGCTTATTTTAATTTTATTTGGAGAGATTAAGATTCATTCTGGGGGGGACCACCAGTTAGCTTAATGGCTATGTTGCTAGACTCCCATGTATTAGACCACCGTTCGAGTCCCGGACCCGGTGGCTTAAACTCACTCCAGGCGCATGTGCGTGCATGCCCAAGATCCCAAGAGGAGAAAGGAGGAGAAGGGATTGTCCCACATCCTGAGAGAATGGAGGAGAATGGATTGTGGCCTGTCTATCTTCCCTTAGGGAGTGATATCTCACTTTCCTTCTCTTTCTGTCTCTCTTTGGTGAGCCCATGCACCTTACAGCAAATAAATAAATTAAATTCAAATAAAAACAACTAGAGAAAAAAAGATTTTGGGGGGGGAGGAGTCAAGTGGTGGCACAGTAGTAACAACTGGACCCACATGGGAAAGGTGCTGAGTTGTGTCTCAGGGCTCATGGGCACGTGTGGCCATGATCTGGGCTGGCTGGGGTTGGGGGTGGAGGGTGGGTTATGGTATAGAGACCATATTGAGGCACTTATTTCTCTTTGTTTGGCTTTCTCTCCCTCATGAAAGAAACAAATATTTCCGGGGTGGGAGTGGTGGTAGCTAAAGGGCATGTATACTTGCCAGAGAAAAACAGAGAAAGAGAAAAACATGAGAAAACCACCTCCACAGGGTATGATCACACCATGATCCGTTCTCCTCCATTCTGCGGTCAGGATTTTGGGTGCTTATGCACATACACTTGGCATGTTTTTAAGCCACTGGGTCCAGGACTCAAACCACGTATTTGGCCATGTGTGATCCAGTCACCTTAACCAACACACATCCTGACCAACCAAAGTAAACTTTAAAAAAAAAGAAAAAGGTTATTCTGTTAACATTGTGATATTAGAGAGATGACCCCCTTTTTTTTCCACTATCATTAATATAAAACTCAAACACTTTAACACAATAAAATACCTATTATTTATTGAGCATTCCCTGTATCTTTGTATACTACATGTGTTATCTGTTATAACCTTCAAAACTCTTTGAATAGATATTAGCCTCATTTTACAAGTGAAAATATGGGCCAGATAGATAATTTAGAAAATTGGTAGCAGAAAACTTTGCCAAATGGCCCAGCTAATAAGTAGTAGAACCAAAATTCAATCTATTTAATGCCTAGTTTCAAAGCCAGGGTCTCTTTCATGATTCATAACCTATGAACAAAGGCATCTATATTCTCTACCATGTACTCAGACTTAGAAGTTGTTATTAATCCAGTAGGAATATTACATCAATCTCTTAATCAAAAGTCTCCAGTGGAATGTTTGTTTTTTACTCCTTCATTACATTTTAATTATTCTATTTTCAAGGCACTCTTTATCTGGGGTCAATCTTCCTTTCAGTATTAAGAATGACCCAGAGTAGGGCCATCCTGTGTTCTCAGTACACACTTAGTGATTAGTAAAGCAGCATTTTAAACCCCTACCTTCTCTCTTTCTCCGTTGCAACTACATCGCCATATTATTTCAACAGAAATTAGGGGCCCTAGCTGAGATTGACCAAGAAAAATTTCATCCTATGATTCTCTTCAGTGACTAATACTTTTCTTCATACAAAGTATACTTGCTTGGGACCAGCAGATGGCATAATGACTACTTTGCTGGACTCACATATAGTCGACCACAGTTCGAGTCCCGGACTTGGTGGCTTAAACTCACACTGGGCATGTGTGCGTGCATGCTCAAGAGCCCAAGAGAAGAATAAAGAAGAAGGGATTGCGGCACAGCCATCCCTCCTGGGGAATGATTTCTCACTTTCTGTCTCTCCATCTTTCTGGCAAGTGCATGCATCCTATAGCAAAAACCTCTCCAAAAACAAAACAAAACAAAACAAAACAAAAAACACACACATTCAAAGTATATTTGCTCAGAACCTTTCTTCCCTTTAAATAAAACTCCTAAAACTTTCATTGAAGAGACTCTTGAGCAGTGGATAGAAGATGGCTTTATCCTAATTTATCTTCTACCGTATAAATTCACACCTTAAGTTCGTTAGTGTCATGACTTCAGCAGGTCTTTGTTATCCCTAACCTCAGACTCCTACTCAACTGTCCTCTATTTATTTTAACCCCTAGTTAGTGAACTTCTTGCTTTAGCTGTCAAACATAAAGAACTTGAAGTTTTTACTCCCTTCCCTGAAAGAAAATATTAGATAATCTGAAAAGCAGTAATTTTCCTTGTACACATTAGACAACTCAGGATGTAGGACCAACTACCAATTCCAAAATGTGAAACGATAATGACATCCAGAGAGTTACATCACCTGAGATCTGCTTATAGGAGTGGAAATACTGGAGCCACGAATTGGCAGGAAAACTCCCAATTTTGGAGAATTGCTTAAAGCTAAGTGTGACCTAGCATGAGAGTGAGAAACTGCTATAGCCTTGGTATTAGAGAGCCCCCCCACCCACTTCCTTGGGCCTTTACCATCAGGAATCATACCAGGTTTTCATAACGGGGAGTCAAGGAAGGACTTCTCTTGCCTCTTCCAGAAGAGAGGAAGAGTAACCACTGTGAAATACTCCTGCAGCATTCTCTCCAATGGAAAAACCTTAGACTCTCTCAATTCTGAAACCTAATTCCAGCTGGGATAAGACGCTTCCTTTTCACTTCAGTCACTTACCACTTTCTGTCTTCCTTCAGAGGGGAAAAAACATATCTACAGGAGTCAGGACTCTAAGGAAATGGATCAGGAACTCTGCAGCCAAGAAAGGAATTAAGGATGGAAGCAACAACCTACAGAACTGGAAAAAGACTTGTGAAGGTCACACACAGGAACATGAGTCTACCAAAGGCTGAGATTTAATCTTAATAAAATGGAGCACTTCTCCTCCATGATACCTAACTCCTGTACCAGTTTAATATCCATTGTAGTCACATAACAAACACAGTAATGTATCTGATGTATATAGTAACATGGATTCCAGCCGAAAAAGCTGTTAGATTTAGATACTTCCGAGGGAACGCTCCATGGGAGCTCTAAGTTAGGGGAAGACAGAAGCAAGGTCACCAGAGAAATCTGAAGCCTCTAGCTTCTAGAGCTACGCAATAGTAAACAAATCCTCAATTCTACCACATTAATATAAATCCCCACATTAAAGGCCCATTTACTTCAGTTCCTATTACAAAATACAACATAGATGCATTCAACTAAAAATGACAAGGAATGCCAAAAGACTAGAAAAAGCACTGAAGGGAAAAATAGTCATCAGGTACAGACTCATTTATGACACTAATGTTGACATCATCAGAAAAGAAATTTAAAATAACTGATTTATAGGTAAGAGCTTGTACTAGTCTATTTGTGTGCTCTAACAAAATGACACACACACTGGGTAATTCATAAACAACACAAAATTGTTGCTCACAGTTCTGAGGCTGGGCTGTCTAAAATCAAGCTGTATCAAGTTTGATGTCTGTTGAGAATTGCTCTCTACTTCTAAGTGGCATCTTGTTTCTAAATCCTCTGGAGGGTGTCCTCAAATGGCAGGAGAGATGGAAGGACAAAAGGGGGCCTAAACTAGCTTCCCCCAGTTCTTCTGTAAGACAATAATCCATTACTTACAAAATGGCTTTCTTTTTCTCTTTCTTTCTTTTTCTCTTTCTTTCTTTCTTTCTTTCTTTCTTTCTTTCTTTCTTTCTTTCTTTCTTTCTTT
>NW_006159494.1:2974986-3000062 GCF_000334495.1 Tupaia belangeri chinensis
CCTTCCTTCCTTCCTTCCTTCCTTCCTTCCTTCCTTCCTTCCTTCTTTCCTTCCTTGTTTATCTCCCTCTCTTTCTTTCTATGTTCTTTGTTTTGTTTTGTTTTGTTTTGTTTTGTTTTGTTTTTGTCATAGGGCAAGTGTGCTTGCCAGAGAGAGACAGAGACAGGGAAATGCAAAATCACCCTCTTCCCCCACCAGGAGGGCCTGGCCATACTGCAATTCCTTCTCTTATAGTCTCCTCTTGGGATTTTGGGCATGTCTACACATGTGCCTGGTGCGATTGTTCAAGCTACCAGATCTGGGACCCAAACTATAGTAGGCCATGTAGGAGTCCAGTACTTTAACCCCTATACCACCTACTGGTCCCTGGAATGTCTCATTTCTTAGTATCACTACAATGGAAATGAAGTTTTAACATGATTTTGGAAGGAAAACAGTCAAATCACAGGAAGGTTCTAATGGAAAAAGTAGAAGTGTACAAGAACAGGATAATATAAATAGAAAGATGGAAATTCTTAGAATCCGAAGGAAGTTTTAGGAAAAAAAGTGTAACAAAAAAGAAGAAACTCCTTGATGGACTCATTAGTAAATGACACAACTAAGGAACCAATCAGCAAACTTAAAGATAGGTTTAAGAAACTATCTAGAAACTTCTTAAGTTCAAACCCACAGTGTAGGATCAGCTGGTAGTGTGATGGTTAAGATGACTGGAACCCACATAGCTGATTGTGAGATTCAACTCCCAGACTTAGTGGCTTGAAAAACACACTGGGCATGCCCAAAATCCCAAAAGGAAGTAGAGATGAAGAAGAAGGGTTTTCAACATGACCATACCCCATGGGGGGGGGTGCTTTATCACTTTCCCCTCTTGCTCTCTGTCTCTTTTTTTGTGAATACACACACCCTACAACCAATTGACCAAAAATAAAAGAAGAAGGAGATGAAGAAGCAGCAGCAGAAGAAGACCACAGTGTAAAACAAAAAAGACATAGAAGAATAAAGAGAATGAAGTAGAGGAAATTTTTAAGGTAATGATGGCTGACAACTTTTAAAAAGTAAAGACAGACATCAAACCACATGAATGTTCTTCAAATAGTTTGCGGCATATGTGCATGATGAAAAAAATATGCATGGATTACAAGTTTTTTAAATTTTGCCAGAAGGTACATGTGCTTGCCAGAGAGAAATGGGGATAAGAAAGCACCCCCGTCCCCAGGGTGGTCACGCCATATCTCTTCTCCTCCATTTCTCTCCTTTTGTATTTTGGACACACATGCACATATGTCCACCATGTTTCTAAAGCCACCAGTTTCAGAACTCAAAACACATTGGCCAGTCACATGAAATCAAGCCACTTAAACTACCATGCCACAGGCCAGCCTGGATTACAAATATTTTGTTATCAAAATAAATTTGTACTTCACTGCCATTTTTCTATGAACTTTAAATTTGTTCATTTTGATTTTCCATGAGCTAGATATATAGAGAAAAACAACATTCTCAACAGGGACATTCTCAACAGGGTCTTCATGCCATGGTCCACCCCCTGCTTCAGCCAGCTATATGTCATGGGCATACATGTGCCTGGTGTGCTCAGGGAGGTCTCTAATATAAACTTACAACCTTCCCATGTGAGTCTGACTCCCAGAGTGTTGCATTTTACCATTGAATCACTGTTCAGCGCCATAACCACCTGATGTCCCCTACAATACACATTTTTACCTAATTTAAGTTCACCTTCAAATAATATTCTACCACTTCATCTGTAGTTCATATACCTTAGAACAGAATATTCCCAATTCCTTCTTTTTATCCTTTTTGATATTGTTGCACTCATTGCACTTATAAAAATGTGTATTGCAAATTCTAGAGAGACTAATGAAAAAATTTTAATGGCAAGAGATAAGATTAATCATATAAATGCTAAAGAAAATTAAAGAAACCAAAAAAAGAAAAAAAGGCAAAAATAAATAAGAATGAAGATAATAAACAGAAAATATTATAAACATGATAGCATTCTTCATATAAATAATCATTTGAATTATGAATGGTAAAAATACATAAGGTAAAAGGGAAATTATCAGAGCAGGTACAAAACAGACAAAGTCCAACTCCGTTATCTACAAGAAATCTACTCTAAACATAAAAATTCAGATAGAGTAAAAATAAAGAAAGAGAAAAAAATATACCAATTACACTAACCAAATAAAAGCTGGAATAGTAATGTTAGTTCCTGACAAAGCAGAGTTCAGAATTAGAACAATTATCAGTGAAAAATACAGATATTTCATAATGTTAAAGGTATCAGTTCTCCAAGAAGATAATTCTCCAACAATCTTAAAATCACATGCTTCTATCAATTAAAAGGAGAAATATATAAATCCACCATTCTAGTTAGAAACTTAAACTCAACATCATCCCACCCCATTATCAATAATAGGTCAAGTCGGCAGAAAAACTAAGAATATAAGTGACCTAACTAGAACTATTAATCAACTTGATCTGGCATTATAAAATACTTCATTCAAAAATAACATTAAACACATTCTTCACAAGATCACAGAGCTTATCTACCAAGATATGGCACATTCTGGGCCATAAAATTTATCTTAAAAAAATAAAAGAATAGAAGTCAGACAAATCATGTTGTTAGGTAGCAATTATTTGAAATAGAAATTAGTATCAGAAGCATAGCTGGAAAATTTCCAGATATTTGGAAATTAAACATACTTCTAAAGTATAGGCCAAAGATAAATCCAAAAATATTCTGAACTAAGAGAAAGTAAAAATATGTTATCAAAATGTATGGGATGCAGCAAAATCAGCAATTAAGGAAAAGTTACAGCATCAAATGCATACATTTAAAAAAAAAGAAAGATCTAAAATCAATAACTTAACTACTACTTCAGGGAACTAGATGCTTAAAAAGCAATTTAAAAATAGACATGAAGAATAATAAAGTAATATAAATTAGAAAGGAAATCAAAGAAATTGGAAACAGGAGAATAATAGAGAGGTACAATTAGACCAAATCTAGTTCTATGGGAAAAAAGTCAAGTCATGGGGTCAGCATGTGGCATGGCGGTTAAAGGCTCTGGACTCCCACATGACTGATCGCAGTTTCAGTCTCAGATCTGGCAGCTTGCTTTCTCACTTTCTCTCTCTCTCTCTCTTTGTCTCTGTCTCTCTCTCTCTGTCAAATTAAAATAAATACATAAAATAAAGTTAAGATAATTCTGAAAAAATCTAACCAATAAACCTCTCTTTTTGGAGGGTAGAGGAGATTTCTGCTATAGGGCATGTGTGCTCGCTGGAGAGACAGAGACAGAGAGACAGAAAGCGAGAAACCCCTCCCCAGGGAGATGGCCATGCTGCAGTCCCTTCTCCTCCATCCTCCTCTCAGGATTTTGAGAATGCACACACATGTACCCAGTGTGAGTTTCAAGCTGCTTGGTCTGGGACTCAAACTGTTGTCAGCCATGTTGGAGTCCAACAATGTAACCATTACACTATCTGTTGGTCCCTGGAACTTTTTAGTATGTCAATGCTGGCCTCTTTCTATGACATTTGATACATTATTAATTGTCCTTGTAACCAAGAAAAAATTAGAGAAGATACCCATCACCAATATCTGAAAAATAAAGGGGGGTATAATTAATGATACTATTTGGCATTAAAAGGATAATAAAAGAATACCATAAAACAACTCTATGTTCACAAATCTCAAGTTGGATATGACTTACCAATACTTCTAAAGGCACAAGTACCAAAACTTTTACAAAAAAATATATATAATGTTTCTATACCCGTCAAAGAAACTGAACTACTAATTTAAAATGTTCAAGAAAGAATCAGGCCAAATGGTTTCACCGATGAATTCTACCAAAAATTTAAAAAAGAAATTATTTAAATTCACCAGAAACTCTAAGGAAAATAGATATTGAGGGAACACTTTCTAATGCATTGTAAGAGGCTAAGAATACTCTATTAACAAAGCTAGAGACATTACAAAAAGGAAAGCGAGGCCAATATCTTTCATAAACATAAACGTGAAAAACCTTCACAAAATCTTAGCAAATTGAATCCAATACTAAATAAAAACAATTAAGCACTGTCTTGGTTTGCAATTCTGTTGCTGACAGAGATACCTGAGACTGGGTAGTAAGAGAGAAGTTTATTCAGCTTATACTTTAGAGGTCTCAGGTCCAAGGGCCATGTCTAGTAGGGGTTATCTGGCTTCATGACGACATGGCAGAGGGCAGGAGAATATGGTTTGTATTCCATATATGTTTTCTGGTTGTATTTCTACAACTTATAAAACCATAAGAACTCAGTCACAGAGGACCCACTCCAAAGGCCACACTTTTTGACATCATGCAGGTATTAAGTTTCCTCTTAATACCTTCATAACCAAATCTCAACACACAGATTTGGGAGGGGGAGACAAAAACCATAGCATTTTGTATGATCAGATAGAATTTATTTTAGGCATGTAAGGTTGGCTCAATATTTTAAAAGTTAACTGATGTGACTCATCACATCAATACTCTAAAACGTTCCTACAGGATAAAAATGGAAGGGAAAGGCCTGCAGTGTGCTGTCATCCTATTGGCGGGTTGTTTTCTGCCTCCACCTCCTTGTCTCTCTGACTCTCCAGGGAGTGCCTGCACCCTCTGGTAATAAAAACAAGCAAACAAATGCTGGAAGGCCTGCCAATCTCACAGCTTTACCAGCCAGTCTGGGCTGAAGTCATTACTTCATGACTATACAGAAAATATTTTCTGACTTTTTAGGATTTTATTAGAAGGACTCAGATACTCTTTAATATCTTTATTGTGATTTCTGAGGCAAATGAATGCTTCTGCCATGGCGTAATATCAATATCACTACCAATATCAATATCAATATCAATGTGTAATTGGGGAAATGAGTCATCTCCTGACCTCTGGATACAAGCATTAATGAAAGCTTTCAAGGAACCACTTATTCCTCATTCCTTTAGTGTACTGAAACATTAAAGCAGTTTTTATGGTGACCTATTTTATTAGGGTTCTCCAGAGAAACAGAACTCATGGGATAAATACAGATATACAGAAAGGGATTTATTGAGAGAGATTGGCTTTTGCATTTATGGAAGCTAAGGAGATCCTCAACATGTCAGGAAAATTTGTTCTATAATTCGGTCAAGGTCCAAAGGCCTGAGAACCAAGCAAGCTAACGGTATAAATCCTGGTCCAAGTCAGGAGGCTGAGAACCAGGAATGTTAATGCTTGAGGACAGGAGAAAGTGAATGGCTTGCTCAGCTCAAGCAGAGAGAGTAAATTTGTCCTTCCGCTACCCTTTGGTTTTACTCTAGCCTTCAAGAGATTGCATGGTGCTGACCCACCTGATTCCCTACTCAGTCTACAGACTCAGATGCTAATCACTTCCAAACACACTTTCACAGATACACTTAGAAATTATGTTTAGGACCAGCCCATGGCACAGTGGTCAAGCACTGTACAGAGGAAATAGGATCCTACATAGCTCACTGGGATTTGTGTTCTAGCCCCAGTGGCTTAGATGTGGGGTATACGTGAATATACCCAGGATTCCGACAGAATGGAAAGTTGGAAGAAAAATTGTGGCATGGCCAGTTTCCACTGGAGGATGCTTTCCCTCTCTTTCTCAGGTAGGGCAAGTATGTATGTGCCCTCTAATATGCATGTATGTATCGGTGCATACATAAAGCTTACCAGATATCCGAGCATCCCTTAGCCCTTAGCCCAGTCAAGTTGACATAAAAAAGTAACTATCATAACCCTATTCTTTTAATTTTTCAAATTAATTTTCTTCCTTCCCACTTAACAATTAGCTCAATTTGTGCCAGTTATGTATCAATCTGTATCAGTTATTAAAAAAAGGGGAAGATTTACAAGGGCAATTAATGATGTATCAAATATCATAGAAAGAGGTCCAGAATTGACCTTTAAACAGTTCTAGCACAATTTCACACTGTATCCATCTGCACATGGTACCAGGACAGGGTAAATATCTGAAACCCTCCCCTGACAATGGTCTATATTGGTGACTTATTGAAGCAGTTCAGTGAGAGGAAAGACGTTTTCCCATTTTGTAAAGGCAAACTACAACAAAAGATTTTATGTTCTATATGAAAAAAAAATTAGTGAATCCATGCTGCCATTTTTCAAAATCCTCTTGGGTAACTCCTTGGTTTTGAAAGCTCATGCTATACCTCAGATTAAGATATAATGTGCTAATTTTGTAAAACTTAAGAAGCACTCTATAATTTCCAAATTATTATCCAAGGAGAGATATTTTTATTTGGCTAAGTAATTTGTGATTTGTTACTGTGAAAACTTTAATAATTCTGGATTGGAAGAGTTTTCCCTCTCTCTAGCTATACTAATTCAAGTTATTCTTCAATTCTCTATTTTCCCTTATAGCTTTCCTTAATTTTTCTAATTCAACCCTCAAACTTGTAGACTTATTTCTCATATCATTCACTGTCCATAAAATAATGTGATTATTCTAATAAATAGCACATTTCCATGTGCTATTTATTTCCTTTCATTTATTCCTATTCATTTCCTTCTGGTGATTTTACCATGGAGCACAATTAGTGATAGTCCTTGGTCAAAAAATAATTTTTATAATGCAATTTCTTCCTTCAAAGAATTCACAGGGTATTGTTGGATACATAATGTACTATAAAGAAACATAAAAATATGCTTTGCATTTAAAAGAAGAAATGATAAATTTTAGAAATGCAGAAAACTGAGTAGTCAACTCCACTTGGGAGAAAAAAAAAAAAAAACAACAAGAAATCCAGTGGAATTCATGGACAGAATGATGTTGCTGGATTTAGGTCTTAGTAGACAAATAACATGATACATAGTGTAAAAAGATAGAAGTGTATTCCAATTAAGAAATAGCTTAGCTCAATCGGCATTTTAAATTTCTAATAATATCTAATAATTTTTAAAAGTTACTCTATAAAGATGAACTTTTTGGCAATTTCAAATTTGCTTAGAGGACTGAATGACACTCTGATATTATTGGTCTTATATTTTGTATAAGAAAATTTGTAAGAAAGTTTTAGACTTCCAATATTACTCCGAAGTACGCTCAGTCAAGACAGAGAGCAAAGCAAAGACAGTCAAATCTAAGAATAGCCCCGCCTCCAAATACAATGTTAAGTAAATACATATGTTATCATTTCTATTAGTGAGTAGAAAAACTGAGTCAGAAAATGCTCTGGCTAGACAAGATTGCCTTCTCAATAAAATTAAAATCAAATATCTATATCTATAATTAACCATGGAAATACTTCCGTTAGAGAACCTTTCCCTGTCAAAGAAAAGGTGTTGAGTGATAGCAGGATGTCTGTACTACCAACTTTCCTATCTGCAGTGATGGTGGATTGTACAACAGGCAGAACGGCCATGGCAGAACACAGTCATCTTTTTTTTAGCCATTATGTGACAATGGCTCCACGTCACCATTTAACAGAAAACAAAAACAAAACAAAACAAAAAACAGTTGCACTAATTTAACATTAAGGAATAAAAAAGTTTTAAAAATAAAATTCACATCATGTTTGGTGTCATCCTATCCATAGGTTGACAAGGAATCTAAAGTTAACCTACTTCAGCAGTAGGATTGATTTAAAGAAGTCATCTTCTAAGTCAACATGGATTTATTTTCTACACACTTTCCTCTGAAAATACACTAAAGGAAAAAATGATACGATGTCAGAGTGATGATTTACACATTTTACATTAGCAATTATATATCTGGCATTAACTCTATTGGAAAAAAATACATTTAGGTTTGGTATAATGCCTTTGGTATTGATGGCCTATAAAATTATATTGAAAAATCAATGCGTTAAAGTACGTTATATAGGTGACAGGAAAATGGAGAAGTCATTATCATTTTAGAATTGCTTTTTATTTTCTAAGTTCTAAAGCCACTGCTGTTTATGATTATAGAAATATATTTTTCTATCAATCTTTGAACAAGAACCTCACACACCACATATCTGTTTAGACTTTTTTAAATACAGGGTTAATGTTGGCAGAGAAAAGGTATTACATATGGAATCATAAACATATTATTTTCTCAATTTTTAGAAATGTACAATTAGAGAAATCAGTAGTGTTAAAGATCTAAAAATATCTTGACTAACAACTGCAGAAATACTCCCTGGCCTTGAGTGAACAGAGCATAAAAGCTTGTGAATTTTTTACTATTCTTTCTTTCAGTGGAGCTTGATTTAGAAACACCCTGTGTTCAGAAGATTCTGCTTGCTTGACTTGGACTTTAAGGTAACAATTCTGGCTGTAGAAAACTGCTTTCCAGAGTGACTCATGCATACATAACAGTGGTTAATTAATGTGTCTATGATATTTTGTAAATAAAACATTGCTCCACTATGTGATGTAGAAATAAGTAACCTAGAAATTTCTCTGTATGAGCTCCATTTCAAAAATGGAAGGAACTATGTTTATAAAGTTGATGTCAAAAATAAAGCCAGCCATGTTTTCACATTAGCATTGACCAAAGGGTGCAAATAACCATAACCTTCATTAGTTAACTGAGTCTTTAGGTAATGATCGTCACTATGTTGGTTTCCACAAAATAGTCAATTGTAAGAATCAACAAAAATATTTTAAATATAAGAAAATAAAACAGAAATGAATGTATGAACAGAAAAGAAATAGAAATCAATAGAAAAGAGTATGTCACAAAAAATAAGTACTGTTTTGTGAAACTGTTTTCATATACATTATGTAGTATACATTAGTAGCTAGTAATGGTATATAGCATGCATATAGTAAATGTATATATAAATATATAGAGATAGATCTTGTTCACATATGCGTATATGAGAATATAGGGTCATGTCATAAACTGTACTCTTAATAAAGGTTAAAAAAAAACAAACAAACATGAAAGCCGCTGCCTAGGGAAGCTCAAGTATTTACTAGTCTCACTCCCACCCTATCCAGTGGGGCACAAAGAGTTCTGACATTGTAGTTTTCTGGATAGAAATATTAATAGATCATGTGGTAAGAATGAAGTATTTGTGTTAGGAAATACACAAAGTTCCTTGAAGTTCCTCCTGACTTAGATTTGTGCTCTTTACTGGAAGTTATGTCAGAATCTTTTTTGGGAGATGAGAAGATTTAAAGTTTCTGACTCTTCTTTCATGTAGTTGATACGAAAAGAGTGGCATAGCTTCTTTCGCCTTCTTGTGGGAAGGTACTGTCCACTGCCTCTTGTAGAGTCAGGAATGCAGTGGGAAACCAGGGTGGAACCCACAGAGAATAGTTACTAATAATTGCCATGGGGCATGCGTGGCAGAAGATTGAGCCATGAAAGATGGAGAAGCCTAGAAACTTTAGCCAGAAGCAGATATGGAAGGGACATGGACAAATTTGAAACATGATGCTATGAGAAACGGGAATATAGGGTTGGGATCACAAAAAGAAGTCATCATGTTTTAAGTCCGGAAATGTGGGAACATACCGCATTTAAGGTTGTACTATGAGGACCAAGTAGAGACCCAGAGGTGACTAATGAGATCACTGCCTTAGCCCAGGCAACAGCACGGAAGCCACCGAAGTGTGGTCCAGGATACCAGCATGGAGAGGAGGATGGAGTATATTCAAGATTTTTTAAGAGATAAGGATTTGTTCTCATGCTTTGATGTATTTTTGTTCCATTTTTTTATGTTCTATCACATACTTAAAGCATCTGAAACTAAAATATTTTTTCTAGTGAAAAAGCTTTTTCCTTTATGATTTGATTAATCACTGGTATGAGTCTGGCCACTCAGAGGGAAAAAAATTATAATCTTCTTGAGTTCTCAGTGTTCTTTGCCTTTTCTCATTTATTAGTTGTCAAAAAATTCTAATTCTTATTTTCCTTTTTTTTTTTTTTGCAAGCAACTTCTCTTTGTGCTTAAGCCATCATTAGCCAGTGGAGTCTACTGAACTTCCCCAGTGATTTTCTTGTCCTTTCTCATTCTTCTCTCTCATTTTATAGTCTACAGTAGAAAGATTTCTACAGCATTTTTTTTTCTATACCTCCCTAGTTACAGACTCACTATGGGTTCCAGTAGCCCAGAGGACAAAACCAAACATTTCCTATTTCAAAACCACAGTGGTTGGTTCCTGCCTTATGCCTCCTGCTTTATTTTCCACACTCTCTTTAACAGACATCCCACATTTCACTCATTCAGCAAATAATCTCCGAATTCCTACCATACCCTATGTACTACTTCGGTTCTAAGTAGGAGGCATGGTAATAATAACTGAGTTTGTTTCAAAGTATTGAGGGAAGCCATCAAATGGAGTTCTGTTTTGTTTCTAAACTGTGTTTAATTGAATTTTTTAAACAGAGATTGTCATGACCTTCTTTTGTGTGAAGTCCTTAAAGGGACACTATGGAGTCTTTGTAGAGAATGAATTCTGAGAAAGAAGATAGAAGCAGGGTGGCTGTCATAGTGCTGGAGAAAGATCGTGACTGGACTAAGATGATAACAGCTGTGATGGAGAGATGCCAGGAACTCTGGAACCTATACGACCTGACTGATAAGACTACACATAAAATGAAATGATTCGATAAAAATTTGGGAATCCAACATAATTATCTGACCCTGAACAAGTTGTTTGAATTTTTTGAGACTAAATTTTTCTATTAATAAGGATAAGAAAACATTAGTTAAAACACCATATATATATACAAACACTATATATATATATATATTTATATAGTGGTGTTTTTATGCTAGTAATGTCAAAATGGTGACTAATGTATAGTCATACATACATACATGTGTGTGTGTGTTTGTGTGTGTTGTTTGGTCTGATACCAAACTTACAGAATGATTGTAAAGATTTAATGGGGTAGGGCCAACCAGTGGTGTGGTGGTTAAGACAGCTAAGCCCCACATGCAATTCAAATCCCAGATCTAACTACTAGAAAAACATGGTGGGCATGTGTACATGTGTTCCCAAGATGCCAAAAGGAGAAGGAGGGAGTCGGAGGAGGCATGTGGTGTGACCATCCCACATTAAGAGTACTTCCTCACTTTCCCTCTCTTTCTCTTTCTCTCGCTGGTGAGCACACACATCCTACGGTGGAGAAAAGAAAAGAAAAGGAATACACACCAATAGGGACCAGCAGTTAGCATAATGGCTATGTCACTGGACTCCCACGTAGTCGACCGCGGTTCGTGTCCCAGACCCGGTGGCTTAAACTCACGCCCGGCGCATGTGTGTGCGTGCCCAAGATCCCGAGAGGAGAATGGAGGACAAGGGATTGCGGTATGGCCATCCCCCCTGGGGGGTGATTTCTCGTTTTCTATCTTTCTGTCTCTCTCTGTCTGTTGGGCGAGCACACGCGCCCTATAGCAAAAAAAAAAAAAAAAACCTCTCCAAAAAAATTTAAAAAAGGAATACACACCAATAAAGATAAAATGGAATAAAGTATGGAAAGATAACAAGTTAACATTACACTTAGTAGTAGATTCTAGTTTTTCCTCCCTTTCTATTTCTTTCTTTCCTCTTCAGGTCCCAAATTAAAAAAAAAAAAAATCTTTCATGGGGTCAAATGTTGGCACAGCAGTAAAATGCAGTGCTTATATTCTTTTAGATGATGATTAGGGGACATTCAGTTGTTTGGAATCTAACATTGTCTTGCACCTGGTGTATATTCTGCATATATATTTTCTAGTATGATTAAAACTGGGTATTGTCTACAATATAAACTAATACAAGGGAGAGGAAAAAAAATAACACATGGAAAAGAACATGGTTAAATCCATGCAAACAAAATGATTTAACTCTAAAACAAAAGGAATGAAATGATCAGAATAAAATTAGATTCGTCAGGGAATGTCTCTTAAAGAGAAAGGTCTTACCAGAGCTATGATTGCTCTCTTGAGTCTCTTAAAGCAATGCATTATTTATTTCAAATACTCCAAATGCAGGAAGTAGGACACATGGAGGAAGAAGCAACTGAAAGTGATGGTTGCTCCAGTCTGCAACCTGCATTTGTAAGAGCAGCTGAAATCTAAATGTACCTATCCAGTTACAGCATAGCCTTAATAGAATCACAGAACCAAAGTCTCAGACTTTGGTAATGCTCAGTTTGTTTGCATGTTAACAGGAACATTTTTTAAAAATCAAAGTTGACTGCAATTTTACACATAACAGTTTCACCAACTTGACCAAAATGACTAATCAAATCAGACAAAATATCCGTGAAACTGATTTGAATTAAAGAGTCCATTTTACTATAAAAGTCACAGAACCTTAATAAAGTCAGTTAAGTAACTAGCATGCAAATACCATGAAATAACTTTCCTTTAGCATTTCTAAAGAATCCTGAGGAGGATCATGGATAAGTCAGCACTAACAATTGCCCTTGAAATTTACAGTTTATGAAATATTTCAGATTTTACAGTTTGACCTCCACCAGCCTTGTCATAGCTGCTGTTATACGTCTCCATTTTACAAGTGAAGAAACAAAAATTCAGAGAAATTAGAAAAATTTCTTAAAAATCAAAGTTCTAGTACACAAGGAAAACCTGGTTTTAAAAATGAGTCTTTGCAGATAAGCATCTTGGTTACATTGTGGGACTCCCACACGGCAGACCCCGGTTTGATTCCTGGACCCAGTGGCTTCAAACTCAATGCCAGGCATGTGTGCATGCCCAAGATCCCAGAAGGAGAATGGAAGAGAAGGGATTGTAGCGTGGCCATCCTCAGCACCCCCAATTCGTCCCCCGGGGGTGATTTCTTGCTTTCTGTCTCACTCTGTCCCTCTGGTGAGTGTACATGCCCTATAGCAAAAATCTCTCCAAAACAAACAAAAAAGAAAAACTGAGTCTTTCCTTCACAAATACAGTTGCATTTAGCTTACTAGTGCATGCAAGTTTGCCTAGTATCAGAATCATCTGAAATTCTGTTAAATGTCAGCACCCAGGATCACAAGGAACTCTTGTGGTAGGTGGTGTGATTATCATACTTTGAGACACGCTACTACCTTACGTATCTCTTCTGCCTAATGAGTAAGGGGAATAAAATCGATTAGAAGGAGTTGCATGGCTACCAAATTTAGGATGTGCATCTTTTAAGTAAATGTACAAGAAATACTGCCTTTGTTTGTAGAAATTCCATTCACTGAAAAGACACTAATGTCAACATTAATCTTAAAGAAAGGCAAAGGCTTTTTTTTTGTTTTCTTGTTAGCAAGAATATGGAACCAGATGTAAGTTAATCACATCACCATGATTGTACCATATGTCTTCCTAACTCACAAAAGCAAGCAGCAAGTATCTCACTACTTCAATGATTCTGGCAGTTCTACCCATCACATACATGTCACAGCTAACCAAGACAAAGGCCATTTCATGCCCTGATTAGGGGGAAGCCAAGGCACCGTCAGTAGGGAACGAGTTTTCAAGACTATGCAGCATTTTATCAGATAAATGAAAACAGCCCCTACAATGGATGAAATATCAAGAACCTAATTTTAGTAGTCTTATTATTCCATATGTACATATGAAGGAAATATGTGGAGATGAATCCATTTTCAACTCCTTTAAAAAATATGAGGGTGTTGCAAGATCAGGGTAACTGGCTCTACTGATTTGTCCAAGACTGGGTAGATTCCTGGGCGATAGCTCTTTCAGTTTCAAACAGGAATGCTCATAGACACATTTCTGCAAGTTGGTCACCTTATTCAAGATATTTCAATGCAAACTTACTTTGAAAATTTTTGATCATTTAATGAGTTTAAAATAAAATGTTCCTCAAAAATCATTTCTGGGCAGTAGCAGTTTAGATGGAAATAGTGTGGAAACAGCTGAATAATTATAGGATGTGGTGATTGCCAAATGACTGGAAATCAGGCACTAAGAAATTTGACTGGATTCAATGTATATGTGAAGACTGCCCACCTGGTTCTATGCTCTCTACTAGAAGACTGAGATTGAAGATAAGGATCAACAGCTGGCATAATGGCTATGTCACTGGACTCCCATGTAGTCGACCATGGTTCAAGTCCTGGAGTGGGTGACTTAGACTCACTCTGGGTGCATGTGCGGGTGTGCCCAAGATCCTGAGAGGAGAATGGAGGAGAAGAGAATGTAGTGTGGCCGTCCCCCCCTTGGGGGGGGGGTTGATTTCTTGCTTTCTGTCTCTCTGTCTCTCTCTGTCTTTCTGGCTAGTGCAAGCGCCCTACAACAAAAAACCCTCAAAAAAAAAAAAAAATGACCCCTGAACTGAAATAATTAACAAGATATAACATGGCTATAAGGAACAAATCTATTTTTTAAATAACTTCAAGCAATAGCAGTTCTCAATGTGCCAAAAGGCAGTACTAGGGAAAAATACAGAATAATACATAATGAAGGTAACTTTAACTCAGCAATAAGGGTTGTGCAGAGATAAAAAATAAGACAATTCTACCTGCAATGTTAAACTAGAAATATGTGATGTTGAGAGGAACACTATGGAAACATTTTAAGTAAGACTAGTTTAGAGCATCCTTTTTAAATTTTATTACTTATTAGAAAGAGTCTTCCTCTGGGACCAGCAGGTTGTGTAATGGTTATGTCACTGGACTCCCACAGGGCCAACCACGGTTAGAGTATCAGACCCAGCAACTTGAAATTCACCCCGGGTTTGTGCGCATGCATGCCCAAAATCCCAAGAGGAGAATGGAGGAGAAGGGATTGCAGCATGGCCATCCCTGCAGATGCGGGGGGGGGGGGGGAATGATTTCTCGCTTTCTGTCTCTGTCTCTCTCCATCTTTCCAGCGAGCACACATGCCCTATAGCAAAAAAATTCTCCAAAAAAAAAAAAGTTTCCATCTATCACAATCCCCTTGCCTCTGCCTCCTGAGTAGCTGGGCCTATGGGTATTGTGTGCCACTGGACGGAACTTTTAGGGTCTGCCAGGAGTCATATCCCATGCAGCCTTGGACTAGCAGCAGACTCAACCAGAGTACCTATGAGGCAAGGGCATATTCCTTTCTGACTACAGACATGCCTCGGCTCTTCCAGGTAAACTTACCAACTGTCTGCAGAATTATAAAATTATTTTGTTTTGCTTTGTGTTTTCCTTTCCAAGAAGTAGTTTTCTAATTGTCATAAAATTGTTGACTGAAAATCGGGCAGTTCTAGTAGGTGTAACCAACAAAAAGACTGAGAGTCACTTTATCTTTGTTTTTTACTATTGGCAATTTAGAAAGCTGCTATTTTTTAAAAGTCAGTAAAGATCATATTTATTATTAAACAGATTATATTTGTAATTATTTTCTCTTTTTGTAGACCAACTCGACGACATTAATTTTGTTTAATATAGAGGTCTTCAAAATATTCATGCAAAATGTGTTTTATGAAAGGAACTATGCATGGATATCAAGAGTTTTTGCATCCACATGAACTCATACTGTAATTCCATTTTTCCACATTTTTAAAAATTTCCCCTTGTACATTGATTTGAAAACAAGCAAACAAGCAATTTAAAAAAAATACAGAAAAGGAGAGTTACCAATGTGTGTTATAGCTAAGGCTATTTAAAATATGATAAAATATGGTGAAAAAATATTTTCTAAGTAGAAACTGGTATTAACCCTATGGTTAGGTCTTCAATGTGATGGCGTGTGTTAGAAGGATAGTGCACTATCAGCAAGATAGAATTAGGGCCCGCTTACCTTGCTGTCCTGGGCCACAACAGAACCTGGACCACTGAGCTCTACTGTCTGTAGGACAATAATTAGTGTGGCATTCCAAGGAGTCAGCAGAGTAAACTGTTGGAAATCCAGAGGATAATAAACCCCAGTCATTCCATATAGAGAATCTCTGAGAAACACACCTCCCAATAGGAGCATTTGTTTAGTACAAACTGGGATACTGAGTACATTTTCTTAAAAGAAGCTTGGCAATAAAGTAAATGGAAGAAAATGACATCTAGAGGAGAAAGTGGGATTCCAGATTTGTTAATTTTTTATTTTTAAATAATTATAGATTCATAGGAAATCCAATACGAAGTATACAAGGAATTTCTATGTACTCTTCCCTCAGATAAACTCAACTTCTTATGCAACTGTAGTACAACATCCAAATTAGGAAGTTGACATTGGTCCAATCTTAGAGTTTATGAGCTCACTCAGATTTCACCAGTTGGACATGTACTCTGGTGTTGATCTCTGCAATATTATCACATGTGTACCTTCCTAACCACCACCACAAACAGGATACTCAAGTTCACTGTCACTACAAGATTCTCTCATGACACTCCTTTATAGCTGCCAGTCTCCTGGCCCCATCTGTAGTCATGGCAACCACTATTCTGTCTGTTCTCCATATTTCTAATTGTGTTATCTCTCAAATAGTACATACTTGGAATCATGTAGCATGCATTCTTTGAAACAATCTTTTGTTAATAAAATATGTGGTTTGCTCCCGAAAAAAAAAAATGTTTTGCACATTGTAGGTAATGAAGTGTTATGTGAAGGGGATGATCTTTAGAATAACCTCAATTTCTAGATATTAATATGCCTTGAATATAAAATATTTATCATTTTTAGCTACAGTTTTCTCTAAAGGTCAGGGATAACTTTCAAATAACTCAACAGATTCTAAAAACGAAAGATGATCAAAATAATTTTTAAAAAAGGGTAATTCTTGTGGGATACTGCTTCATTTCCTGCAGTAAATAATGCACACATCCAATTATAGATGCTTATAAATATGCCATCTCATGTTTTCAATATTCACACTTTCAGGCAAATGAGGTTCTCCTAGATACCAATACATCCTTAACATTTATGAGTCTTGACAGTACTTCTTTTGGAAGACAATATATTCCACCCACCTTGCTTTAAAAAATGGGGTAAACTCACAGAATTCAGCAAACTTTCTATTTTTGTGGACAAAGTTGAAATTAAAATAGAAACTTTTTTAGGAGGAGGTTGCCTATAACACTGTGATTTGATTCAGCAGAGTTCAGAGGAGTACTGCAGAGAATTTTATTACTAGCAGGGGCATATTGAAAACTCTTTTTCTCTTCCATTGGAGCCTTTATCTTGGCACAGATCACAAATCTAGCTGCTCCCATTGCAAAGTCTAGGAACTAATTCATTACATTAATGTACATTTTCTATTTGTGCAAACATTTATGAGTCTTGACAGTACTTCTTTTGGAAGACAATATATTCCACCCACCTTGCTTTAAAAAATGGGGTAAACTCACAGAATTCAGCAAACTTTCTATTTTTGTGGACAAAGTTGAAATTAAAATAGAAACTTTTTTAGGAGGAGGTTGCCTATAACACTGTGATTTGATTCAGCAGAGTTCAGAGGAGTACTGCAGAGAATTTTATTACTAGCAGGGGCATATTGAAAACTCTTTTTCTCTTCCATTGGAGCCTTTATCTTGGCACAGATCACAAATCTAGCTGCTCCCATTGCAAAGTCTAGGAACTAATTCATTACATTAATGTACATTTTCTATTTGTGCATTTTTTTCTTAAATAAATGACTCCACGTTATAACAAAAGGACAAAGGGTCACTCTACACTAGGTAAGACAAATTAGGATGTGATGTGAAATATTGAAATCTGCAAGTACTTTTATGGTCTGTGAGGAAAAGAAGAATTTCAAAACTATCATATTAAATCTGTGAAAAAAATCCAGAGAGATATAGAAGGCTGAGATCGTGGCAGGGTTGGTTTCTTCTGAGGGAATATCTGTCTCAAATCTCTACCTTGGTTTATAGGTAGCCATCTTCAAGTTCATAAGGTGTTTTCCCTGGATGATTGCCTGTGTCCAAATTTCCACCTTTTCATAAGGACACCGACCATATTGGATTAGGGCTTGCTCTAGAAAGAAAGCATCCCCCTAGGAGAGCATGGTAATGCCACAATCCTCTTTCCTCTATCTCCACGTCCTGCTGGGATTCTGTACACTCGGGCAAACACACCCGGTATTTCAAGTCACCAGAGCTGGAATTGGAACCACTGATTGGCCATGTGAGATCTACTTGGTCATCAAAAAATCATGACACATTTTTGCATAGAAAAATACATCATGACTTCTCCAAAGACTCAATAGTTCTTTTAACCATTAGGCCACAAACCAACCTATGACCTCTTCCTAACTAATTACATTTACACTTCTCCTATTTCCAAATAAGGTCACATTTCAAGCTCCTGGGAGTTAGCAAACTGACATATGAATTCATCATCATAATATACACAGAGTCTTCAAAAAGTTCACAGAAGGTGTGTATTATGAAAAACTATAAATGGATTTAAATATTTTTTTGCACCAGATAAATTTGTACTTTTGTATTGTAATTCTATTTCTCCATAAACTTTTCAGGGAGTCCTACTGAATAATTCTGCTGATTTAGATGTATCAGTCTTTGAGTCATATCACTTTGTTGTTTTTTGTTTGTTTGTTTATTTGTTTTGATTCTGCCGTAGGGCGCATGCACTTGAAAAGAAAAGTGAATAATCACCACCTAGTAAAGATGGCCACAGGACAATTCCTTCTCCTCCACTCTCCTCTCAGGATTTGGGCATGAATGCACATGCACATGGCAAGATTTTCAATCCACTGGGCCAGGACTCAAACCACAGTCAGCTATATGGGAGTCAAGAGCCTTAACTACCATGCCACCTACTGACCTCAGAATCAAATCTCTTATTATTTGTAAGTAAATTGTGTCATGCCTTTTGCAATTTACTAATCAATAATAGTGATGTTATACATACATCCAACACCAATTGTATAAAATATTTACTTTTTTTTTTTTTTTTAGGTTTTACCATAGGGCACTTGCTCTTGCTAAAGAGAGTCAGAGACAGAGAAACAGAGAAGGAGAAAAACAGTGACAAAGCATCCCCAGAGGGAATGCTCACACTGGAATCCCTTCTCTTTCATTCTCCTCTCAGGATTTTGAGCTCACACAAACATGCACTGGTGTGATTTTCAAGTTGCTATGTCTGAGACTCAAACCGTGGCGTCATCTAGGTGGGATCTAGTACCTTTACCACTATGTCAGCTGCTATCCCAATCAAAACTCCTTTTAGCTGATATATTTAGCAAAATAAATATATTATCTGCTTCCTCAGATTATGATAGAGTTCTTAAAACTAAACTAACGTCTCTGATGAATTAAACACTGAGAGAACTAGTAAAGGTGTTCATTGCTCCTTTTGGGAGGCAGGGCAGACACATAGAAACAATGTAAATTTTTATTTTTTTTTAAGAGAGATGATTGCTATAGGACAGGTGTGCTCACCTGAATGATAGAGAAAGACAGAGAGACAAAAAGTAAGAAATCAACCTCCCAGTGGGGATGACCATGCCATGATCCCTTCTCCTTTTTTCTCCTCTTGGGATTTTGGGCACACACACACATGCCTCTGGTATGAGTTTCAAACCTCCAGGCCTGAGATTCAAACTTGGTCAACTATGTGGGAGTCCAGTTACATAACTCTTATGCTATCAGCTGGTCCCAAAACAATGTCAATTTATACAAAATATTTAATTTGTCTTATTTTCAGAGAACAAATGGAAGAATGCATTTACTTATAACTAAATCACTGAGGTTTTAAGTTTTTTAAAAGAGCATACAGGGTGGCAAAATCAGTTTAAAAAGAAATTAATGTACATGGCATCATCTTTTATTAGATTCAGACTTAGCTTCATGGAGGCAATATTAGCACAATAATTACTTGTGTTTTTTGAATATGATCTTGTAGATTATATTCTTCTCCATGAGTCATTAATGGGGAAAAATTATCCACATAATGACTATCTGAAGTATATCTAATTACTCATCCAATTTAAATATATTAGCACAATTGTAGATGCTATCTTAATATATGCTAGGATGAATGGTGCAGAGTTGGAATAGCTTGTCATTATTAGTTATAGTAACTACAGAAAATTTTAATAGTATAGCAGTAAGTCAAGGCATAAGTTGTAAATATAACTTAATGTTGACCAATATTTTAAATAATATTTGAACATTATGTTTTTATGGTTAGAATTGTACAACTTGAGTGACGTAAAATTTTTAGAAATAAATATAAACCTCTTGGTCTGCAAATTATGTTTAACTTTGAGTAAGTGATATGAGGAAGCTTTTTACTTTACTGAAATGAAACAGAGGAAGAGAGAAATTAATTACACAATGCCATAATTAATATTTTCTGATAGACCACTGCTAAGGATTTTGGCCAAGTGGTCTTTTCTCAACTCTCTGGACTCACTTTTTTTTAAATCATCCTTTTTTTTTTTTATTAGAGGGCGCATGTGCTCACTAGAGAAAGATGCAAAGAGAGGGAAAGTGAGAAAGCACTCCACATGGGCCCTTCTCCTTTATTCCTGTCTCCTTTCAGCATTGGGGACATATGAAAACACATGCCCAGCATCTTTCTCAAGCTATAAGGTCCAGTACTCGAACCATCCAGTTGGCCATGTGGGATCCAGCCACACCAACCACCATAGGCTGGCCCTTAAGTCATCCTTCTTATTCTCAGAAAGTAAAGATGATTTCAAATAAATTTCTTTTTGTTTTCTGTAGTAAAACTCCATACTACTTCTATATTGACCCTTTTTTGTGTAAATAATAAGACATTTTTGTGTACAAATGCATAATTTCCAGGATCTAAAAATATAGACTTGGATAACTCCATTTCTGTACATTTAGCTATTTGTTATTGGATGTTTCTGTTAAGTACTACCATAGCTAAACTTAAGTTTCACCATTGTGCATCTTTCCAATATGTGCTCTGCAAAAGCGCTTGCCTCAGCTGTCTTCTAAAGCTCAGGTAGCGTCTGACTGCTGGTGCTGCAGTGGGTGGACTTTAGAGCCAGTCTTGGCCCTTGGCAGAAATTAAGCAGAATGTGCTACAATAATTCAAAAACTTCCTCTTGAATTTAAACAGGGAAAAAAAAAAGGTAACCAACCACAAAGAAACAAAAATCTCTCCATGTTTGTTTTCACCCCCAGGTAACACTGTTAAATATGCTGTCTTCATGCTGCCTCTAACAAGCTAGAGCATTCTGGCATTACTTATTGTTTCATAATCCCTTAAGCATACACTCCAAAATACGTAAAAGTGTAGAAGTCTATTCAATGTTCAAAAAAGCAAGCAAAGTATGAAAGTGTGAGCAGAACAAGGGTTGTGCTTAGGAAAGAAATGTTGATACAAGGCAGCAAAAATAATCATAAAGGTCATAAAGAATATTGTTGCTAGACTAAGGGGTTTGAACTATCATTTTATAGTATATGAAACTGTCTTGGATTCAAGGATTGTAATCAAAGCAGTAACTTGACCAGATTTATATTTTAAATATTTGTAAAGATCACTCAAATAGCAGAGTAATCTCTGGGGATTACAAGGCAGCAAAAATAATCATAAAGGTCATAAAGAATATTGTTGCTAGACTAAGGGGTTTGGACTATCATTTTATAGTATATGAAACTGTATTGGATTCAAGGATTGTAATCAAAGCAGTAACTTGACCAGATATATATTTTAAATATTTGTAAAGATCATAGCAGAGTAATTTCTGGGGATATGCACTTTTAGGAGACTTTTGTGATAATCTAGTTGAGAACTCATTAAGGTCTGTGCCAAAACAATGACCATGGAAAAAAGAAGTGAATGAACCGAGAAATATTAAGAAAGCTGAGGGACCCAGACCCGGGCATTGACAGGGATACAAGAAAAGGATGTGTATGACATTGCTCTGTTGCAAGCCACCATAGAGTTGGAGAGAACCAGGTTGAAGTATTGGTTTCCTCATTTACTTGTTGGAAGGATTTGGACATATACTTAAACTCTGTGACTCAGTTTTACCATCTGGAAAATAACAATACCTATCAATGAAGTCGTTATGAAGACAAAATAAGATAATGGGTGTAAAGCACTCAGCACAGTGCCTGGTACAAAATTAAAAGTTTATAAGCATAAATTTAAATAGCACAGATAAAATGTAAGGGTGACTCTAAAATTTGTGACTAGACCATCTCTCAGGGCATAAATTAACATACTGAGCTTGATGAGAATTCCTGATTTAATAGTTGGCAGTGAATATAATTTCTATGATGTGGGGGGCAGCTGGTGGCACAGAACTCAAGGCCATTGAGTCCCTAATGGGCAGCTTGAAAAACACACCAGGTGAGTGCCCAAAAGTCCCGAGAGAAGAATAGAGAAGGAATTGCCACGTGGCCATCTCTACTAAGAGGTGATTTCTCACTTCTGTCTCTGTCTCTGTCTCTCTCCCGCTCCATTGAGCACTTCAGCACTAGAATAAACTAAAAAATAGAAAAAAAGAAAAGAAAAAGAAAGAAAAAAATTAAGAGGAGCTTTTTATTGCTCTGTATCAATTAAGTGCAGCAGAATTGGATGTTGATCTCATTCTGAGAGGCCTGTCTTGCTTCCTTTGATTAATTGATCCTTGCAGAATTCTAGGAGAAGACATTTGACTCTGCAGCCTTCTAGGCAATCCTTTATTTCAGTACTGGCTAATCATTATGGGCTCCATTTCCATCCTCAGGTCATGCCCTTGTCAAGGCATCCCAGCTGCTCCACAGCAGGAGGCACTTGGCTTTCCATTAAATGCATCACGCAAAGCTCTGGTAACCATGGTAATAATTACCAGAAGACACAGTCCATCCGCACCCTGACCTTTTGACCATCCATAGTAAAAACCACAATTCCTCCTTGTTTGAGTGTTTTAAATTAGACACTCATAAGATCTCCTCTCAGTCAAGGGAAAATACCATGTGCCCATGGCAGCTGTCTGATATCAATCAAAGTGAGATACAAACGATGAAATGCTGCTCTAACACAATTTGAGACAAAATACAATCAGTCCTTTATCTCTAAAGGACAGACAACATTTCTCAGTGCCTGTATTATTCAGGATGCCTGCTTACTATTTAAAAACTTTTCTGCATAAAAGATATATTTTCAGTGTTTCTCTAAGAGTAATATAAAAAACACAGGAAGCTTAAGAGTGGCATTATATTTCAAATAAAATTTAATGGATCTCCTAGTTCTTCTACCTAATTATAAAAATAAGAACTGAAGCATGCACAAAAAATATAGCTTATCTAAAGCAGCACATCTTTTAGGGGCCTTGCTGAGACTTTAAATCTCTTTTGATTTCTCTGCAGGCCTTTCTCGCCTGCATTCTGCGGCACCCTGGGTACCAGAACAGTGGCAAAATGGATTATGTTCTCATATTTACAACCTGGCTTTTGACGTTGTAAGGCTCAACAGCAAAACAGCTCCATAATACTGTGAAGAAAACTCTTTGAGTCAGATAGACCAAGGTTCAAATCCAACTTCTGTTACTACCCTGAATCAGTTCATGACCTACTCACTTTTCACTCTCTGCACTTATGACAAAGAGCAATGAGTATTTGTTCAGAGGGAGAGTGTCAGAATTAATTAATACTATATAACAAGGCAAGTACCCAATAAATATTCATTCTTCCCTTAGATTCTATACTCAGATTACAGAAATCAATGAATGGCATAGATAAAGTTAGTATGAATTTATTTATAGATGTAAGGATGAGTTTGCATCATTTTTTTGTGTGTTCCATTTTTTAATTTATTTACTTTTTTCTTCTATTTACACTTAATCACTGTACACTTTACAGTGTACAATACGGTTTTTCTTGGCATGAATACGGTGCCTGTTAGTCCAGTCAGACATTTCCATGTACATTGTTATCAACAGATAACTTCACTTTAGTATCTATTAAACATTTTGTTTGTTTCCCTCATTCCTTCCTTCTGACCCTGTATTACCTGCCCCCATATCACCCAACCCTTATTTCCCACTCCCATTTATACTATCTCTAGTTTCTACAGTTGGCATCATTGTTCCCCTGACAGAGAATGTAAATTTGACCTTGTCCTCTCAGAAGTTCTATCATACATGCATAGTTTCTATCTATCCTACATAAATAAAAACCAGTGCAAAGAAACTAAAAATGATTAAAACATGTTTTTAATTCACTGAGTAGATAGTATTCATCATTCTTAGAGTATGAAATGATTGAAGTTCACAGAACCTTGGTATGTGGGGAGTGTACCCCATAATGGCTGTCAGTGGTCAGAAGCCACACTGGGAAATGGCTGAGGCAAATAAAAATGGAAAATAATTTATTTTATAGGAGAGTGCTTATAAGAAATACGTTTCTCACATGCAAAGGAGAACATTTACCATTCAAAACTGCAAGTAAAGAAATTAAAAAGAGAATTATTAAAAAGATCAAAATCAAGATTAAATTACCTTCTAATACCAGTCATGATGAAATCCCAGTTATTAATCAACAGGATATATCAAGCTACACTTGGAAGAATCTCAACTTAAGACTGATTAAAATCTAGTATCTCTTCCAAAAAATATAGAAAAAGTGAAAAGACAAGAGGGCACATGCTCTCCCCAACTAACCATCTCTGAATTCAAGGCACAACCCAGTGCAAATTAATAAGCAGAGGACCATAATTCTCCCTGTAGCTACTGCTTTCCTAATACTCAATCATCTTTTTTTTTCAGGCTTTTGTCATAAGACATATGCATGTGTACTCACCATAGAGAGAGACAAAGAGGAAAAGTGAGAAATCACCCCAGGAAGGATGGCCACACTGCAGTCTCTTCTCCTCCATTCTCTTCTCAGAATCTTGGGCACATATGCACAGATGCCCAATGTGATTTTCAAGCTGTAGGTCTGAGATTGAACCATGGTTGGCTATGTGAGACTCCAGCATTTCAACCTCTGCTGGCCCCCCTCTTACCATTCTTATTAAAAATTTATTCTGTAATAAAAAAGAAGAGTGTAGGGACCAGCAGTTAGCGTAATGGCTATGTCGCTGGACTCCCATGTAGTTCACCGCAGTTCGAGTCCTGGACCCAGTGGCTTAAAACTCACACTGGGCACGCGTGTGTGTGTGCCCAAGATCCCGAGAGGAGAATGGAGGAGAAGGGATTGTGGCGTGGCCATTCCCCCTC
>NW_006159494.1:3000105-3004914 GCF_000334495.1 Tupaia belangeri chinensis
CTTGTCTAGCTGGGGGGCGGGCCCGCCCTATGGCAAAACACAAACAAAAAAAAAAAAAAGAGTGTGGAAAAATAAGTCAAAAATGTATACTTTCAGGGGCTAGCAGATGGTGTGGTGGTTATATCACTAGACTCCCACATTACTGACCACTGTTCAAGTCCCAAACTTGGCAGTTTGAAAAATTGTACCATGCATATGTGCATGCATGCCCAAGATCCTGAGAGGAGAAAAGATTATGATGTGGCCATTTCTTACTTTGGGTGATTTCTTACTTTCCTTCTCACTGACTCTGCCTCTCTCTCTCTCTCTCTCTCTCTCTCTCTCTCTCTCTATCCAACCAGTGCACATTCTCTAAGGCAAAAAGCCCGTGTGTGTGTGTGTGTATACACTTTCATATAACATACACTTAGGAATTTCTACTATGAGGAGTAAATGGAAAGGGAAATAATGAAGATGTATGTCAGAACTTCATTCACTAGTCAGTAAAATGAGCAATATTTTTTTTCTGAATTAGTTAGTAATTTCCAAATACTAGACGGATATAAGGGGATTCAAAAAATTCATGGGATAATCAAATTAAGGTGCAAGTTCATTTAGGTGCAAAAATTTTTGAAATCCATATAGTTTTTTCATAATACATACTTTTCATGAGATTTCAGTAACACCTGTATTTTCTCAAATCTTTCTGTGAGTAATGGCTGTGGACAATAGGTTTCACATTTATTGCATCATTAACATTTTATACATCATTTTCTGAAGTCTAGGCAATCAACAAAACAATAAATGGTAATGGTTGCTGATTTCCATGGTGTACACACTCCCATAATGACTTATGGTGTTATTGTTTTTCTTTTCCTTTCTGTTTGTTAATTTGTCAGAGCATGTGAGAGAGGGAGAAAGCACCCCCATCAAAGAGATATGATCCTGTTACAGTCTCTTCTCCATTTCTCCACCTTGTTGAGATTTTGGATATACACAGATTATTGATGTATTTTACAAGATGCTAGAGTTGAGATTTGAACCATGTGTTCAGCCATAAGGGATCTAACTCCCCTAATCGTTAGACCCTGAGGTTGGCCCAACAGTGATGTCATTTTAAAGATTATGTCATTTTATGACATTTAGGTAATTTTTGTGAGCTCCTTGAAGAGTAGGTATGAAATATACATATCATTATAAGGTACTTCTATCATGAAGGTATGATAGTCATAAGTACCCTCAAGAGCATGGAAAATGAGAAAACATAGTAAAATAGTTAGGATATAATGGACTTTGAGTACATATTAGCATTTAAAACATATAATGTGTTGTAAATTTATATAATTTTATTATTAACAATAATTGCCTTTAATAACTGCCTCATAAAATTCCTGAAAATGTGATAACTTGCACTTTTAGATCAGAATGAGCTGACTCTGTGATACCCACTGAATATGTACAATACTATGTTCAATGCTGACACAGCCAGTATTTATGTGAGATATCACTACTAAAGGAAAGGCAAACGTGAGCCTGGAGAGCATCATGTAAAATTATATATGCTAGGTTCAAAACTGATCAGACTTGAAAAAGGAAAAAGTGAAATGATGGTTGCCAGAGCTTTGGGAGAAGAGAAGTTTAGGAATATGCCAGTCAAAGGATATAAAATTCAGTTAGATAAGAGGAATGACCTAGGAGACCTATTGAACAAGGTGAGGAGACTTAACAATGTACTGCCAAGAGAGCGTTTTCACTACCAAAATAAGTGATGAAATGCATATGTTAATATCTTTAAAATACTTGTACATATTTCAAAACATTATTCTGTACTCCATGAAAATAAACCATTTCTATCTGTCAGTTAAAAGAAGAATTACAGGGCCAGAAGGTGTTGTGGTGGTTGAGATGCTAGACTCCCATGTGGCCAACCACAGTCCAAGTCCTGGACCTGGCTGCTTGTTTTCTCATTTTCTCACACACTCTCTCTCTGTGTGGTCAAATTAAATAACAATAATAATAATTAATAAAAATAAATAAATAATTCTTAAAAAAGAAGTAGAAGAATTATAGCCTGAAGGTGTGAAGCGGTAAAATCCAACACTCTGTGGGACAGACCAACATAGAAACAGTATCAGGTTCAGAGACTTCCATGAGAATGCCTGATATGCATGCCCATGAATTAAGCCAACTGAAGTGAAGGGTAGATCTCAGTGTCAAGACCCTGTTGGAGGTGCTCTTATCTTTCTCTCTTTCTCTCTTTCTCTTGTTCATGGGATAAACAAACATTTTTGTTTACTAAAAAGAATTATATTATCATTTAATATGATTATATTCATTCTATCAACAAACACTTATTTTACTAATGATATGCCTGTCACTATGAATAGTATCAGGAAGTAAATTTAAAATATAAAGCAAATTAAGATGAACTATCTCTAAATATATAACATTTTCTTCAGAGTTGTATAGATAGTTATACTGGAGAATGTGTGATTTAAAAAGAATAGGACGTGTTCTAGGCAAACAAAACAAAACCAAAAAACCTATTCAAAAGCTCTGAGGTGAGAAGTATGTTATGTTATAGGAACTGATAGAGAGTTTCTGGTGCACGATGTATGAAGAGAAAAGTGGCATAAAATGACTGATAAGAAGCTAAATCATGTAGAACGTTAAAGGAAACACCATACATCCTGAATTTTACCAGTTTTCCTATTTTACTTTCATTTTTTCTAATGATTAAGATATTATAAATAGCACTCTCTTTCATTTTCAAATGCTAGTTTAGACAACAAATCATATATCTACCTTATCTATAAGCCACATTAGGGAGTATTTCAGTATTTATCATACAAGCCCCAGGGTAGGGAATAATAGAAGGAATTCAGCTATATCCATGTGTATTAAAAAGTAGCCATTGGGGCCAGCAGATGGCGTAGTAGTTATATTGCTGGACTCCCACATGGACGACTGCAGTTTGAGTCCTGGACATGGTAGCTTAAAATATCAAACACATGTGCATGCATGCCCAAGATCCAAGGAGGAGAATGGAGAAGAGATTGCAGTGTGGCCATCCCCCCGGGGCATGATTTCTCATTTTCCCTCTCACTGTCTCTGTTTCTTTCTCTCTCTCTCTCTCTCTCTCTCTCTCTCTGGCGAGTACCCTAAGGCAAAAACCTCTAAAAAATAAAACATAAAAGTAGCTACGGTGCAGGACCAGAAGCTGGCGTAGCAGTTATGGTGGTGGATTCCAACATGACTGACTGCAGTTTGAGTTCTGGACCCAACAGATTGAAAATCATGTCAGGTGTGTGTGTGTGTGTGTGTCCCAAATCCCAGGGGGACAATGGAGGACAATGGAGCCGAAGGGATTCTGGTGTGGTCCTTAGATGGACATAAACACATACCCTTTTATGGCGCATTTTGTCCCCACTCAGAAAGTGAGTTTCTCCTGAGTTAGAGCCAACCTCAGTGTCTGGGTAGTTGGTGGAAAAAAGTGACAAGGTAGAAGACAGAGAGAGGGAGAATGCTCACTAGGTAGACCATAGGGAACAAAGCCCATGATAATAATCATAGTAAGGGCACGACTTACTGAACACATACACTTCCTCAACTAATCTTGTCAAAAGTCCTGCAAGGTAGATGTTTCTCTTTTCATGATCCACATAGGAAGATAAAATTACAGTTACCCAATTTTTAAATAGCAGAGCCAAGATGTGCCCCCAAGCTTGCCTGACTTCAAGGATATTTGTTATTGCTGTCCCCAAAGAAAACTGTAACTCATTGATCCTTCTAAGTAAAAGTCCTACTTTTGAGCAGAATGTCCAATTAAGGGAAAAAAAAAAAATCTTGTGTGGGCAAGGGAGAATATACAATTCCCCCAGAGAAGAGAGTGTACAAATTACAGTAGAGTCGTATAATGGAAGACCCTTAAGGAAAAATGATTCTTGTGTTAGAAAATAAGTGGATCACTTGACAGATGGTTTTCTATTTTGTTGTCTATGCTCTTTTTAAGGGACTGCTCGTGCTGATGTGTATGAGATGATGCATGAGCCATGGGATAAATACTATTTTATCTTCATAAATGGTCAATTTTATTTAAATATGTCTGAGGATCATTAAAAATATTAGCATGCATCTAATATAGGCTGCAATGTAAAAATCACAGGAAAGAGGAAAATAGGAAACTCAAAACAATGGTCTATTTTGGGTGAATCTGTTTAGTCTCCATATCAAAACGTTCAAGATTAGTTATCTCCTTTTGTTTTCTATAAGCAACAAAAATTTGAGAAGTTGCGTTAAGACAAAAAGCAGCATAAAATACAGCATATATTGTACAACCTCTGGTTGGATAAAAATATAAATTCTTAAATAACACATGGAGAGAAAAAAGAACTATTGGTGGACCAGTAAGGTAGTGCATCTGGATCCCACATGGCTGACTACATGTTTCGAATACCATACCAATGACTTGAAAATCATGCCAGGTACATCCGTATGCATGTGTCCCCAAAATCCCAAGAGGAGAGTGGAGGAGAAGGGATTATGGCATAGTCATCCCGCCTCTCACTTTCTCTCTCTTACCCCTCTCTGTCCTTCTCTAGCAGACACATAAACCCTTTAGCAAAATTAAAAAAAAAAAAAAAATGACCTGATGTTAGCAGTGGTTGTCTTCTTTTTATATATGTATACACATATATATATATTTGGAGAGGTGTGCTAGCCAGACAGACAGAGAGAGAGAGAGAAAGAGAGAGAAAGACAGAAAGCAAGAAATCACCCCCCAGGGGGGATGCCCATGCCGTAATCCCTTCTCCTCCATTCTCCTCTCGG
>NW_006159494.1:3004963-3015030 GCF_000334495.1 Tupaia belangeri chinensis
GGTCGGGGGCGCAAACCGCAGTTGATTACGTGGGAGTCTAGCGACATAGCCATTACGCTAACTGCTGGTCCCAACAGTGGTTGTCTTTTTTATTTTTGTATGATTAGAACAATGTGTTTCTTACTCTCTTCTATTATGAATCATTGTAAAGAGACCCTTTGAATTTAATAAGATAATAGCACAGCTACATTAAATCATAAAAAAATTAATATTAGGTTATATGAGATTTCTTGGGTTTATTAACATTCTTTCTCTGGAATAAATTATTTAACTTTTATGAAGTGCCTGAAGTTTAGGAAATGGAAAATTTTATAATCTGTTTTTTAATTGTATGGATATATTAAATTCTGCAACTGAAAATTACATCTTCCCCCCATGTGGAAAACATCTGAGAAATAATATTCCAGTCTCTGAACATTCAAAGGGAGAGGTCAAATATTCCACAGTTTTATTCATTATTAGCTATGAATGGCTTTTAACGTGTGATTTTCACCCTTCCTTTTGAGAAGCAAATTCAGTTTTACTTCCAGGCCATAGTCATCAGCATTAAACAAGGAAGACTATTTTAATGGGGACCAGCAAGTGGCGTGGTGGCTAAGGTGCTGGACACTCCCACATGGCTGACCACTGTTTGAGTCCCCAACCTGGTGGCTTGCATTCTCACTTTCTCTCTCTCTCTCACTCTGTGTGTGTGTGTGTGTGTGTGTGTGTGTGTGTGTGTGTGTGTGTGTGTCGGGTCAAATTAAAATAAATGAATGAATAAATAGAATTAAATAAAAAATAATTCTTTAATAAATAAATAAATAAATAAATACCAAGTAACTCCAGCCTCAGTCTCCTCTGTGCTGAGTGCTTTAGTACACTATAAAAATGTCGGATATTTGGGACCAGCAGTTAGCGTAATGGCTATGTCGCTGGACTCCCATGTAGTCAACCGCAGTTCGAGTCCTGGACACGGTGGCTTAAACTCATGCAAGGCACGTGTGTATATGTGCCTCAGATCCCAAGAGGAGAATGGAGGAGAAGGGATTGTGGTGTGGCCATCTCCTCTGGGGGGTGATTTCTCGCTTTCTATCTCTCTGTCTCTCTCTGTCTGTCTGGCGAGCGCACACGCCCTATAGCAAAAACCTCTCCAAGAAAAGAAAAAAAAAAGTGGGATATTTGACCTTCCGATTCTGAATATGAAGTGCAGTAAGAACGTGGATTGTTTAAATTTTCCTGTGTGCATTGCATGACACCTCCAGAGATGAATGATCCTGCAGAGTGTTCAGGAGGCAATCAGTATGAGGTGTGGACTGCAGTGCAGGCTTATGAAATGTCCGAACAGCTTTTTCAAAAAGCCTCTATCAACCAGTCTAAGAATTGGAAACCCTTTTTGATGCTTTATCTTCAAATATTAAAAACAAAAACTTCCTTATAAAATGTCTTAAAATATATTTGGAATATGGTAAAGATAAAAGAGTTTAAGACTGAGAGTCAAGAAGCCTAGATCCTAAGCTCAATATTACTGCCTTTATATGATCTTGAACAAAGGCATTTGACCTTCAGACATCTCATTTGCATCATTAATAAAAAGAGGTTAATATCACTGCTTTTTACTACCTTACAAGACTACTGAAAGACTCAAATGAGTGGAAATAAACTTTGAAAAGTGTAAGAGAATAATGCAAATACACAGATGATTTTTTTTAACTTGAAAGGTCATTTATTTATAGACTAATGTTTTTAATGTTTGCAAAAAGAAAATGTTTTTCTCATAAATGTATTTAAAAAGAAAACACATGACAAGGGCCAGTCTCCATAAGGAGACTAGAAGAAAAGGGATTGCAGTATGGCTATTCCCTCTGGGAGTTTATTTCCCACTTTCCCTCTCTGTTTCTGGGGAGCTCACATGCCCTATGGCAAAAACCCTTAAAAAAAAAAAAAAAAAAGCGTGACATTTCTTGAAGCAAATCAAAACCATAGAGGAACTTTTTTACCTTCCACACACCCCCAGCTGTGTGAAACAAAGTGTTTCAGCCTTATGATAAACTTCAAAGTAGGAGTTAATATTTGCTGCTTTTTTCTGTTTGTAAATAGAACTGGAAAGTGACCTCTCCTAGTGTGCATAGCCATTTGTCCCCAAGAGCCAGAAAAGTCTTTGAGATGAAATAGAATTCCCAAACAAACAGGCTCAGTTTAATTTGGCACCATAAGGTTGGCCTCTATTATATGGATAGATAGCTTACTCAGCATTTCCTCCCATGCTTTTTCCTCAAAATTGTAGTTTCCTCAGAAGAAAGTGTCTTATTCATCTTTTTATCCCTCTCTTTTCCTATTATAGAGCTTTCTAGTGCAGATACAAATGATGGTTCTTCAAATAAATACACTAATTACCGTTTCCGTGCCTGCAGCTGTCTTGATAACTAGCGTTCACTGACCACGCTTTGTCTCCATGCTAAATACCTTACAGACAAGTCTCAGTCTTCAGGAGTATGTGACAAAAGAAGCTTAGAACACAGTAATGGTAACTGTGACTAAGACAATGATCCCTCTCAGTATCATCTCAGAGCTGTAAAGATGAACTTACATGGCCAGTAAATGATGAAGTGACATCTAGAACCCAGACCCATCTGATCTCAGATCTTGGATTCAGCCATCTGACTACTGCCTCTGTGGAGAAGATGTAGATATGATTGAAATGTTGCTCCAGGATAAAAGTACCACCTTTGCCTATTATTTACTTATTTATTGAGGGGAGAGGTTTTTGCTATAAGGCATGTGTGCTCTCCAGAAAGATAGAGACAGAAAGTGAGAAATCACCCCCCCCCCAGGGGGGATGGCCACACTGCAATCCCTTCTCCTCCTTTCTCCTCTCGGGATCTTGGGCACACACACACACACACACACGTGCCCGGCATGAGTTTAAGCCACCGGGTCCAAAACTCGAACCACAGTCAACTAATGGGAGTCCAGCAACATAGCCATTATGGCAACTGCTGGTCCCGCACCTTTGCCTGTTATTACAAAAGTGTCTATCCATCTCCATGGCTTGCTAGACTTTTTTCAAATTTTACATTTAATTATTGTACATCTCTACAGCATACAAATGGACTTTCCAGGCATGAGTATACTACATAGTAGGTCCAGTCAAAGAGATTACCATACACATTATCACTGACAGGCCTTTTAAAGACCCTGTGAGGACTTTGAATATTTTACACATTTTGTGTCTCCTTGATCAGAGTCAGTTGGGAACTAGTGTTTCTTTATTTTGCCCCTCTCATATATTGGGCTTCAAAATGTGTATTAGGATTTCTCACTGAAAGCAGAAAAAAAATTCTCCATAAGTAGATTGTGATAACAATTTATATAGCATGAAATTCCTTTGTTCAGCTAAAGAAAGTCTGTCTTTTCTGTTGTTTGAGGAAATATTATTTGTTCTATTCTTTATAAAAAGATACCATGTTTATTTCAGAGAACTTAACAATACAGAGACGCAACAAGGAGAAAAAAGATTCATTTATAATCATACTATTTACTGCTGTCCACGATTTCACAGATGTTCATTTCTACATAGGATGTTTTCGCCTGTATACGTAAATATGTGAGTATATGTACAAACTATATATATATATATACATATATAGGTGCCATACTTCACAAACCGTATGTACCATGTGTGAATTCTATTTTTAACTCAAGAGTATATCTTTTTCTATTACATGAGATACTCAAATTATCATTTAATTGGTTACATAATAATATTTTGTTTAAACAGCATAGTTTTTTATGCAAATTTTTGTCATTAAATTTAGGTTACCTTCAATTGCAAATACAGTGCTGCAAAGGAATATCACTATAGCTTAATATTTATTCACATCCTTAATTATTTCCTTAAAATGACTTCTAGATCTGATATTTTCTGATTTTATAGTTTTATATAGAGGAGAAAGAATATACATTTGTTTTCATCTATAGTTGAGTATACAAAGGTCAAATAGCTAATGTGAAAAGTGGTTTGCTCTCTAACTTTCAATTTGCACGACTTAAAAGTTTTCTACACTTTTGACTATGCTGCATGCTGGTCTATGACAGTATACTAGTCAAAAAAATATGTACAATTTGCATGCCTAAGATGCATAGGGACATTTTTAAAAGAACTCAAGAGTGCTTATCTTAGGGAAACTGTAAGCTTGATGGTGTGATCATATTTTGAAATCATCTTTGCATTTAAATTTTTAATTTGCAAAATGCAAGAGGGAGCTTGACACACAGTCTCTAAGTTCCAGAGGTCTAACCATGGAGTATATTGGCCTTTCTAATGGGCTTGGCAATTTTAAGAGGAAGAAAAATGCATCTATTGATTTGGCTCAGCTGTCTCAATTTGGGAGCTGTCCCAGTAATCTCATTACTATAGTATGTATGCTTTTATTCCCTCACCATCAGAATTAAGTCTATATATAGAACCAGCAGCTGCACTCTCAGCAAGACCTCAAGGTATCAAATGCACCCAGGAGCTCTCAACTACCCATTTTCATTAACACAAGACACTGATGACAAATGATTTTTTTGACCCCCATGTTACTTCCAGTCTATAGATACTTTTTTTTCAGTCTTTTATAATATACTTGTATAAACTAATATTTTTTTTTTATCATTTCCAGATTTAGGTTTGTATCACTTAGATTTTGGCTGAGGTTTGAATATGTCTAAGCTACTCTTTCTTTCTATGTGACTTATGAAATCATCAGATTGGCCTCATGGATCTAACACAAAGAAAACCATAATAATTGTAAAAAACTATATTGTGAACATTAATTAATCACAGAAACTTATTTTAAAAAATACACACACACACACACACACACACATATTTGCTCACCAGGAACTCTTTTTAATGTTATTCCCTTCCATTTTTCTTTTTTGCAAGGGAAAATATGCTGATGTCAGAAAATCTGGCTTGTGAGAGTCTCCAATTCACTCTCACTTGCCATATGTAATGCATAAATTTATAATGTGCTAAGTTTTTGGAACAGCTGAGGACCAATTTCAGCTTTCCGACATAGGTTTAATTCCACCTAGACTCTCTGTCCTCTTACATCAGTTCTGTGTATTGTGAAATGCTTTTATGACTAATCAAATATCTTCTGCTACAAAGATTTTAAGGGCTCTTAGGGAAAATGAAAGCCTATATTAATAAGAGCTTGAGAAGTGCTAATGAATCGTGTTTGTCTCAATGCCACTTTCTTTCTTTCTTTTTTTTTCTTCTTTATCCTTGAAAGGTCATGGGCTGGAATGGAGGTTTCTCCCATAGCAGGTTCTATGACTTTCAAGGTAAAGGCAAGGTTATAAACTACCTTGTTAAACTATAAGATTAGTTCTTACATTGTTTTTGATTTCTAGTATCCTCAGCAATTTATTATCATTTGTTTGAAGCAAAAATCACATATATATAAGCTTTTGCTGGTAAAAATGAGACAGTTTAAAGGAAAGCAAGATTACCTAATTCAACAACCTCATTTTATAGGGGAAAAAAAGAGAAGTTAACAGCATATACTGAGATTAAAAAAAGAGCTGAAGCTGAGTCTAGGTCTTCTAAGTATCTTCCACAGTGCACATATGAATACTTTTGATCTTTCTTAAATAACAAAATTTAAGTAGAAACCTTAAGCCTATTTAAATTACCTTGGTGTCTGTAAAAAGAAAAAGTCTGAAAGGATCACAATCAGTAGCCCAACAATGAAAGATGTTTTGATTATTCAGTTAAAAATAATTTCCAACTATTAGACATTCTGGAAAAGGCAAAACTAAAGGAGACAATACAAGACGAGTGGTTGTCCAGAGTTGGCTGTGAGAAAGGAATGAATAGGCAGAGCACATTAATAGGCAGATAATTCGGGGGCAGTGCGACTACTCTGTATGACATTACAATGATGGTGCATGTCATTGTACATGTATCCACATACATAGAACATACAAAACTAAGAATGAGCTTCATATAAACTATGGTCTTTGCTTGATAATGACATGTTTCAATGTAGGTTCATCAGTGGTAGCAAACGAGCCATTCTGATGAGGAGGAGCATTGATAACAGAGGAGGCTGTGCATGTATGGAGGCAGGAGGTATAGAGAGAGTCTCTGTACTGTCCCTTCAATTAGCTGTGAAACTAAAACTGCTCTAGAACAGTCGTAGGGCCAGCTGCAAAGGCACGGGTGGTACCGGCACTGCTGTTCCATGCTGGAAAGCATGTGGAAGGACTCTGGGTTTGCCTTAACATGCCAGGTGCACTCACAGGCATGCCCCTGATCCTGGCTGGCTGCTGGAGTGGAGAAAAAGAATTGTAGCATAAAAACCCAGTTAAAGTTTTCTGTCTCTTTCTTTTGGTTTTATGAAATAAATAAATAAACTTGAAGAAAAAAATCTAAAAAAGTCTCTTACTAGTGGTGCATAGACAGCACTACAACTTGGGAGGCCTGGGTTTGGTGCCCAGGCCAACGGTAACATTACTAGGCACTGCTGTGCCCCCTGTGATCCTAGCTAGCAGGGAGGCTGGGGCAGGAGGAGTGCAATGAGGCAAAATTCTGCCAAAAATAGTTATGTCTCTCTCATAAAAGAAATAGCAGCTGACTAAATACTCTGCCAAATCAAATAAAAACTGAGTGGTTATTAATACAAATAAAAAGAATGAACCTGCAAACAGCAGGGTTATGAAGTAAATGATGACATAGAAATTAAAGATTCAAGATGATTTTAAACAATAGATCACATGGATCTGAGAGTTTGAAATAAATGACGGAGATGGTGAACTAAAATACCTGTAATTTCTTTTTTGTAGGGTTTTGCTATAGGGTGCATGCACTCACCCAAGAGAGAAGAGAGAGGGAATATGAGAAATCAATCCCAAGAGAGTCGGTCATGACACAATACCTTCTCCTCCATTCTCCTCTTGGTATTTTGGGCATGCACGCACAAGTACCCAGTGTGATTTTCAAGTCACCGAGTCTGGGGCTTGAACCATTGTCCACCATGTGGGAGTCCAGCACCTTAGCCATTACACCATCTGATGGCCCTGTCTATAAACATTTTTTAAAAGGGAGATTGAAAGGACTTCCTGGAATAATAATAATAGTTGCATCTTGACAACTATTCCAGCCACTCTCCTTCTTAACATACACAGAAATAGCAAAATGAATATAAAGTATTAGGAGAAAATATGTACTAGTACTGGAAACTAAAAAATAATGTTGTCCACTGGTACCATAAAATATGAAGTCAGTAAATACAGGACAAAAATCAGGCTAACTACAGGACAAATCAGAATACCCTCAGTGGAGACACACCAACTCACAACTGCTCTCTCTAGTCAAGAAAGCAACCTATTTTCAAATGCACTAACAAAAGCCATGCCAGCAAAACATTGCTAACAAATCCCAGTTTGCAAGGACAAAGGTAAGAAATTGCTAAATAGCAAAGCATTCTGAACCAGCTGTGTTAGAAGACCCCAGGGGAAGGTTTGCTACTGAAAACGGTGGAAAGGAAGCCTCCGTCTCAGCTCTGCCGTTTTTTCTCCATCTCTCCTTAGCCTGGTTAATTACTCTGTGACTTTTTATTTCTTCAAACATAAAATAGTGATAGCAGTGATATAAATAAAGAGGATCTTCTCTATATTATAAGGAAATTAGAGAATACTTGAACATTGTAAGAAAGATATGGACATGTAGATAAAACTGTGAAGAGTAGAGAAGGAAAGAATTAAGTCATATTTTTAAAACTTTAAGATAAAATATCATTATAAAGCAGAACTTAAAATAGTATAGTAATAGTCACATGCAGAAGGGACACTGCAAAAAAGGCACTAGTTGGCATAAGTAAATGCTCCCAGGATGGGAGCATTTTTACCATCCATCCCAGGATACATAGTAAAAAAATAAAAAGACAAAAATTAACAGGTTACCTGTACAAAGATAACAGATATCAGAAATGTGTTCATAAAAGGCTATATCAAAGAAATGCAACAAGAAAAAAATACAGTAGAAAAAAATGTTCTTGATTGGTTTATATTATGTGGGCTTCAGTATCATAAGCAAAATATGTTTTTTAAAAATTCACCACTATAATAAAACAATCAAACTTAGCATCACAAATTGTTTGGCTGTTTGATATTGTGTGCTTCTCGATTAGATGCAATATAAAAATAAAAACTATAATATATCTAACAATAATTTTTGTGAAAAATATTGAACTTAAATCTAGTCTTGACTTTGGACCTAACTTCTAGTTTACCCAGAAAAACTGGGTATAAAAAAAAAAGAAGAAGATTATCACAGTCAGATAAATGTAAGTCATTCTTTAAGAATGGTCTCATCACCTCAAATAAATGTTATTATATATTGGGACAGGAAGAACTACTCTAGAACAAAGAGTCACAAAAACCAACTATACTATATAAATCTTAATTGTATTTATTTGAAAGGTATAATTAAAGAAGTTATTTGGGGACAATTGGAGAACTTTGAATTTGGACAAAGAATGAGATAACGTTATGTAAATATTTTTGACTTTTAAGGAAGGTAATTATATCATGGTAATATACAAAAAAATCTTATTTTAAATAATATGCACGTAGATATAAAATCTGTAACTTTTATGAAATGATGTAGTATACATGTACATACAGGGATGTGTTTGCAAACATTTGTGGTAAAATGTTAATACAGTTCTTCTGAGAACTAAGTTTGTGAATGTTATTGTACTTTATTTTTTTTTAGGTGTCTGCCATAAGGCATATCTGTTCACCAGAGAAAGACAGAAAGAGACAAAGAAAGGGAAGGTAAAAGATCACCCACAATGGGGGTCGGCCATGCCAAAATCCCTTTTCCTCCATTCTCCTTTGAGGATTTTGGTCATGCATGCTCACTTGCCCAGTGTGATTTTCAAGTCTTTAGGTCCAGAACTCAACCACTGTCAGCCATGTTGGAGTCCACCATGTCACCACTAGCCCACTAGCTTCATACTATTCTTTTTATTTTTAAAAAATAATTATTTTTTTATCTTATTTATTTATTCATTTGTTTTAATTTGACCAGAGAGAGAGACAGAGATAGAAAGCAAGTAGCCAAGTTTGGGACTCGAATCATGGTCAACCATGTGGGAGTCCAGCACCTTAACTACCATGAAACCTGCCAACCCTCAGTACTATTCTTTTTCAGATATGTCTTTATTTTTCTCATTATAGAGCACTTGCACATGCACATGAGAGAGAGAAGCACACTCCACAGTGTGTGATCACTCTATGATCTGATCATACCATAATTTCCTTCCTCCAGTCTTCCTGTGCTTGCCCGTAGTGTTTTAGGCTGACCAGACTGAGCATCTGAACTACAGTCACCATGTGGAATCCAACTTTCTTGATGAGCACATTTTGCTGTCCCACAGTCAACCCCATTCTATTGCTTACTATACTGTGTGCTTAGTATGAATGAAAGCACTGGGAAGGATACATTTAAATAAATATCAACTTTACAAAAAAATGAATAATGAATTTTATACTCTAAAGTATAAAATATCTCTATTTAAAATCCATGATATTAATAACACAAAAGTTGGGAAACAAAAGTTCTAGCCTACCTGGTGGTTGAGGCGACTAGACCCCACATGGCCAACTCTGTCCTTAGAGTACAAGACCCAGGGGCTTGAGAGACATGCCAGATATGTATGTAAGCAAGCCCAAAATCCTAAAGAGAATAATGGAGGAGAAGAGACTGTGGCATTACCATGCCCCATTGGAGGTGTTTTCTTGTTTTCTTGCTCTCTCTCTCTCTCTGTCTGTTTCTCTGTGGCAAGTATATATCCTCTGGCAATTTTAAAATACAAGTCAGGAATTGAACAAATACAGTGAAAGTGATCTATTTGGCTTAGGATTTTTTTTGGGGGGGGGAGATTTTCACTATAGGGCGCATGCGCTCGTCAGACAGAGAGAGACATAGAGACAGAAAGTGAGAAATCACCTCCCAGGGGGGATGGTCACACCGCAATCCCTTCTCCTCCATTCTCCTCTCGGGGTCTTGGGCACGCATGCACACG
>NW_006159494.1:3016468-3019377 GCF_000334495.1 Tupaia belangeri chinensis
ACTTGCACATGCACATGAGAGAGAGAAGCACACTCCACAGTGTGTGATCACTCTATGATCTGATCATACCATAATTTCCTTCCTCCAGTCTTCCTGTGCTTGCCCGTAGTGTTTTAGGCTGACCAGACTGAGCATCTGAACTACAGTCACCATGTGGAATCCAACTTTCTTGATGAGCACATTTTGCTGTCCCACAGTCAACCCCATTCTATTGCTTACTATACTGTGTGCTTAGTATGAATGAAAGCACTGGGAAGGATACATTTAAATAAATATCAACTTTACAAAAAAATGAATAATGAATTTTATACTCTAAAGTATAAAATATCTCTATTTAAAATCCATGATATTAATAACACAAAAGTTGGGAAACAAAAGTTCTAGCCTACCTGGTGGTTGAGGCGACTAGACCCCACATGGCCAACTCTGTCCTTAGAGTACAAGACCCAGGGGCTTGAGAGACATGCCAGATATGTATGTAAGCAAGCCCAAAATCCTAAAGAGAATAATGGAGGAGAAGAGACTGTGGCATTACCATGCCCCATTGGAGGTGTTTTCTTGTTTTCTTGCTCTCTCTCTCTCTCTGTCTGTTTCTCTGTGGCAAGTATATATCCTCTGGCAATTTTAAAATACAAGTCAGGAATTGAACAAATACAGTGAAAGTGATCTATTTGGCTTAGGATTTTTTTTGGGGGGGGGAGATTTTCACTATAGGGCGCATGCGCTCGTCAGACAGAGAGAGACATAGAGACAGAAAGTGAGAAATCACCTCCCAGGGGGGATGGTCACACCGCAATCCCTTCTCCTCCATTCTCCTCTCGGGGTCTTGGGCACGCATGCACACGTGCCCGGCATGAGTTTTAAGCCACTGGGTTTGGGACTTGAACTGCGCTCAACTACATGGGAGTCCAGTGACATAGCCATTACACTAACTGCTGGTTCCCTGGCTTAGCATTTTAAAAGAAGTGTAAAAAGTGAGAATGTGTGCTGGACAGTAATAAGTCACAAAACATGCTGTCCCCTTTAGGATAGCCAACAACAACAACAAAAAAAAAATTAGAAAAAAATACATAACTAATATATTAATAGAACAAACCGGTACATAAAAAGAATAGTTGGTTAATCCAAAGCAAGAAATTAGAAAAAAATAATATGAAGCAGAAGAACAAAATAGGAAATCAAAAGTTGATGGAAGATAAAACCTAATGAGTTGCTGGACTCTCATATAGTCGACCATGATTGGAGTCCAGCACCTTAATCATTATTACAACATCTCCTATTCCCCAATTTCCATTGTTTTAAGCAGGGGTAGTGTACAAAGCCAAACTTTTAAATCCATCATTAGTAAAGTACATTAGTGATATACTTGAGGAAACTACATCTCCTAAGATGCAATTAGTCTGGGGACCAGCAGTTAGCGTAATGGCTATGTCGCTGGACTCCCACATAGTCGACTGCGGTTCGAGTCCTGGACCCAGTGGCTTAAATTCACGCGGGGTGTGTGTGCATGCGTGCCCAAGATCCTGAGAGGAGAATGGAGGAGAAGGGACTGTGGCGTGGCCATCCCCCCTGGGGGATGATTTCTCACTTTCTGTCTCTGTCTGGCAAGCGCACACACCCTATAGCATAAATCCTCTCACAAAAAAAAAAAAAAAAAATGCAATTAGTCTGTATCCTCACCCTAAATATAAATTGTTTTTGAGAAAATTGTTGTCTAGGTGCCACAACTGAATACATTCATTCATTCAAGAAAGGACAGAAATACCCTGAAGGGAGTGCTATCTCAGGAAAACTAAAGTCAGACACACAGAAATAATGGTTCTAAAACAACTAAGAATATGGCCAGCTTAATGGTAGGGACAAGTCCAAAGTTGAATGTTATCTTCCAGAATTCAAACAGAGAGATCTGACCACAACAAAAGATGAAGTACATGAGTCTGAACTGGTAAAATAGAATTTTATGACTTCTGACTAAAACGTTACTGATCTTCTTCTATGCTTTGTTTTCCAGAGTTAAGGATTTTTGTCTTCTCTTGAGAAGATAGGTCCATGTACCTACTATTCAAGCAGAATCCTAACCTGTTTCCTGGCTTTAAGTCTTAACTAAAGTTCTCTTAACATCTTTTTTATTTTGATTTACTAAAGCTAAAACTGCCTTTCTTGAAATTAAAAAATATGTTTAAAAATACCTATTTAATGACCACAGTAAACTCATATAACCTCAGCTAGGTGCTACTTTATAGTATATACATTCTACCCACAGAGTTTCATATGTGTTCACAGACATGCAAATATCAGCTGAACTCACTACTGAAAGTATTTAGATTAAGATATTTTGTGAATTGAGAAGAAGATTCTGCATGGCTACTGCGAACTAGGTATTTCAGGGCACATGAGAAATGAAGATTTTCTACTGATAATTCAGCCTCCAGCAAACAAGCTAGCGTGGCAGGAGAGGCCAGGCCTTCAGAAGAAGATTCCTCATGGCTACTGCAAACTAAATGGATCTAAGGATTTAAAGTACATGAGACTGATAGGTTCACGCACCTGCCATTTGAACAGAATCTTAATCTGTTTCCTGGCGTTAAGCAAAGTTCCTCGGCATTTCTTTGAATTAAGTTAAAACTGGTTTTCTTAATAGTAACGAATGAACTCACCATTGAAAGTAGTTCGATTATGTAAGAAATTGTGTGATCAATACAATGTGGGTGGGAAAGGAATGGAAGACAATTATAGACACCAGAGATAGTGTGAGAAAAGGGTGGGAAGGGACAGAGGGTCAGAAAGAGGGGCAAAAATAATTCTAGAAACTAGAAATGAAAATTTTTATAATAATATGCATGATTAAGTCACAATGCAGTATATTCTGGATGGGAAATCACATTTTGTATGCTGTAATGATGCTTAGG
>NW_006159494.1:3019480-3023196 GCF_000334495.1 Tupaia belangeri chinensis
ATATCAGCTGTGTTTGCTATGAAAATATTTAGATTAATTAAGGTCTTTAGTAATTCAATAAAATGTGGGGGGAAAACAGTATAGAAAGCAAACATAGATACCAGAGACAGTGTGGGAAGAGAGTGGGACATGGCAGAGGGTAAGAGATTGGGAATTAAGGATGGGGGGAAAAAGTAAAACATACAGAAAACAAGAAATGGAAGATCATTTGCTAATAATAACATGTTTGTTGATGTGCTTGATTGAGACAATATGCAGTGTACTCTGGATGGAAAATCTCATTTTGTATGTTGTAATGATGTACAGTGAATGAATGCAAATAAATATATTTAAATTAAAAAAAGATATTTTGTGAAGCAATGAAATGGGAAAACAAATAAAAAAAGGAATGGAAAGCAACTGCAGATACCAGAGACAGTGTGGAAGGAGGGTGGGAAATGGCAGAGGGTGAGAAATAGGGGGGAGGGGGGAGAATATATATATACAAGAAATGGAAAATTATTTGTTGACAATAGCATGTATGATTAAGCCACTTTACAGTGTATTCTGGAGGGGAAGTCCCATTTTGTATGTTGTGATGATGTTCAGTGAAAGAATGTAAAGTTAATTAATTAATAAAAAAATTTTAATGAAATAACCTGAATGCTCAAAAAGCGACATCCATGGCACAAAGATCTCTTCTGGCAGGAAGAGATCTGGGTGTGTAGGTGTGTGCAGCAGAAGGAAGCATGCATGTTTCTAAATAGTTGTGAGGCTCTTTCTTTGCACACATGTTTCTATTAACCTGGTTCAGTTTACTCCCAGTTAATTTCTTACAGATTCTAGTAAGTTATCTGTGATAAATTTAAGTTCAGCTAGATTTTCATGTATTTATGCCTTCATAGGTATTTTATTTAGACTGGGGAAGATTCACCAGAAGCTCATAACCAGATTCAATTTTATTTATTTATTTTATTTCAAGTTCTTTTATACATTCAATCACGTTATTTAGCTTGTAAAGTGAATATGTCAACATGTGTACATTTCTCCCAAGTCCAGTTGATGAAACTATACAATTATCTTCAATAGATAATACCCCATTTCTTTGTCCCATAATGCTATGCCTCTCTACATTTCTTTTAAATGTCCTTCCTCAGACTCTATTCCTTCACCCACCCTTTTCCCACACTATCTCTGGTATTCACAACCATTTACTGTGTTTCTATATCCAGATTCAATTTTTAAGGGGAAGTCTCTGAATCAATGAATTTTTTAAAATCAGGAAACATGAGCAAGGTGCAGTAGAACTGATGAGAATTCATTAAAATACAATTTCCTTAAATATCATGTGTCTGTTTTACTCTGTATCTTTCATTGTAATATCACAGGCCATTAGATATGCCAAGAGATCATTCTTGTGTGCAGTATTAAGACTGACACCAGTTAACTGAAATTCTCCAACACAGAGGTTTTCAGATTACTTTGGCTTTTTTTGATAGTTTTCCCTCCCCTCCAAGAGAATATCTTATATTTCCCAGTGCACTTGGTTAATTGCAAAAACAGTCTTAATGTTGCTTATTTAATCAAAAGTCCTGCAAAATCCAATGCATAATAGTCTACCTGTTTTGTTTCCAGAGAGAAAACAGAAGTAGAGTCAGTTCTAATTTTTTTTTCTTTTTTTGTCCATTCTGTCTGAGAATTTTCCTTCATCAATGCAAGTCCTATCAACATTGAATTGGCCCAGTTTCAACCACGTAGAATACTCAGATGTGTATACACTCACTCTGTACTGTAAGGTCAATGCCAATTTAATAAAAATGGAAAATTTCTCATACTTTATTAATAAATATTATCTTTTGACTCATAAATATACAGAGTAGCTTAAATTTGCTCTGACTGTGTCATAAACAATAAATAGCAAACTATCCTTTTGATACCAAATACATTACTAGAGATATGACATTTTCTGTTCTCGAGTATGTGAAATTCAGTTTTATATGAGATGAGGTATTAGCTGATAGTCATCATTTTTCTTTTATTCACCCATTCAATTTTCTCAAAATTCTTTTAAAGATACACTGAACTTATTTTAACAGGTCTTCAGAAGGGAAATGTGAGTTACCTTGATCTCATAGGAAGGAAAATTCAAAAGAACAGTAATATTTAGGTGTTTTGATCATATCACCCTTTCCAAAAAAATTGCAGAAAGAGATTATAACTTGGAACTACTTTTTATCATTTAAACAAACAAGCACACTTTGTAAATGGTAATAACATTGGAATCATCACTAACCTAGTGAATTTTTCCTCCATATGTGCTTCTCTGAAATGGAGGAAAGTTTTAACATTGTTGTTCTTATGCATATTCACTATTTGACCCATATATGTTGAATACTTAATGTTAGCAATGCGGGCTATACATGCACATAAATGAGGAATCTTCAAAGAGTTTATGGAAAATGCATATTATGATAAAAAAATTTGTGCATGGATTTCGAAATTTCTTGCACCAAAATTAACTCACAACTTAGTTGCATTTTCTCTGATCTTTTTGAAGTTCCCTGTATAGTATCTCATTCATTATAATCTATCTGTAAAGTCAGAATTTTACTTCTTTATTGTACAGGAGAAGAAATTCAGACTCAGAGAGCTTTGATAACCTGCACAGAGTCAGTCATTTAGTTGTTGAATGACAGAGATAGAATCCATTCTTCCAAAGATGATCTTATGCTATTAATGTCAGAAACTCATGAATCCCGAGTCAATACAAAGTAAAAATACTGGGACCAGCAGATGGTGTAGTGGTTATGTCACTGGACTCCCACGTAGTCAACCATGGTTTGAGACCTGGACCCAACAGCTTAAAATTCATACCAGGTACAGGTACGTGCTTGCCCAAAATCCCAAGAGGAGAATGAAGGAGAAGGAATTGTGGCATGACTATCTTCTCTGGGGGTGAGTGGAAGGGATGATTTCTCACTTTCTGTCTCTTTCTCTCTCTCTGTCTCTCCAAAGAACACATGCACCTTATAGTAAAAGAAATCTCTCTCTAAAAAAATAAATAAGTAAAAATACACCTTTTATGACTTTGTTATCTTGTGCCAATGTCTAGAAAGCTCAGTTTGCCATCTGCAAATTTTCTAAGTGCAGGCTTCATTATACAGTGATTGTCAACCTTATCAGTTCTACTTAGGTTATTTACTTTTTCTCTTTGGCAATTGTCACAGATTCATGCAAATAAATGGAATTCAGAAGTCACATATTTTGCCATTGCCTCTTTCTACAAGAATCCTCTTATTTTCAAACTTTGGTGATTCTTTCAGCAAATATGCCTTTACAAAGATCTGTTATCTGACTTGTGTGAAATAAGGTTTTATAGACCTCTTCAACTTTGAAAAAGAAAAATCTTGTAACTGGCCAATTCACTTCTGTTATTCAGAAGACTTACTTTTTGATAGCTTTCTGTTTCCTGTTATAAAACCCCAACCTGAGACATGCGCATGGTCTAATAGTTACATCATTTGACTTCTACATAGTCAATCGTGGTTCAAGTCCCAGACTCAGTGGCTTAAAACTCACACATATATGTGTCCAAGATCCTGAGAGGAGAATGGAAGAGAAGGTATTGGAGCATGGCCATCCCCCTGGGTAGGTGATTTCAAGCCATCTTTATCTCTCTGTCTCTCTGGAGAACATACCCGCCCTACAGCAAAAATCTCTCAAAAAAAAAAAAAAAA
>NW_006159494.1:3024157-3041097 GCF_000334495.1 Tupaia belangeri chinensis
ATATCAGCTGTGTTTGCTATGAAAATATTTAGATTAATTAAGGTCTTTAGTAATTCAATAAAATGTGGGGGGAAAACAGTATAGAAAGCAAACATAGATACCAGAGACAGTGTGGGAAGAGAGTGGGACATGGCAGAGGGTAAGAGATTGGGAATTAAGGATGGGGGGAAAAAGTAAAACATACAGAAAACAAGAAATGGAAAATTATTTGCTGACAATAACATGTTTTTTGATGTGCTTGATTGAGACAATATACAGAGTACCCTGGATGGAAAAAATCTCACTTTGTATGCTGTAATGATGTACAGTGAATGAATGCAAATAAATATATTTAAATTAAAAAAAGATATTTTGTGAAGCAATGAAATGGGAAAACAAATAAAAAAAGGAATGGAAAGCAACTGCAGATACCAGAGACAGTGTGGAAGGAGGGTGGGAAATGGCAGAGGGTGAGAAATAGGGGGGAGGGGGGAGAATATATATATACAAGAAATGGAAAATTATTTGTTGACAATAGCATGTATGATTAAGCCACTTTACAGTGTATTCTGGAGGGGAAGTCCCATTTTGTATGTTGTGATGATGTTCAGTGAAAGAATGTAAAGTTAATTAATTAATAAAAAAATTTTAATGAAATAACCTGAATGCTCAAAAAGCGACATCCATGGCACAAAGATCTCTTCTGGCAGGAAGAGATCTGGGTGTGTAGGTGTGTGCAGCAGAAGGAAGCATGCATGTTTCTAAATAGTTGTGAGGCTCTTTCTTTGCACACATGTTTCTATTAACCTGGTTCAGTTTACTCCCAGTTAATTTCTTACAGATTCTAGTAAGTTATCTGTGATAAATTTAAGTTCAGCTAGATTTTCATGTATTTATGCCTTCATAGGTATTTTATTTAGACTGGGGAAGATTCACCAGAAGCTCATAACCAGATTCAATTTTATTTATTTATTTTATTTCAAGTTCTTTTATACATTCAATCACGTTATTTAGCTTGTAAAGTGAATATGTCAACATGTGTACATTTCTCCCAAGTCCAGTTGATGAAACTATACAATTATCTTCAATAGATAATACCCCATTTCTTTGTCCCATAATGCTATGCCTCTCTACATTTCTTTTAAATGTCCTTCCTCAGACTCTATTCCTTCACCCACCCTTTTCCCACACTATCTCTGGTATTCACAACCATTTACTGTGTTTCTATATCCAGATTCAATTTTTAAGGGGAAGTCTCTGAATCAATGAATTTTTTAAAATCAGGAAACATGAGCAAGGTGCAGTAGAACTGATGAGAATTCATTAAAATACAATTTCCTTAAATATCATGTGTCTGTTTTACTCTGTATCTTTCATTGTAATATCACAGGCCATTAGATATGCCAAGAGATCATTCTTGTGTCCAGTATTAAGACTGACACCAGTTAACTGAAATTCTCCAACACAGAGGTTTTCAGATTACTTTGGCTTTTTTTGATAGTTTTCCCTCCCCTCCAAGAGAATATCTTATATTTCCCAGTGCACTTGGTTAATTGCAAAAACAGTCTTAATGTTGCTTATTTAATCAAAAGTCCTGCAAAATCCAATGCATAATAGTCTACCTGTTTTGTTTCCAGAGAGAAAACAGAAGTAGAGTCAGTTCTAATTTTTTTTTCTTTTTTTGTCCATTCTGTCTGAGAATTTTCCTTCATCAATGCAAGTCCTATCAACATTGAATTGGCCCAGTTTCAACCACGTAGAATACTCAGATGTGTATACACTCACTCTGTACTGTAAGGTCAATGCCAATTTAATAAAAATGGAAAATTTCTCATACTTTATTAATAAATATTATCTTTTGACTCATAAATATACAGAGTAGCTTAAATTTGCTCTGACTGTGTCATAAACAATAAATAGCAAACTATCCTTTTGATACCAAATACATTACTAGAGATATGACATTTTCTGTTCTCGAGTATGTGAAATTCAGTTTTATATGAGATGAGGTATTAGCTGATAGTCATCATTTTTCTTTTATTCACCCATTCAATTTTCTCAAAATTCTTTTAAAGATACACTGAACTTATTTTAACAGGTCTTCAGAAGGGAAATGTGAGTTACCTTGATCTCATAGGAAGGAAAATTCAAAAGAACAGTAATATTTAGGTGTTTTGATCATATCACCCTTTCCAAAAAAATTGCAGAAAGAGATTATAACTTGGAACCACTTTTTATCATTTAAACAAACAAGCACACTTTGTAAATGGTAATAACATTGGAATCATCACTAACCTAGTGAATTTTTCCTCCATATGTGCTTCTCTGAAATGGAGGAAAGTTTTAACATTGTTGTTCTTATGCATATTCACTATTTGACCCATATATGTTGAATACTTAATGTTAGCAATGCGGGCTATACATGCACATAAATGAGGAATCTTCAAAGAGTTTATGGAAAATGCATATTATGATAAAAAAATTTGTGCATGGATTTCGAAATTTCTTGCACCAAAATTAACTCACAACTTAGTTGCATTTTCTCTGATCTTTTTGAAGTTCCCTGTATAGTATCTCATTCATTATAATCTATCTGTAAAGTCAGAATTTTACTTCTTTATTGTACAGGAGAAGAAATTCAGACTCAGAGAGCTTTGATAACCTGCACAGAGTCAGTCATTTAGTTGTTGAATGACAGAGATAGAATCCATTCTTCCAAAGATGATCTTATGCTATTAATGTCAGAAACTCATGAATCCCGAGTCAATACAAAGTAAAAATACTGGGACCAGCAGATGGTGTAGTGGTTATGTCACTGGACTCCCACGTAGTCAACCATGGTTTGAGACCTGGACCCAACAGCTTAAAATTCATACCAGGTACAGGTACATGCTTGCCCAAAATCCCAAGAGGAGAATGAAGGAGAAGGAATTGTGGCATGACTATCTTCTCTGGGGGTGAGTGGAAGGGATGATTTCTCACTTTCTGTCTCTTTCTCTCTCTCTGTCTCTCCAAAGAACACATGCACCTTATAGTAAAAGAAATCTCTCTCTAAAAAAATAAATAAGTAAAAATACACCTTTTATGACTTTGTTATCTTGTGCCAATGTCTAGAAAGCTCAGTTTGCCATCTGCAAATTTTCTAAGTGCAGGCTTCATTATACAGTGATTGTCAACCTTATCAGTTCTACTTAGGTTATTTACTTTTTCTCTTTGGCAATTGTCACAGATTCATGCAAATAAATGGAATTCAGAAGTCACATATTTTGCCATTGCCTCTTTCTACAAGAATCCTCTTATTTTCAAACTTTGGTGATTCTTTCAGCAAATATGCCTTTACAAAGATCTGTTATCTGACTTGTGTGAAATAAGGTTTTATAGACCTCTTCAACTTTGAAAAAGAAAAATCTTGTAACTGGCCAATTCACTTCTGTTATTCAGAAGACTTACTTTTTGATAGCTTTCTGTTTCCTGTTATAAAACCCCAACCTGAGACATGCACATGGTCTAATAGTTACGTCATTTGACTTCTACATAGTCAATCGTGGTTCAAGTCCCAGACTCAGTGGCTTAAAACTCACACATATATGTGTCCAAGATCCTGAGAGGAGAATGGAAGAGAAGGTATTGGAGCATGGCCATCCCCCTGGGTAGGTGATTTCAAGCCATCTTTATCTCTCTGTCTCTCTGGAGAACATACCCGCCCTACAGCAAAAATCTCTCAAAAAAAAAAAAAAAAAAAAAGGACCCCAACTTGTTGGTTTGGGAATTTTCTTAATTTATGTTTATTTTCATGTAAGAAAAAAAAAGGACCCCCAACTTGTTGGTTTGGGAAGTTTCTTAATTTATGTTTATTTTCATGTAACTTGTCATCATTCATCATGTCTATAATGTGTCAGTGACTAATCAGACTACTACAAATATATTAGAAATTAAAGAGACAAGAGGCTAGCAGGTGATGTGGTGATTAAGGCACTGGACTCCCATATGGCCACATGGTTCAAATTCTGGACCTGACACTTGCCTTTTCATTTTCTCTCCCTCCCTCTTTCTCTGTCTGTCTCTGGTGAGCTCAGATGCTCCATAGCAATTTAAAAAAATAGTAATAACAAAGTTAAATTATAGTGTTTCAGAAAAAAGAAAGAAAAGAAACAGACAAAACCCCTTGCTTTGAGAGCTTATATACTACTGGGAAAAACAGACAATAAAATTGATAACTCACACCATTACATAGTAGAGAAGAAAGTGATAAGTGCCAGGGGCGGGGGCGGGGGGCAAGAAAAGAACATCCAAAGAGAGTGGTGTAGCCAGAGAAGGTCTGACTTGGATGACTTAAGACTTGAAAGTATTTGGGATTTGAGATAGATATGATCTGATATGGTTCCATTTCATCACCCAAAGGACCAACAGCACCCAGCAGCCAATGGCTGAAAACTTGAAATAGTGTGAACTGAAGAGTCCAATGGGGATCAAACCCACAACCTAGGCCTTACCTGTTCTCTGTGTTCATGGAGTTTACTTGTCAGTAATGCCTGCCCCAGGACTGGCTCCATGGCAGCCTCACTAGTACATTAAGGCTATTTTGTCTCTAACAAGGTAGGACCAACGAGCACATACTTGAAACACAAAATTGCTTATCAACTGCCCCAGTGTATCCAATTCTCCCCTAAATATTATACTTAAAAGCATAATGACTCTAATAAACATGAGCCAGGATCTTTCTTACTTCACTTCATACACATCATCTCATATAATCCTAACAACTACTTCCTGAGGTTGGTATTATTTTGTTTTTACAGATGAGGACATGAAGGTTCAGAAAAATAAAAGAACTTGCCTAAAGTTAAAAATCAAGAAAATGATCAAACTGGAATTCACACATTGATCAAGCTTGACTCTAGATCCTATATTCTTAGATGCCAGGATTTATTCATTAAAATTAACTGTAGCAGAAATGGAAGAAATCTTAGAACAAGTCTAGTCCACACTCAGCACAGAGAGATAGAGTTATTTTTCTAATGACTCAAGGCCAGGGGCTGTTTAGATGAAAAATTAGATGTACTGTTGCATAGCCTCACCATCTTTCTACCACACCATGCAAAGAGGATGTATTACTAAAAAGAAAGCTCAAGGAAGAATGAAACTCTGTCTCATGCCTCATTATTCCTTGGCTAGAATGACCATGGCATTCTGGTGAATATCCCGTTCTTTCTTTAAAATCCAATGAGGTGTTATGTCTCTTGGAAAGCTACCTTGGTATTTCCAGATACTGACTCTCCCCTTCTTCCATGCAGTTATTGCATTATCGTGTCATCTGAATCATACCAGAAATTCATCAATCACACACCCTTATCTCCTTCAGGAGCCTATTGAGGGAAATCGCTACATCATTCATCTTAATATCTCCAGTATCTAGGGACAGAGCAAACAAGTATTCTTAAAATTTTCGAATTCCTATTTTATTAAACTATAATTAATTCAACCTTCTAAGTTTTATCCAAATAGAAGCAAATTGTCTATTGTTCTTTTTCAATTATTTATTAAATAGATAACTTTCCATGTTTAGTTGAGCCATAATAACCTAAATATAAAATTACTTTCAATGGGGACCAGCAGATGGTATAAAAGTTATGTCCCTGAACTCTCATGTAGTTGACTGCAGTTCAAATCGCAGATGAAGCAGCTTCAAATTCACACATACGTGCCCCAAATCCTGAGAGGAAACTGGAGAAGAAAGGATTGTGGCATGGCCATCCCCACCCCGGGGTGGATTTCTAGCTTCTGTCTCTCTTTGTCTCTCCAGCAAGCACATGTGCCCTATAACAAAAAATTCTCTCTAAAAAAAAAAGTAAGAAAGAAAAAGAAAAAAATTACTTTCAATGAAATATCTTCTTTTTTTAAGTTAATTTATTTAGTCCATGAATGACAGTGACAAAAAGAGAGTTGGAGAGACAGAAAGCACCTCTCTACGGGGTATTGATGCCATGTTCACCCTCAGCTTCAGCCAGCCTGGGATCATCAGCACATGAATGCCCTGCACACTCAGATAAGGTTCTGGACATAAGCCCAGAACCTTCCCATGGGAGTCAACCTTGCAGAGCATGGCACATAATTGCTTCACTTCCTTGTTTTACCAAAAAAATGGTTTTCTTTAAATTATTATTTTTTATTTCTTCTTTTTTTCTTTTGAGAGAGAAAGATACCTTCAAGAGATACCCTCAAAAAGATCTCATTCTACTATCTTCCCCCAAGCCTTCTCAGTCAAGCAGGATCACAGATTTATGCTTGCATATCCAAAATGTACAGGTTGACCTGGGAACTGAATCCCAGTCTTCCACACAGCTCTAATAGTACTGAAGCTGGCCCTGATTTAATTTGTATGGGAGCACCAGGATTCCACATTTTTAGGAGAAAAAGTCTTTTGTAGCCTTATTCACTAGTCCTGGTAGTGCACACACTTTTGTGACTGTACTCTTAGGCAAGAGCAGCTCAGTCCAGGACCAGCAGGTGGAATGGTGGTTAAGGCACTTGATCCCACATAGTAGACTCTGTGGTTTAAGTCCTAGACCTGGTGGCTTGAAAGACATGGCAGGCATGTGTGCATGCATGCCCAAAATCCTGAAAGAAGAATAGTGAAAAGGGATTGCGGTATGGCCATCCCCCTGTGGGGTGATTTATCCCTTTCTCTCTCTCTCTGTCTCTATCTATCCTTCACTGATAAGCACACACACTATAGAATTTGCAAGAATGTGATTGTTAAATGTTTTTCATCATATATGTCTAATTGCTTTACATATATCTGCTTTTAGGAATACAACTACAATAAAATATATTACTTCTTATTTTAAAAGTCTCTTTAGTTTTACAGATCACTATTATAAATTATTTGAGCATCAGTTGAGTCACTAGTTAGGAACATATTCTTGTTTTAATACAAAGAATACATATTTACAGATGAAATAATATGATAATGGATTTCTGAGAGATGGCAAGAAGTAAAAAGGAAAAAGAAGCTCAGCCTTCCCAGAGGACAGATAATCTTGTCTACATGATCATCTGTCCATGCAAGTTTCTATTTCTCTCAGGTGCAATGTGAAATACTGGAAAAGAATCAGGTCTACATTCAGAAAAATCTGTTTTCAAGTTCTAAATTTTCATTTTAATTCTAAATAAATGTGTGTAAATTTTTCTAACAAGATAAATCCACAAAATGAAAATATTTGATCAATCTTCTTCCTGATAAAAGAGTGCAAATCTACAGAATAATACTTGGAACAAAGGGCAGTCAGCTACGTACTGTAATATTCCTAATTATACTTTGCTCAGATTTTGCTCATATGCCTAAGACCTACTATCCCGACATCAGCATCACTAATTTTTTCTATTTCTAAGAATAGTAAAAATATAAGTAAAATTTCATGTGACCTCAAACTTTAGAAGAAATTTCTACTTGTTTACCTTTTCACAGCATTTTGACCAAACTAATGATATGGAGGGAAATTATTCTCCATGGACAAACATTGACTGAAATGATAAGCTGTATAATGATTGATTTAAGTAAAAATGAAAAGTTTGAGTTCTTGGGGTTCTCCGCAAAGTCCTAGGTCTATGTCTATGTTATGTTAACAGATTATTGGAGTTTACTGTTTTCTGATGTGGGTGTTTGAAGTGCTTGATTTGATGGAAATGAATGCATATGATAGGAAAACTTTGCTTGATCAGCAACACTAATAGTATTCCCCATGTTCATCCCTTTTCCACCTATAACACAATTAGCATAAAGACCCTTCAATAAGCACCTCACTGAGACTAGCGAGGCAGAGTGAACCACCCTGAGCTGCTGTTCTTTGTCTCCAGATCACTGAAGCACTGTTTCCAGAGGCAACCACAAATACAGTAAACAGAACTTTGTACTATCAAAGACTTCAATGAAATTATGTTAAAAGAGATTCAATTTTCTCATGTTGTACCTTCTAATGTTGAAATAGAGGTGATTAGGATGTTTACTATATTTTATTTTTCTAAGACATTTAAAGCACAGAGCTTTTGAAAAATTATTGAATTTTCCAAATTGCACCCTGCATTTATAAACTCTCTCCAGGATAGGAAGACTGAGTTTTAGACCTTCTATTAAGACCCAAAACAAGTAAATCAAGACAGCACATAAAAATTCATATGCCACTGTAACTTAAAAAGATGGATAGTGCACTTTTTTCTGAATGCCAGCAGAATGAAAATTGCAGAGAAAATTCTCCACCTACAATTCCCTAGCCATGGACTTGGGAACATATTGATAAAGTTCATCTTTATTATGATATCCCAATGTACTTATCCATATTTTGATGTTCTGAAGCAACCAGAAAATTAACTCTGTGTTTCCATGACACACTCAGTTCCCCTTTTCTTCACCTCCTGCCTAAGGTCCATCTTTACACAGTTTTTTGTTTTGTTTTTCTTTTCGGTTTCTCTTCACTGGACATATACACTTACTAGAGAGAGAGAATCAGAGAGACAGAGTAAGGGAAAATGAGAAATTACACCCCAGGGGAGATGGCTAAGCCACAAGCCCTTCTCTTCTGTTCTCTCAGGATTTTGGGTATGCACACAAACATGCCTATCTTGATTGTCAAGCTGCTGGGTCAGACTCCAATGAAGGTAAGACCATGTGGGAGTCCAGTGGGTTAACCACTATGCAACCTCCTACCCCTTTTACTCAGGTGTCTTAAACTTTTTTTTTCTGTTGGTTAGCTGGTGTTTGTGGAGAAAATAGTATTGAGATTAGAATTAATTTTACATAAGAAATGAATAAAAGAGTCAATATTCTCTCAATCATTGGGTAATGATAATCTCTTACAAAAAAGTCAAAGGCATTTATTTATACAAACAACAGTAAAGAGTATTACTCTTTAATGAAAATGTCTATGCTCATATACTATTATACTTCTGAAAATTCATTTGATAAAATGCATTGCTAAAAGAAACAATATTCTTAGAAATACCTATATTTGAAAAACCACACTGAATCACTGTGGACAGCAAGATAAAGAGAAGGAATATATAGAGAACACAGAGAAGAAAGAAGACTAAATTTTACTTGCATATTTGAGGCTATTTGAGAGATACAGCAAGGACAGAGTTGAATCTGATAAGAAGGTCCATGTCCTAATAAAATTGAAGTCTCCTCGTATTACTCTAGAAACTCAATGAGAGAGTTATCATGCCAAGTTAATGTATTACAATTAAACACATAGATGTGTAGATACTATACAAGGGGTCAAAAAGTTCATGGAAAATTTGTATTATGAAAAACATAGGCTTAGCCTCAGTGGAATGGGCTATGACCCGTTGAACAACAGTGCTAGAAACCACATGACTAACTATGGGTTCAAATCCCCTGTTGACTTGGCACATACCAGGCACGTGTATGCATATCCAAAGTCCTGATGAGCTGGAGGTTTGGTAGAAGGAGATCATGGTATGACAAGGATGCTTGTCTTCTCCTGTCTCTCTCTCCATGTCTTTCCCTTGCTCTCTCATGTGTACACATGCACCGTCAAGAGTGCCTGTCTTCCACTCTCTCAGTCTCTCTCTCTCTTTATCTCCTGTGAATATAAATGCATTGTCATGAATAAAATAAATACACTTAGCCATTTATATCTCCGGACCCCTGGCCTACGGGACACTGAGGCAGCCCCCACCCTACCCCAGCTCCAGCTTCAGCTGCCCGAACCCCAGTGGCTCTCTCTCTCTGTCAGCAAGGTAGGCTTTTTTTTCTTTCTCTTCTTCTTTCTTTTGTTAATTTCCCACTTCTCTTTACCCCATCAGACTGGCCCCAGCTCTTCAGCAGAGCCCATTTCCATCTCCAGACCCCTGGAGTAATCGCACACAGAGTGACTATTCTCTTTCATACTCTCTTCTCTTCCATCTTATATCGTCATCTCCTGCTAATCCTCCATGCACCATAGGGGCTAGACAAGTGTAGTATCACAATTTTCAAACACCCTGGTATTGTGAGGCTCCTGGAGATCCTCCCTTTTACTTAACCACTTGCTAAAAAGGAAAGACTGCTCTTCAGACTCCTGAATAGAAGACCCCTCTTGTGCAGACCACATTGCAAAACACACCAAAAGAGAGACTTCAGCATACATCAGTCCACAGTAAAAAGGAAATGTACTTGTTCCCAGTCAAAGAAACATTCACCAAAAAGGTATCCAAAAGTGAATACCTCTCCCCAAGGCTAGAAGTAGAAGAAGAGTCTCAGGTCTGAATGAATCAGGAAATACGTCTCCATCAAAAGAACACAATAACTCCCCTCCATCTCTTGAAAAAACAGAAGATGTTACCAAAATGTCAGAGAAAGAATTTAGAACATTTGTGGTGACAAAATTCTATGAGTTGGAACAGAAAAAAGACAATGAGTCACAAGATATTAGGAAGTTCTTCCATGATATAAAAGAAGAAATGGACACTCTAAAAAAGAATCAGATGGAACTATTAGAGATGATGTCTGTAATACAGGAAATCAAACACTCTCTCAAAATTATTAAAAGTCAATTAGACCGTGCTGAATATCGAATCTCTGACATAGAAGATAAAACCCTCTGACCTAGAAAAATAAACACCAAAAAGATAGAGAAAATAACAAAAAATAAGGATAATATACAAGAAATATTAGACTCCATTACACATCCAAATATTTGAATAATTGGTATCCCAGAAGGTGAAGAAACTAATAAGGCATGGAAAATCTATTTTATGAAATCTTGGAAGAAAACTTCCCAAGACTAGAGAATCACTCACATATTCAGACCCAAGAAATACAAAGAACTCTGAATAGAATCAACCCAAGAAGATCTTCCCCAAGGCACATCTTAGCCAGACTGCCAAATCCACAGATCAAGACAAGATACTAAAATTGACAAGAGAGAAATGAGAAGTGACTTACAAAGGCCACCCCATCAGGCTAACTCCAGACCTTTCAACAGAAACAATGCAAGGAAAGAATGGGAAGACATATTGAAAGTGTTAAGAGAGAAAGAGTTTCAACCAAGATTATTATATTCAGAAAGATTTTCCTTCACATGGGAAAAAAAAAAAAGATTAAAATGTTCTCAAACAAAACCTGAAAGAATTTACCAACAACAGACCAGCTCTTCAAGAAACTTTGAAGAGTCCTGTCCCAGGAAAACTAAGAATGAAGAGCCAGAAATAAGGGAATGAAAGACAATCAAGACAATGGCAAACTTAAAGGTAAGGACAAGTCCAGAAATATCAATAATAACATTGAATGTTGATGGATTAAATTCTCCTATCAAGAGACACAGAGTGGCTGAATGAATTAAAAAAAAAAAAACAGAAACCCCCTATCTGGTCCCTACAAGAAACACCTCTCATACATAAAGACAGACATAGACTAAGAGCAAAGGGTTCGAAAAAGGTATTCCATGCAAATGGGAACCAAAAGAAAAAAGAAAAAAGCTAAATTAGAGGTACTAATTTCAGACAAGATAGGTTTTAAAACAAAAACTGTTCAAAGAGACAAAGAAGGGCACAATATTGTAGTAAAAAGGGTTAATACATCAAGATATAATGCTAATAAATATCTATGCACCTAACAGAGGGGCACCCACATATGTGAAAGAAGGATTGTTAGATCTAAAATGACAGATAGACTGCAACACACTAATTGTTGGGGACCTCAATACATCACTATCTCCTCTAGACAGATCATCTAGACAAAAAATAAGTAAAAACGTAAAGGATCAAAATGATACCATAAATCAAATGGACTTAACAGACACCTATAGAACTTTCCACCCAAAAACCACTAGACATACTTTTTTCTCACCCCCACATGGAACCTTTTTGAAGATTGACCACATGATAGGGCACAAAGCAAGCCTCTACAGATTCAAAGGCATAGAAACGGTATCCAGCATCTTCTCTGAACATGATGAAATTAAACTTGATTTTAATTTCAAGAGAAATCCTCAAAAATACACAAATACATGGAAACTAAACAGCCTACCTGAATGACTATGCAACTATTGAAGAAATTAAGACTGAAATAAAAAGATTCATGGAAACCATTGATAATGAGGACATGAGTTTCTATAATCTTTGGGACACTGCAAAAGAAGTCATAAGAGGGAAGTTCATAGTAATTAGTGCACATAATAAGAATATGGCAAGAAGGCAAGTAGATCACCTAACATTGTGCCTCAGAGAATTGGAAAAGCAATAGCAAAAAAAATCCAAATATCTACAGGAGAAAAGAAATAATAAAGATTCGAGCAGAAATGAATGAGATAGAAAATAAGCTAACTATACAGAAAATAAATGAAAGCAAAAGTTGATTCTTTGAAAAGGTAAAAAAGATTGACACACCATTAGCCAGACTAATTAAGGAGAAGAGAGAAAGGAACCAGATAAGTCAAATTTGCAATGAATCGGGCAACATTACAACAAACATAACAGAAATAAAAAACATCATTAGAGGATACTATGAGCAACTCTATACCAACAAAGAAGAAAACCTGGATGAGATGGTCAAATTCCTGGACACATATAATCTACCAAGATTGACTCAGGAAGACATGGAAAGCCTGAATAGACCTATAACAAGTGATGAGATTGAATCAGTAATAAATAACCTCCCAACAAAGAAAAGTCCAGGCCCTGATGGCTTCACTGCCGAATTTTACAAAACTTTTAAAGAAGAGGTAACCCCCATTCTACTCACACTGTTTCTAGAGATCCAAAAGGAAGGAACCCTTCCAAAGTCATTCTATGAAGCCTTCATAACCCTCATTCCAAAAATGGATAAGGATATGACAAAAAAAGGAACACTACAGAACTATGCCCCTGATGAATATAGACACAAAAATTCTCAACAAGATACTTGCTAACCATATTCAACAGCATATAAAAAAGGTTATTCATTGTGACCAGGTAGGCTTTATTCCAGGGCTGCAAGGGTGGTTCAACATATGCAAAACCATAAATGTAATACGCCATGTTAACAGAAAGAAAGGTAAAACCATATGATAATTTCAATCTATGTGGAAAGAAAGCATTTGACAAAACACAACATTCCTTCATGATTAAGACAGTAAAATCGGCATAGAAGGATCATTTCTCAGCAAAATAAAAGTCATATATGAAAACCTATAGCTAACGTTATACTGAATGGGGAAAATCTAAAAGCTTTTCCACTAAAAACTGGCACAACACAAGGCTGTCCACTCTCTCCACTCCTATTCAATATAGTACTGGAAGACCTAGCCAATATGATCAGACAAGAAAATTAAATAAAAGGCATTCAAATGGGGAAAGAAGAGCTGAAATTATCTCTGTTTGCAGATGACATGATTGTATACATAGAAGACCCAATAGTGTCCATGAAAAAACTTCTCGAAGTAAGAAATGCATACAGTAAAGTGGCAGGATACAAAATTAACTTACAAAAATTTATTGCACTTATATATACAAACAATAAGCAGACAGAGACAGATCTGAAGAAAGTAATTCCATTTACCATAGTCACATGAATCATAAGATACTTAGGAATAAAACCAACCAAGTCAAAGACCTCAACAAGAAAAACTATACAAACCTTTAAAAGGAAATTGAAAAGGACACTAAAAAATGGAAGAATACCTCATGTTCCTGGATTGGCAGAATCAATAGGATCAAAATGGCAATCCTACCTAAATTAATCTACATGTTTAATGCAATCCCTATAAAATTACAAGAGAAGTTCTTCACAGATCTAGAAAAGACAATCATAGAATTTGTCTGGAACCATAAAATACCTGTTTTGCTAAAGCCATTCTACACAAGAAGACTGGAGTAGGTGGCATCTCACTTCCTGACCTAAAAATATATTACAAAGCTGTGATAATCAAAACAGCAGGGTATTGGCACAAAAACAGACATGAGATCAATGGCCCAGAATAGAGACTCCAGAAATAAACCTGAAAACATACAACCAACTCATCTTTGACAAAGGGTACCAGTCAATCCAATAGGAAAAGGTAAACCTCTTCAGTAAATGGTGCAAAAATGGTGTATCCACCTGCAGAAAGATGAATCTGAACCCCTATCTGTCACCATTAACAAAAATCAAATCAAAGTGGATCAAAGATTTAAATCTAAGATGGCAAACTGTAAAACTACTGATGAAAAACACTGGGGAAACTCTGGGAGACACTGGAGTAGGCAAAGACTTCTTAAGCAAGACCCTCAATGGACAGGCAATAATCCCCCAAATAGACAGGTGGGATTACATCAGATTAAGGAGTTTCTGCACAGCAAAGGAAACTGTAATTAGTGTGAATCGACAACCCTTGGAATGAAAGAGAATTTTTGTTAACTGTGCTTCAGATAAGGGACTAATAACCAGAATACATAGGGAACTCAAGCAGCTTACCTAGAAGAAAATGATTAACCTAATTAAAAGATGGGAAAATAAACTGAATAAACAACTCTCTAAGGAAGATATATGAACAGTCAAAAAGCATACAGAAAAATGCTCAACATCCCTCACTGTAAGGGAGATACATATCAAAACCACAAGGAAATATCACCTAACCTCAGTCAGAATGGTGAAGATTAAAAAAACAAATAATGATAAGTGCTGGAGAGGATGTGGTGAAAGGGGGACACTCCTACACTGTTGGTGAGAATGTAAATTGGTCCAGCTGCCATGGAGGATGATATGGACGTTACTCAAACACCTTCAAATAGAACTACCATATGATCCAGCAATTCCACTCCTGGGTATCTACCCAAAGGACATGAAAGCACTCACTCAGAAAAGCACTTACACAACTATTTTCATTGCAGCATTATTCACAATTTCTAAGACATGGAACCAACCAGAATGTCCACAAACAGATGAATGGATTGAAAAAATGTAACACATATATGCCATTGAATACTATTCAGCCATAAAAAAACAAGGCCCTGAAATTTGATAGAAAGTGTATGAATATGGAAGATTTGCTGCTGAGTGAAGCAAGTCAAGCTATGAAAGAGAGGATATTGTATGTCTCCACTTAATATATACTGGCTGTCTGCACACTATGGTAGAGACTGAAAGACTGGAGAACATAAAAGGATTAAAAATTGTAATGGACAGTAGAGACAAAGCAGAAAGAAAGTGTGGGAGGGGAAGAGCACAGGAAAGAAAATTGGAGGAAAAATGGAGAGGTAAGACACTTGTGGGACACAGATAAGGTTTTTCCATCTGTGGGTGAGGATGTGTACAATAGTCTCAACTGGACTGTATTGAGGTGTATATCATCCTGGGTAAAGTCTCTTCATAATCTAAATGACATATAGCATTTTAATGTATAAATAATAATTTTTAAAATTAATAAAAATAAATAATTTTTTAAAAATACACTTAAAACAAAGAAGATAAAGATGACTGTTAAAGGGACCAGCAGTTAGCGTAATGGCTATGTCGCTAGACTCCCACGTAGTCGACCGCGGTTCGCATCCCGGACCTGGTGGCTTAAAACTCATGCTGGGCGCGTGTACGTGCATGCCCGAGATCCTGAGAGGAGAATGGAGGAGAAGGGATTGCAGCATGGCCATCCCCCCCTGGGGGGTGATTTCTCGCTTTCTGTCTCTCTGTCTCTCTCTGTCTTTCTGGTGAGCGCACGTGCCCTATAGCGAAAAACCTCTCAAAAAAAAAAAAAATGGCAATTAAAGTTACAAACAAATTTGCATTTTCTTACATAAAATTAATTTGTACTTTAATTCCATTTTTCTGCTAATGTTTTGAAGTTCCTTCACGAACTGTAAATGCTACATAAATAGTCTTTGTACTGTATTGTTTAGTGAATAATAACCAAACTGTGTATCGTCAGTACAGACACAATCATTGTAGGCCCAACTACATGATACACATCAACACAATCACTTTAGGCCTAACTACATGATACACATCAACACAATCACTTTAGGCCTAACTACATGATACACATCAGCAGCAACATAGCATTTTTGAGAGACAGTTCTTTAAATCCACAGATACAGACCCTGCCGATCTGGAGGGCTGACTGTATAAATAAATAAAAAGAGCACTCAATTATGAAGCACCATATAGTTTTTTTAGTTCATTTTAGGTCAAAGACTGTGGATGATTTTCCAAGGTGGATAATAAAGTTTATTTCTTTGTGGAGTAAATTTTGTTAAATTGTTAAGGCTGTTGTTGGTGGCATGCCTCTCCTTTCATCTTGCTATCTCAAAGGACAGTCAACCTTATCAAGAAAGAATAGTAAAGTGGAATTTTACGTCTATTAGGATCAACTAAAATTTACTGGAAGGTTGCTGACAGTTGCTGTCACATACATTGTTACATTTTTATCATCCTGGTACCCTTATAAGGAAGGAATTATTATCTCTTTCCTTAACCTTATGAATGAGTAAACAGTTCAGGCATGATAAATAATTCCTCCAAGAAAGTGTGAGAGCTTCGATTTAAACTAAAGTCTAACTACTAAGTGTTAGGGGTTTTTCATCAGCGCATACTGACCATTTTTTAATCACTACTAATTTATTAAATTAGGAACTGTAGAGAAAGTGATATAGTTAATTCCATGAGCTTTAGAGTCAGACAATCTAGGTTTAAAAAATCTAGCTCTGTCATTTAGCTGCTTTTTAGCCTTGAGGAAGTTACTTATTTTCTCTAAACATTAATGGTCTCATTTATAAAATGATGTTTGAAAAACAGTGCTCATTTCAGAGGATTCGTTTGATAATTAAAGAAGATACTACATACCAACTAGTTACCTCAGTGCCCAGTCATAGTAAATATTCAATAAAAGGTAGTTGCTCTAATTGTGATAAATTCACCATGGCCTCTGCCTTCAAAAACCATTGATTTAAGGAGGAGAGACTAGCTGTGTACCAAGTGACTATAACACGTAATTGAAAGTGACATTATGAGA
>NW_006159494.1:3041132-3049818 GCF_000334495.1 Tupaia belangeri chinensis
CAGTCTAGTGAGATCATGGGCACCACTGCAGAGGAGGACACATTCTATTGGGGCCTTGAGATATTGGCTCATGTAGACTCAGTGGTAGGGCATCTCAAAGGCAGGAATACAGAGCTGGAAGCAGGAAGATATAAAGCTTGTTTGGTAAACAAAGAAAACTAAGACTGACTCAAACGTGTGTTATATTTAGGAGTAGAGAGAGACCTATGACTAGGAAAATTGGGGTCAGCAGGTGCCATTGTGATTAAGGTGTTGGACTCCCACATGGCTGTGAATCCCAGACCTGAAAGCTTAAAACATGTGCCAGGCAAATGTGTATATGTGCCAAAATCCCCAGAAGAGAATGAAGAAGGGATTACAGAAGTCCACCCCCACCCCAGAGGAGTGATTTTTTGCTTTCTGTCTTTGTCTCTCCAGTGAGCATACACAACCTATAGCAAAACTCTCTACCAAAAGAAAAAAAAAAAAAGATGACTAGGAAAATTAGGAGTCCAGATAAAGGCAATAACAATAATGCAAAGCTCTGTAATGCTGGGCCCAAACAGAAAGAATCCACGTGTGCTAAGGCCTTCCTGCAGGTGCCTGGGGCCGGTGTGTGCACATGATCCAGGCTGGGTGCTGGGAGTGGGTCACAATGTGGAAATTCTGTTGGTAGTGTCTCTCTCTTTCTGAGGAGGTAAGCTTATAAAAAAGAATGATTTAAAGAGACTAGGAAATCATATTTGAGTTGTGAAACACAGCTAAAGAATCTGGGTTTTTATTTAGAGGATAATATAGAATCTTTGAAGATTTTTAAGAAAAAAGTTATAGGAATGTGCTTGCATTCTTAAGTAATGCACTCATGTAAAAAAAAAAACAGTAATAATTGAAAAGGAAAAAAATAAAATAAGCAGGTAGACCAATTTAGGAGATTTTAGTCAAAATAAGCAACAGCAGAGCTTGAGCAAGGTGGGAGAGTAATGTGGAGAAAGTGATTTTCTGAGGGTGATAGATATGTGAAAGGGGCAGGATTTGGCAAGCTGGGCACAAGGTATGAGAGAAGAAAGAATAAATATGACTTTGAAATTCTAAGCCTGAGTTAAGAGGACGTTCGAGGCATAAGAGAAAATGATAGGAATACTCAGTATGAAAAGTACTTGCACATCATGTTCAACATAGCACTATTCACAATTGCTAAGACATGAAAGCAAAACTAATGTCCATGAACAGATGAATGAACTAAAAAAGTGTGGCATATATACACTACAGAATATTACTCAGCCAAATAATAATAATAATAAGACCCTGGCATTTGATAGAAAGTGGAAAAATATGGAAGATTTACTGCAAAGTGAAGCAAACCAGAAGATGAGAGATATTGTATGTCCCCTCTTAATATATACTAAATGTCCACACTCTATTGCAGAAACTAAAAGACTGAAAGACACAGAAGCATGGAGAACGATGGCAGATACTAGAGATAGCATGAGAGGAGAGTAGAAAATGGGGGAGGATAAGATGAAAGGAGTCAAAGAGATAAAGAAAGAAGGAAAACATTTAAAGGACAGAAAAATGGAAAGTTACCTGTTGATGATAATGTGTATGACACTATCTTTAACTGAACTAACATACAATGTATTCATGCTAGGAAAATTCATTTTGCAAGCTATAATGATACACAGTGATTGAATGTATAAAATATAAAAGGAAGAAGAAAGAAAAACAGACCAACTTTGTAGAGCAGGTGATGAGCCCACTTATGGACATCCTGCATTTGAAACCAAACAGCTACAGAAAGATGTTGAGAGCAATCAAAACTGTGACACTGCAGCTCAGCAAAGATTTTAAATCATGGTGGCACTGCCTTGAGAGGAATCTCCACAAGACTGAAATGTGGCTTACCCATTGGGGAATGTGATTGTCAAGGTAGAAAGAGAAGAGCCAAGAAAGAAAATTGCAGGGAGAGGAAAAGAAAACAGAATGTTAAAGCAACCCAAAGCCAAGAAAAAAGAAGTTATTAGCAAAATAGGTCAGCATAGCAGAAGATACAGTGTAATCAATGATAAAAACTAATAAAGACCAATATGAAAATATGAGTTCATCAGAAAATATGAGTTCACTGGTGGACCCAGTTTTCAAAATGCTTTTTGCAGATCCTTATAATGTTAAACATGGAGCTATCACATGACCTAGCATTGTACTCCATGCCCATCCAAAGATCTGTACATGAATGTTTATAGTAATATTATTTATGATAGCCCAAATATGGAAACTCAGATGTCCACAATTAACAAATACATAAACAGAATTTAATGCATCTATATAATGAAATGTTATTCATCCACAAGAAGGAATAAAGTATTGATGAATACTACTACATGGTTAAACCTTGAAAACATGCTAAATGAAAGAAGGCAGTCACAAAAGACCACAGACTGCATGCCTCCATTATATGAGATGTCCAGCTAGGCAGTTCTACAGTGAGAAAAAAATAGGTTTGTGTTTGCCTAGACCAAAGGAGATAGAGGGCAATGGCAAGTGACTGGTAATGATCATGAAGTTTATTTTGGGGGTGATGCAAACATTTTTAAATTAGATTATGCAAACATTTTAAAATTAGATCACTTAAATTTGCTGAATTATTAAGTCATTGGGAAAGTCCTGACATATTTTTCTGTTCATTTAAAGCAAAAATGTGTCATGACTTTTCAGATGACCTCATATATAGCATGCAAATCAGATCTCAATAAATAAGTCTAAAAATGAAGAAGAAAGGAAAAACTAGTACTAGTACAAAAAAAAATAAGCAGTCGAAAAGGTGGAACACAGAGGATTTTTAGAGCAGTGAAAGTACTCAGTAGAATACTAGATGTCTGCCATGTTGCCTTCATCCAAACCCATACAAAATACAACACTAATATAAACTACAGACTAGGTGGTAATGATGTGTGCATGTAGGGTCATCATTTACCAGAAATGCACCAAACTGATGGGGATGTAGCTAATGGGGGAAGCTATGCACATGTAGTGGCAGGGAGTATCTAACCTATTGACCATGTTTGAAGAGCTATTTTTGTGTAGTTCTAAGTTTCAAAGCAATAAAATCTTCCAAGATGAACCATGTTTACAAAATTTGGTATGGCCATGAGGTAAATCAAATTAAGCCTCACACACAACTCCAACGTAAACATTGCCTAGTGTCTCTGCAAATGCAATTCAGACAGTCATTAAAGTTTCTTGTGGGGGAGAAGGTTTAAGGAAAGTGGTTATGTGATTCTAAGTGTGAAACCTGTTTTCTGCATATTTAAACCACTCCAACACAAAAACCAATCTTTTTTTTTTTTTTTTTTTTTTTGGAGAGGTTTTTGCTATAGGGCGTGTGTGCTCGCCAGAAAGACAGAGAGACAGAAAGTGAAAAATCACCCCTCCAGAGGGGATGGCCATGCCACAATTCCTTCTCCTCCATTCTCTTCTTGAGATCTTGGGCACACACGCACACACGCCCGGCATGAGTTTAAGTCACCAGGTCCAGGACTCGAACCTCAGTTGGCTACATTGGAATCCAGCCACATAGACATTACACTAACTGCTGGTCTCAAGAACCCATCAATTTTTGACAGAAGTCTACTATCATATTATTAAAACTTAAATACTTCCATGATTCACTGTGAATATCTTATATCTCAACTCCATATGCAGTTACGGTACTAAGAATGACCCAGTGGGTTCTTTATTAAAGATTCACTGGTACATAGCACAGGTAAGTCATTTCATTGAGAAGAGTCTAGTGACCTACACAGTGGTAGCCCTTACTCATCTGGCAATCGTCTGTGGTAATGACATAACACCAATGGTTCAAATGAAGGTTAGATCATCTCTTTGTGGGATATAGAGGTGTCATTATGTGTATTCAACTGATCAGCATCCTGAGGCATTTTTCTGAATCTAGGTGCTCCAGGTACTAAAAGTATGTCCAGAGTCATTATAGGACAGGAATTTCTATGCCTTAGTACAATGAAAACAGAAACGATAACTGAATAATCTATGTATAAGTCCCCAAAACCTAAAAGAAATATTAAAATTAAACTGAGATGTGACATTGCAATAAATCTATATACTTCAAGCAATACAAATCCTAAAAATTAGCAAAAGCATCTCAAAACAATACTATATGTTGGGAACCAGCAGTTAGTGTAATGGCTATGTCGTTGGACTCCCACATAGTCAACTGCGGTTCACGTCTGGGACCCGGTGGCTTAAAACTCATGCTGGGTGCATGTGTATGCATGCCCAAGATCCCGAGAGGAGAATGGAGGAGAATGGATTGCAGTGTGACCATCCCCCCGGGGGGTGATTTCTCGCTTTCTGTCTCTATGTCTCTCTCTGTCTGTCTGGTGAGCGCATGTCCCGACCCAGGGGGGACAGCCGAACAGGTTTCCTGAGTGAAGGAGTGAGAGGCGGGACAAGCGGCGTAGTGTTACAACACAGAGACGACAATGTCGTCCGTTTATTGTGGGCAGCATGGTACAGCACAGAGACAACGCAGTGTCACAGCTCTTCAGGGTTGTCTGGAGACGATGTAGTGTTACAACTCTTCAGGGTCTCCCAGGTCGTCTGGAGACTGTGCGGTGTTTCAGCTCTTCAGGCTCTTCAGTCGTCGTCTTCCTGGTCGTGGTCATCTTCCTGGTCGTGGTCATCTTCCTGGTCGTCATCGTCTTCCTGGTCGTCTTCTTGGTCGTCTGTCGATTATGGGCCAGAGATCATGCTTATATACACATTGTTGGGCTGTGATTGGTTGAATGAAGGATAGCAAAAGGTAGGTTATGATTGGTTGCTTTGTGGACCAATCATGAGGTACCCGGATATGCAAATCTGAGGGATTCTAAGCTCACCGATTTGCTATGTGAAGTGGCCAATCAGAGTGTGGTGTTGAAGGTGAGGTTTTTGAAGGGGAGCCAATTGTGGCTTTTTGTAATTGTTTGCTCTCTGAGCCTAAGATGGCAATAGTAAGAGACTCATGAAAAATGGCCTCAGCAGACTCGCTGGTGCACAGCCTCCCACAAGTGCATGTGCCCTATAGCAAAAACATCTCAAAAAAAAAAAAAAAAGAAAGAAAAGAAAAGAAAAGAAAAAGAAAAGTAAAACAATACTATATGTTTTACTGAAGAAACAATTTCTCTATCAAATATCACGTTTTTAGTTCTAATATGAATGAGCAAGTAAAAGGAGTAAATAAGTATTCTTATGCATAAATAGGCAAGATAATATTTTATCAAATTTCCTGAACACAAACCATTTTGACATCCTAAAAAAAAAAAAAAGTGATTTAGGCTAGTCTTGCTTCAGAACTAATTGTTGACTCAAACTGATAAATGGTTATAAGAAATCCCAAACTCAGCAGTTTTTATAAAAAGAACTGATGCTTCTGAAATTATAGGACATCTTTTTCAATACCCCTGAAAACTTCCCTCCAAATCCTATTTCCTTCTCACATGAGCATTTTGTCAGCTACTTAGAGAAAGCAGAAAGGATTATTGATGGCTAGTAATCGGTTAAATAACATTCATTTCCAATACACTGCATTATCTCATTAATATAATAGGATTGAGACACCATAGCTCCAGGACCCCCATTACCCAAGATTCTAAGATTAATGTGCCAAACAGAGCTGTTCAGAACAAGATGCAAAGAGCAGGAAAATACCACAATTTATGGATTGATAATAAGTTCAATTCAACAAAATTTTATTAAATCCCTTCTACGTGTCACATGGGACTCATTTTCCTAAGAACATTGTTCTAAACATAGTTACTCTGTGTGAGAATAGATTAATAGGGTAGTTTCACTTAAAAAGATAAATAAATCTAATACTAGGTACCATAAATACTAAAAAAGACTAAAAAAATGTATTATTAAACATAAAGTGAAAACTCTGTTTGGAAGAGCTGTAAAAGTTTTTATCAGAAACTTATCCTTTTTTATTTACATTTTTTAATACATCCAATCACATTATTTAGCTTACAAGGTGATCATTGCAATATGTGAACATTTCTCCCCAGTCGAGTTGATCAAAATATAACAACACTACCTCCCTGTCTCAGCAATGCTGTCTTCGTATCCCTTCTCCAAATGTTTTTCCCCAGGAGTTTATCTTTGACACCATGATAATCACTGACTGTTTCAACTGAACTTAGAAAATAGATGTACTGTGCCTGTCTACAGAATTTAAATATTTATGTGGCAAACATATCCCATCTATTTTCTTATCTTCTCAAAGCAGTAACACTGTGATATAAGTATGGCTATCTCTATTTTACAAATGAGAAAACTAAAGTTTCAAGAGACTAATAAATTACATTAATGCAGAGTTAAAAAAAAATAAAAAGAATCGGGGCTGGCAGGTGGCGTAACAGTTAAGGCCCAGACTCCCACATGGCTGACTGTGGTTAAAGTCCCAGACTTTGTGGCTTGGTTTCTCACTTTATCTTTCTCTCTTTCTGGTCAAATTTTAAAAATAAATAATAATAACATATAAAATCAAATAAGGAAATAATTTTTAAAAAATGAGTTCGGCAAGTGGCATGGTAGTTGGGGCACTGGACTCCCACAAAGTTTGAGTCCACAAAGCCTTCCGAAGTTTGAGTCCTGGACTTGGTGGCTTGCTTTATCTCTCTTTCTATGTTTCTCTCTGGTCAAATTGAATAATAATAATTAATAAATAAAATTAAATAAATATTTTTTAAAACAAATAAATAGAATCTGAACTCAGACTCAATCTGTCTAGTTCCAAAGGTTTATTCAGGTCACTATAATGACTTTAACAACACTAAAAGTTTAGACAAGCAGAACTTGGTGTGTAATATGCTCGGATATAGAGGACAAAAGTGCAAAGATAAATGCACAAAAAACTCCAGGGATGTTAATGCATGATCAGTGTTCCAGTTACACACAAGCATAGTAGGAAAGATGATTAGAGCAAGTGCAATGGACTGAATGTTTGTGTTCTCCCCAAATTTACATGTTGAAAACCTAACCTCCAAGTGACATTATTTGGGAATGAAACCTTTAGAGGTGAGTAGGTCTTGAGGGCGGAGCTCTCATGAATGAGATTAGTGCTCCTATAACAAGAGGCCATGGAGCTAGCTGTCTTTCCTCTACGTGGAGATAAAGCAAAGAGATAGCCATCTGTAAACCATGGGGATGGCTCTCACCAAGAACCCAATCTTTCAGACACCATGGTCTCAGATTTCCAATTAACCTCCAGAATGATGAGAAACAAGTATTTGTTGTTAAAGTCACCTATATATGGTATTCTGCTATAGCAGCCCAAGGTGACTAATACAATGTGAAAACGAAAAGAGAAATTCATAAGCCAGGCAAGAACTTTGTAACTTCTTGGCAAAAAATGGAAATCACTGGACACTTTTCAAAAAAAGTCTTTAATTCAAAAATATTACCCAGATGACAATGGGTAGAAGAAACTACACATCAAACAATAATGATGAGTTTCCACAAAGAACACACATTCTTAAAGCAAAAATCCAGCAAGCTGACTATAGGTAACACGAGAAGAGGTTAGGAAGATAATTGATATAATTATTTAGGATAACCACTAAGACTATGCATTAAAATGAAACTCTGATAAATAAGAAGCTAGAGAGAAACATTTATAGAATTCTGCTGGTCACAGTCAGTTTTATGCTATTTATCCATATTGAGAACACAAGAGCAATGAGCTACCACCTAACCCCTGTCAGAATGGTGAATATTAAAAATACAAAAAGTGGTAAGTGTTGGTGGGGTTGTGGTGAAAGGGGGACACTCTTACATTGATGATGGACATGTAAATTGGCCCAGCCACTGTGGAAAACAATATGAAGGTTCCTCAAAGATCTACAAAATAGAACTACTGTTTGATCCAGCAGTCCCACTTCTAGGTATCTGCCCAAAGGACAGGAGAATGTTCAGTTGGATAAGTGCTTGCACATCAATGTTTATTGCAGCATTATTCACAATTACTAAGATATGGAACCAAATCAAATGTCCACAAACAGATGAATGGATTAAAAAAAGAGTGGCATATGTAATCTATGGAATACATAAAAAACAAGAAGACCTAGGCATTTGATAGAAAGTGGTTGAATATGGAAGATTTGTTGCTGAATGAAGCAAGCCAGGCTATGAAAGAAAGATATTGTATGTATCCTCTAAATATATATCGACTATCTGCACTCTCTGATAGAGATTGAAATACTGGAGGGCCTAAAAGCCAATCACATTATTTAGCTTACAAGGTGATCATTGCAATATGTGAACATTTCTCCCCAGTCGAGTTGATCAAAATATAACAACACTACCTCCCTGTCTCAGCAATGCTGTCTTCGTATCCCTTCTCCAAATGTTTTTCCCCAGGAGTTTATCTTTGACACCATGATAATCACTGACTGTTTCAACTGAACTTAGAAAATAGATGTACTGTGCCTGTCTACAGAATTTAAATATTTATGTGGCAAACATATCCCATCTATTTTCTTATCTTCTCAAAGCAGTAACACTGTGATATAAGTATGGCTATCTCTATTTTACAAATGAGAAAACTAAAGTTTCAAGAGACTAATAAATTACATTAATGCAGAGTTAAAAAAAAATAAAAAGAATCGGGGCTGGCAGGGGGCGTAACAGGTTAAGCCCAGACCCCCCCATGGCT
>NW_006159494.1:3049947-3051898 GCF_000334495.1 Tupaia belangeri chinensis
CTTTCCCTCTCTTTCTATGTTTCTCTCTGGTCAAATTGAATAATAATAATTAATAAATAAAATTAAATAAATATTTTTTAAAACAAATAAATAGAATCTGAACTCAGACTCAATCTGTCTAGTTCCAAAGGTTTATTCAGGTCACTATAATGACTTTAACAACACTAAAAGTTTAGACAAGCAGAACTTGGTGTGTAATATGCTCGGATATAGAGGACAAAAGTGCAAAGATAAATGCACAAAAAACTCCAGGGATGTTAATGCATGATCAGTGTTCCAGTTACACACAAGCATAGTAGGAAAGATGATTAGAGCAAGTGCAATGGACTGAATGTTTGTGTTCTCCCCAAATTTACATGTTGAAACCCTAACCTCCAAGTGACATTATTTGGGAATGAAACCTTTAGAGGTGAGTAGGTCTTGAGGGCGGAGCTCTCATGAATGAGATTAGTGCTCCTATAACAAGAGGCCATGGAGCTAGCTGTCTTTCCTCTACGTGGAGATAAAGCAAAGAGATAGCCATCTGTAAACCATGGGGATGGCTCTCACCAAGAACCCAATCTTTCAGACACCATGGTCTCAGATTTCCAATTAACCTCCAGAATGATGAGAAACAAGTATTTGTTGTTAAAGTCACCTATATATGGTATTCTGCTATAGCAGCCCAAGGTGACTAATACAATGTGAAAACGAAAAGAGAAATTCATAAGCCAGGCAAGAACTTTGTAACTTCTTGGCAAAAAATGGAAATCACTGGACACTTTTCAAAAAAAGTCTTTAATTCAAAAATATTACCCAGATGACAATGGGTAGAAGAAACTACACATCAAACAATAATGATGAGTTTCCACAAAGAACACACATTCTTAAAGCAAAAATCCAGCAAGCTGACTATAGGTAACACGAGAAGAGGTTAGGAAGATAATTGATATAATTATTTAGGATAACCACTAAGACTATGCATTAAAATGAAACTCTGATAAATAAGAAGCTAGAGAGAAACATTTATAGAATTCTGCTGGTCACAGTCAGTTTTATGCTATTTATCCATATTGAGAACACAAGAGCAATGAGCTACCACCTAACCCCTGTCAGAATGGTGAATATTAAAAATACAAAAAGTGGTAAGTGTTGGTGGGGTTGTGGTGAAAGGGGGACACTCTTACATTGATGATGGACATGTAAATTGGCCCAGCCACTGTGGAAAACAATATGAAGGTTCCTCAAAGATCTACAAAATAGAACTACTGTTTGATCCAGCAGTCCCACTTCTAGGTATCTGCCCAAAGGACAGGAGAATGTTCAGTTGGATAAGTGCTTGCACATCAATGTTTATTGCAGCATTATTCACAATGACTAAGATATGGAACCAAATCAAATGTCCACAAACAGATGAATGGATTAAAAAAAGAGTGGCATATGTAATCTATGGAATACATAAAAAACAAGAAGACCTAGGCATTTGATAGAAAGTGGTTGAATATGGAAGATTTGTTGCTGAATGAAGCAAGCCAGGCTATGAAAGAAAGATATTGTATGTATCCTCTAAATATATATCGACTATCTGCACTCTCTGATAGAGATTGAAATACTGGAGGGCCTAAAAGCAGTAAAAATGTTATGAATGCTGAAGACAGTGTAGAATGAGGAGGAGGGAGAAGGGAAGAGTATAATGAAGGATAGCACAAGAACAAATAGAGAGGCATGACATTTGTGGGACACAGAAAAGGTTTATTACCTGTGGGTGATAACATGTACAGTATTGTCAATTGGTGTTGTCTAAGGAGTATTTCATGTTGGGTAAATTCTGTTTACAAGTCAAATTATATATAGTGATTGAATGTTTAAAAAATAATAATGAGGGAGCCAGCAGTTAGCATAATGGCTATGTCGCTGGATTCCCACGTAGTCAACCGCAGTTTGCGTCCCAGATCCGGTGGCTTAGAACTCA
>NW_006159494.1:3051957-3108729 GCF_000334495.1 Tupaia belangeri chinensis
GCGTGACCATACCCCCTGGGGGGTGATTTCTCACTTTCTGTCTCTATGTCTCTCTCTGTCTGGCAAGCGCACACGCCCTATAGCAAAAATCTCTTTAAAAAAGTAATAATAATAATGAGAATAAGTAATAATAATAATCGGAAAAAAGGAGTAAAAGCTATTTGATGATGATGTGGATAGTAATGTCTTTGTTTTGACTGATATGCATGGTAATCATACTGGAAAAAGAAATATTATACACTGTAAAGATACATGTGAGACCATAGAACACATCAATAAGACCCACAGCACAAAACTGCGACCCATAGCACACTCCAGTCAGACTCAAACCTCACAGAGACCCGCAGAAAACCTCACTGAAATACACAGCACACTCCACTTTAACCCACAACACAACCCTCTGTGAGCCACACAACACCTCAGTGGGACCACAGAACACACCCTTGAGAACCAGAGCACAAAACTGCAACCCATAGCACTCCCCACTCAGACCTAAACCCACTTATCCTCAGTGGGGTGTGCTGTGCATTAAAGTGGGGTGTGCTGTATATTTCAGTGAGGTTTTCTATGGGTCTCAGTGAGGTTTGAGTCTGAGTGGGGTGTGCTGTGGTTCAGGGTTTTTGTGCTGTGTGTCTCAGTAATGCGTGCTGTTGTCTCACCATCATGTGGTGCAGTTTGCAGTGGGGTGTGCTGTGAATGTCAGTGAATTGTAACGTGGATCTTAGTGAGATTTGCTGAGTGTATCAGTGAGGTTTGGGTCTGAATATGGTGTGCTGTGTGTCGCAGTTTTCTGCTGTGGGTCTCAGTGATGTGTGCTGCGGTCTCACTGAGGTGTGGTGAAGCTCACGGTGCAGTGTTGTGTTCTGTGGTTTAAAGTGGTGTCTGCTGTTAGTGTCAGTGAATTGTGCTATGGGTCTCAGTGAGGTTTGCTGAGGGTCTCAGTGAGGTTTGGGTCTGAGTGGGGTGTGCTGTGGGTTGCAGTTTTGTGCTGTTTGTCTCAGTGATATGTTCTGTGATCTCACTGAAGTGTTCCGCAGCTCACAGAGGGTTGTGCTGTGGTTTAAAGTGGGTTGTGCTTTGTGTTTCAGTGAGGTTTGCTGTGGGTCTCGGTGAGGTTTGGGTCTGAGTAGGGTGTGTGATGGTTTGCAGTTTTGTGCTATGATTCTGAGTGATGTGTGCTGTGGCCTCACCAAGGTGTGGTGCAGTCACAGTGGGTGTGCTATGGTTTAAAGGGGGTGTGTTGTGGATGTCAGTGAATTGTGCTGTGGGACTCAGGTTTGCTGAGGGTCTAAGTGAGGTTTGGGTCTAAATGAGGTTTACTGTGTGTCACAGTTTTGTGCTTTGGGTCTCAGTGATGTGTTCTGTGGTCTCATTTAGGTGTCATGTGGCTCAGAGTGTTGTGCTGTGGGTTAAAGTGGGGTGTGCTGTGAATTAAAGTGAGGTGTGCTGTGGATCTCAGTGAAGTTTGAGTCTGAGTGGGGTGTGCTGTGGGTCACAGATTTGTGCGCTGTGGTCTCACTGATGTGTGGTGCAGCTAGCAGTGAGGTGCGCTGTGGTTTAAAATCGTGGTGCTGTGGATGTCATTGAATTGTGCTGTGGGTCACAGTGAGGTTTCCTGAGGGTCTCAGGAAGGTTTGGGTCTGAATAGGTTGTGCTGTGAGTCGCAGTTTTATGCTGTGGGTCTAAATGAAGTGTTCTGTGGTCTCAAAAATGTTTGTGTGGCTCACAGAGCTTTATACAGTGGGTTAAAGTGGGGAGTACTTTGGGTTAAAGTGGGTTTTATTGTGTATATCAGTGAGGTTTGCTATAGGTCTCCGTGAGGTTTGGATTTTTGTGGAGTTTGCTGTTCTGTGGACTCACTGAGGTGTCGTGCAGCTCACAGAGCATTGTGCTGTGGGTTAAAGTGGGGTATGTTATTTATTAATTGAGTTTTGCAATGGGTCTCAGTGAGGTTTGGGTCTGTGTGGGATGTGCTGTGTGTTCCGGTTTTGTGCTGTGAGTCTCAGTGATATGTGCTGTTGTCTCACCGAGTTGTGGTGCAGCTCACAGTGGAGTCTGCTGTGGTTTAAAATTGGGTTTGCTACAGATGTCAGTGAATTGTTCTGTGGGTCCCAGTGTGGTTTGCTGAGGGTTTTAGTTAGGTTTGTGTCTGAGTGTTGTGTCCTGTGGGTCGAATTTTTGGGCTGTGGATCTCTGAATTGTTCTGTGGTCTCAGTGAGATGTCATGCAGTGCACAGAGAGCTGTGCTGTGGGCAAAAGTGGGGTGTGTTGTGGGTTAAAGTGGGGTATGCCATGTATTTCAGTGAGGTTTCCTTTGGGTCTAAGTTAGGTTTGGTTCTGAGTGGGGTGCACTGTTGGTCAGTTTTGTGCTGTGGGTCTCAGTGATGTGTCCTGTGGTCTCACCAATGATTACTGTGACTCTCAGTAGTGTGTGCTGTGGTTTAAACTGGGGAATGCTGTGGATCTCAATGAATTGTGCTGTGGGTCTCAGTGAAGTTTGCTGATTCTCTCAGTGAGGTTTGGGTCTGAGTAGGTTGTGCTGTGTGTCATATTTTTTGCTGTGTATCTCAGTCAAGTGTTCTGTGGTCTCACTGAGGTGTCGTGTGTCTCACAGAGAGTTGTGCTGTCGGTTAAATTGGGATGGTCTGTGGTTTAAAGTGGGGTGTGCTGTGCATTTCATTGAGGTTTGCTGTGGGTCTCAGTGACATTTGGATCTGAATGGAGTGTGCTGCGTGTCACAGTTTTGTGCTGTGTGTCTCATTGATGTGTGATGTGGTCTCACTGAGGTGTGGTGTGGCTTGCAGTGGGGTGTGCTGTGGATCTCAGTGAATTGTGTTGTGGGTCTCAGTGAGGTTTACTGAGGGTCTCAGTGAGGTTTGGGTCTGAGTGGGGAGTGCTGTGGGTCACAGTTTTGAGCTGTGGGTATCAGTGAAGTGTTTTGTGGTATCACTGAGGTGTCATGCAGCTCACAGAGGGTAGTGCTGTGGGTTAAAGTGGGGTGTGCTGAGTATTTCAGTCAGGTTTGCTTTGGTTCTTAGTTAGGTTTGGGTCTGAGTGGGGAGTGCTATAGGTCACATTTTTAGCTGTGTTCTGTGGTCTCATTGAAGTGTGGAGTGGCTCACAGAGGGTTGTGCTGTGGGTTAAAGTGGGGTGTGCTGTGCATTTCATTGAGGTCTGCTATGGATCTGAGATTTAGGTCTGAGTAAGGTGGGCTGTGGTTTGCAGTTTTGTACTGTGGATGTCAGTTAGGTGTGCTGTGGTCTCACCGAGGTGTGGTGTGGCTCACAGTGGGGTGTGCTGTGGCTTAAAGTAGAGTGTGCTATGGATGTCAGTGAATGCGGCAGAGGGTCTCAGTGAGGTTTGCTGAGGGTCACAGTGAGGTTTGAGTCTGAGTGGGGTGTGTTGTGTTCAGTGGTCTCACTCAGGTGTCCTATGGCTCACAGAGGGTTGTGCTGTGGTTTAAAGTGGGTTGTTCTCTAGGTTAAAGTGGGCTGTGGTGTGTATTTCAGTAAGGTTTGCTGTGGGTCTCAGTGAGATTTGGGTCTGAGTGAGGTGTGCTGTGTGTCAGTTTTGTGCTGTGGGTCTCAGTGATGTATGCTGTAGTCTCACCGAGGTGTGATGTGGCTTGCAGTGGGGTGTGCTCTCGTTTAAAGTAGGGTGTGTTGTGAGTGTCAGTGAATTTTGTTGTGGGTATCAATGAGGTTTGCTGAGGGTCTCAGTGAGCTTTGTATCTGAGTGGGATATGCTGTGGGTCGCAGTTTTGTGCTGTGGGTGTCAGTGATGTGTTCTGTGGTCTCGAGATGTTGTGTGTTTCACAGAGGGGTTGTGCTGTGGGTTAAAGTGGGGTGTGCTGAGTATTTCAGTGAGGTTTGCTTTTGGTCTTAGTTGGCTTTGGGTCTGAGTTGGGTGTGCTGTGTTTTTCGGTTTTGTGCTGTGGGCCTCAATGATGTGTGCTGTGGTCTCAGTGAGGTGTGGTGCAGCTCACTGTGAGGTGTTCTGTGGTTTAAAGTGGGGTGTGCTGTTTCTGTCAGTGAAATATGCTGTTAGTCTCAGTGAGGTTTTCTGAGTTTCTCAATGATGTTTGGGTCTGAGTAGGGTGTGCTATGGGTTGCAGTTTTGTGCTGTTTGTCACAGTGATGTCTTCTATGGTCTCACGAGGTGTTGTGCGGCTCATAGAGGGTTGCACTGTGGTTTAAAGTGGGGTGTGCTGTGTATTTCAGTGAGGTTTCCTATGGGTCTCGGTGAGTTTTGGGTCTGAGTGGGGTGTGTTGTGTGTTGTAGTTTTGTGCTGTATGTCTCAGTGATGTCTGCTGTTTTCTCACCGAGGTGTGGTGCAGCTCACAGTGGGGTGTGCTCTGGGTGTCAGCGAATTTTGCTGTGGGCCTCAGTGAGGTTTCCTGAAGGTCTGAGTGAGGTTTGGGTCACCATAGTGGGGTGTGCTGTGGGTCACACTTTTGTGCTGTGGGTCTCAGCGATGTGTTCTGTGGTCTCACTGAGGTGTCAGGTGGCTCACAGAGGTTTGTGCTCTGGGTTAAAATGGAGTATGTTATGGGTTAAAGTGGGGTGTGCTATGGAATTCTGTGAGGTTTTCTGTGGGTCTCAGTGAGGTTTTCATCTGAGTAGGATGTGCTGTCGGTCAAAGTTTTGTGCTTTGGGTCTCATTGATGTGTTCTGTGGTCTCACTGAGGTGTCATATGGCTCACAGAAGGTTGTGCTGTGGGTTAAAGTGGTGTAAAATCTGAATTAAAGTGGGTTGTGCTGTGTATTTCAGTGAGGTTTGCTGTGGGTCTCAGTGATGTGTGCTGTGGTCTCACCAAAGTTTGCTGCAGCTCACAGTCGGGTGTGCTGTGGTTTAAAGTGGGGTGTGCTGTAGATCTTAGTGAATTGTGCTGTGGGTTTCAGTGAGGACGGTGAGGGTCTCAGTGAGCTGAATCATGATCAAGGGGCTGATGGTAAGGAAGAGAGGAAACCCTTCATATCAAGAGGACTGGGGAATCAGAAAGAATGAGACAAAGAGACAGAGTAACAGCAGATATAGGTAGCCCAAACAACTTGTGCCGCCCAGACAAACTGGGTGTCTTTATTTATAGTGCAAGGCAACACTACATATGTGTATTTTACAGCATTCCATAGATTCATTGCCTGGTTATAGACAATAAGAAGCAGGTAACAAATCTATAAGAACTTAGAAATACTAAACTGGGTGTATCTGGGTGTATCCCCAGACAATAATCACATCCTGGAGAAATCCCATTAAACTTCTATTCTAATGAAGAGTGGCCTATCTGCAGGTGTGGGGAAGAAATAAAAGGCTAAAGAATCTCACCATAAGGTGGGCAACACCATGCCTGGAGAAGGCTAAAGAATCTCGCAGAGGCAGAGCAGGGATTGAACTTTGCTAGTTGGGGGTCAGGATATTTCCAACACATGTGTCTGTTGGAACACCCCTAGTAATTTCCACCCTTTGCTCTGCCTGCAGCGAGGGTCAAGGAAAGGACAAGTTGCAAGGTTCTGCCAAAGCCCAAAGGGACAGGTGGTGTTTGCTCAGAGCATGTGCCCACACCTCACTCAGGGTCTCTCTCTGAACATGTCCCTACAGATAAGAATATCCCAGGCTGCTCAAATAGATTCTAATTCCAAAGATAATCATTTTTATAAGAAACGAAAAAGAGAGGCTGGTTCAGTGGTGTAGGGGTAACATGGTACTCAAGCAATGCTAGATCCATATGGAAGACTGTGGATTCGATTCCATGGTAGACCTATACCAGCCAGGTGTGTGCATCTGTGATCCTGGCTCACTGAAAAGGTTTAGGGATCGTGATGTGAGATCCTGTTTAGTGGTTTTACCGCTCTCTCTCTCTCTCTCTCTCGCTCTCTCTCTCTCTCTCTCTCTCTCTTTCACACACACACACACACACACACACACACACCACACCACACACTTTCATGAAAGAAATAAACTTCAAAAGAAGACAGAAGAGGAGAAGAGTATGTGAAGAGATATTGAAGTTATCCTGTTATAAACCTAGGAATGTCTGGAACTACCACACACTTGAAGAAGAGCAAAGTAGAATTCTCCCCTAGAGCTGTCAGAAGGAGCATGGCCTTGTAGACTCTTGATTTCAGACTTCTAGCCTCTAGAACTAGGAAAGAATAAATTTATGTCATTTTAGGTAACCCAGTATGTGTTAATTTGTTACTGCAGCCCTTGGAAACTAGCACAGTGGTATTATCGGAACTGGAGCTGGTTCCAAAATAAATACGTATGGTGGGAGCTGGCATTTCCAAGGGGGTAGAGCACTACTAGAAAAGCCACTCAATGTAGGAAAAGAAGGCAAGTCCCTGACTTCTGCTCTTTCACCTCATGCTATGCCAGAGCCTCTCACTGAATGACGCCAGTCATAGGTCAGATGACATAGGAGCCTAAAGATCACTCCCTGCCACAGAGAGCAGAATCAGAAGGAATGAAAAGTATGTCTGAGGTCCACAAGCTCAGCATCAGTACACTATGGGAGCACTCTGGGAAGATAAAGTGTATCTGAAACATTTTCAGAGAAAGTAATGTTTAAGCTTAATCAGATGAATGAGTAGAATTGATCAGGCAATGGAGGAAAGGTATTCAATGGGAAGGAGAAGCACGCACAAAGTCAAGGTCAGAACCTATGCCACTTTCCTTCACTCCACTTTTGTGGTTCTGTTCTTCTGGGCAAAAATAAGGACAGGGACACATTGCAAAGGGGCAGCACACAAACTTATGCAGAGTGACAGGTCAAGTATTGGGTCAAGGGTCTAATCTGAAGACTTAGCCATTTTGGATGCAGGATTAAGAGGGAGCAGGAAAACCCACTGGGCCCATCAGACCTAAATTGTACCATTCAAATCAGAGAGGGCTGCCTTAAGGCTGTGTTAGTAACTGCCAATCTGCAATAGAGCAGCACTGATTCCTATTTGGATTTTCACCTGTGTGTATACATATCATATACCATATATATAAGGATTCACAACAGAGATAAAGTAAGGAGTAAGATTTTCAATACTTGGGGACAGCAGGTGGCAAAGTGGTGGAGGTGCTGCACTCCCACATGGCCAACCACAGTTCCAGCCCTGGACCCAGTGACTTAAAACTGACACTGGGCTCATTTGTGAGTGTATCCAAAAGTACCCAAAATCCCAAGAGGAGAATGGAGGAGAAGGGACTGAGGTTTGGCCATCCCCCCAGGAGAGTGATTTCTCACTTTCTCTCTCTTTCTCTCCAGTGAGCACACATGCCCTATAGAAAAAAATATCCTCTCAAAAATATTTTCAATACTTTTTCTCATACCTCACAAAAAGATGTTAATTTTTAGTTTAGTTCACACGTTCAGATGTAAAATCTGAAGACTTAGCCATTTTGGATGCAGGATTAAGAGGGAGCAGGAAAACCCACTGGGCCCATCAGACCTAAATTGTACCATTCAAATCAGAGAGGGCTGCCTTAAGGCTGTGTTAGTAACTGCCAATCTGCAATAGAGCAGCACTGATTCCTATTTGGATTTTCACCTGTGTGTATACATATCATATACCATATATATAAGGATTCACAACAGAGATAAAGTAAGGAGTAAGATTTTCAATACTTGGGGACAGCAGGTGGCAAAGTGGTGGAGGTGCTGCACTCCCACATGGCCAACCACAGTTCCAGCCCTGGACCCAGTGACTTAAAACTGACACTGGGCTCATTTGTGAGTGTATCCAAAAGTACCCAAAATCCCAAGAGGAGAATGGAGGAGAAGGGACTGAGGTTTGGCCATCCCCCCAGGAGAGTGATTTCTCACTTTCTCTCTCTTTCTCTCCAGTGAGCACACATGCCCTATAGAAAAAAATATCCTCTCAAAAATATTTTCAATACTTTTTCTCATACCTCACAAAAAGATGTTAATTTTTAGTTTAGTTCACACGTTCAGATGTAAATGTGCATTACACAGTGGAGGTGTTTATGAAATTCAAAAGAAATATCTAAGCATAAGACAGAGATATGGGGGCTAGCATGTCACATGGAGGTTAAGGTGCTAGACTTCCTCATAGCCAATTGTGCAGTTCAAGCTCTGGACCCGGTGACTTGAAAATCACACTAGCACCAGGAATGTGTGTGTTTGCCCAAAATCCTAAGAGAATAGAGTAGAAGGGATAACAGAGTGACTTCTCACTTTCTCTCTCTCTACCTCTCTTTGGCAAGTGTACAAAAAAAGGCTTAGGAATCATCAAATAGTTTTTTATAGTGTTTATTTTATTTCAAGAGAGAGAGAGAGAAGGCAAGATAGAAAGAGACAGAGCAGTACCCTAGAAAGCCTCTCACCACACCATGATCCCCATTTTCCCTTGCCTTCTAGCCACTCAGGATCACAGGCACACTCAGAGTGTTCAAGTTGGCCTAGGGTACAAACCCAGAGCTTCCCATATGGCTCCAGTCTCATGCAGTGAAACCCTATTGCCTGTGTCACCACAGATGGCCCCAGACAGTAATTTAAAATGTGGGACTGGGTGAGATCACCTAGGTACATGGCAGAGGAGGACTGAGGACAGTGCTCTAGGGAGCTTCTGGGAGAGACATGCTGCCATTGCTCTTGGCTATCCTACTCCTACTCAGGACCATCAGCACCTGCCACTGTGCAGGCTCCTCACCTCACCTGAGACCTGACCCAAAGGTGCCAAAGAAAGCTTTATCTTAAAGCATTAGATAACCCTTTACCACAACCTTTATTCTACCAGGATATGGAATGAATTAGTCACTGCCTAGACATCACAGCAAAGAAACTTTTTTTTTTAACTCCACCAATCCTATCTAGATTTCACCCAGAGAGATGAAAAGAAAAGGTGCTCTTATCTCACTTCTACAAATATAACTCAATCTTTATAGGTTTTGCTTTTCATTTCTTGCATATTTTACCCTTCCAATCCTTGCTCAAATGGTACAGTGATATTTTCATATTTTACCTCCCTTCTGAAGTGACCTTGAGGCCAAAGATCTTATATGAAAGTTTCTTTTCTGGCATCTTGGTGAAAGAGTAAGAAAATGCTAGCTTGTCAACTAAACAGCATTGGATAGTGAATGAATGCAGCCCTCCTCAAGGGACAAGGCTGTATCCAGGCAGACGCTGGCAACACTGCGGCATTGCACACAACGAGTGATGCACTGCAGATAAAATGCAAATCAGCCTGTCTTCTGGGCAGCAAGCCGGTTCAAGGAAGAAACCTTGTTCTTTACTGGAAGCACACCACCCTCCTTGTCTACTCTCCCCAAATGTCTCTCATGTCTTCAGGAAAATATCAAATAAAGCTCTGGCCTCAGGGAAGGAGCAGTGTCCTAGAGGGGGAGACTTTGACCTTTCAAAGCCGTTATCAAATTCCATTTTCTGGAGATAGAATCAGCTCCAAAATGTAGATGGGATCAGAATTTTTTTGATTGATTTGTTTTCAAAAGATGGTTATAAAAATGTCCCCAGAAAATGTGACTGAGAACAATTATGTCTAGTTTCTAGCATTTAGACTGAGGATTATGGCTTTAAAATCTGAAATTTGGTAATGGCTATGCTATCAAAGACAGAAATGACTTTAGAGGAAGTTGAGTCTAATGTCATAAATCTATCCCTCGCAGGAAATTTCCTTTGCAACATCCCTAAAAACATTCTGCTTTAACATGTTCAGGGACAGAAAGCCCACCAACCCTCAAGATAACTCATCTCTTTGAAAGCTCTAATTGACAGAAAGTTCCTCCTGATAGGAAGCTGGAATATACATCAGCTATCTCCTCTCAAACTTTCCCACCCAGCTGCCACTACATTCAATCCCACCTGCTCTTTTACATGAGCGCTTTTCATATTTCACAAACACTCCTGATTTTATTGAAGCATGGCATTCATAGCTGCACGTGTGCTGCGAGGGATATCCCATTTTGTGAAACTGACAAGTAGAGTGCCTTGCCTGCAGTCTTGCACCTGTTCAACAAATGCTGCTGTTTCTTTAATAAAAATCTCTGACATTTGATAGGATTTGGTCATTTGAAGGACATCTAAGTAAGTTTCTCCACAAACTGAGGAGGAGATTGTTATGGCCTGTACTTCACCAAGAAGGATATTTTCTCATTTAACAAATACCTATCACACGACTAACACATGCCGAACCCTGTAATAGGTACATAAATTGCCACTGAGCAGAAAAGACATCTGCTCAAGCTCATATAGCTTCTAAAGAGGAGATTCAGGACATCACAGACAGATCTGCAGATACCCAAATTCCATAGTCTTCCTACCATTTCTCTTATCCTGTCTCTTCAGAGATAAAAAAGACAAGTCTCTGTGGTCCTAGGCACTGTGGCATTTAGCAAGAGACGAATACCTCTACGAGTTGGTACAAAACATCTAGTAAACGTTTAAAGGACCCTCTCTTATATAGGAATTTACAATAAATTATGATGATGTATTTGAGGCAAAATTCACTATAAAAAATAGAAGCCAAAACAGATATAAAGCCATAGGAAGGATACATAGTAAAGGGAGAGTAAACATTTAAAATTTATACTAATGGTCTTGAGAGCAAAGATATTAAATTTACAAAATAAAAAGAGTGCTTCAGAAGAGACTACTTAGAGAAAAATCAAAAGGATTTGATAAGAATTAAAAATGAAAAAATGGAGAATAGCAGTTATCCTGCTGGTTAAGGCATTAGATTCTCACATAGTAAAGCAGTTAGAGTCCTAGATCCAGCAGCTTGAAAATCATGCCAGACACATGTGCACATGTGCCCAAAATCCTGAGAAGAGAATGGAGGACAAGCGTTTAGGGCATGGCCATCTCTCCTTGGGGGGGGTGATTTCTCACATTCCCACTCTCTGTTTCTCTCCAGCGTGTGTATGTGCCCAATGGCAAAACCCTAAAAAAGAGTGAGAGAGAATGATATAAAATTGGGGGGAAAAAAAAAAACCTCTTGTAAGTTTGAAACAAAATACAGAGTTAAGAAAATGGAGAGAAAAGATACGAAAGGTCAGGAACCAATGCAGAATGTCCAAAATACAAATATAAGTGTTACATGAAGAGAGTACACAAAAAATGATAGGTCAGAAATTGTGTGTGCCATCACTTGAGAATTCTCAGAATCGAGGGATGTGAATTTCTAGACTGGAAGGTTCACCTCACACTCAGCACAATGAAAAGTTCCAGAACAGTGAATATTACGTTTTCTCAAGTTTCCAGAAAGAAAACTGACTTTATGCAAAGGGTTAAGAATCAGAGGGCATCAGATCATCCAACAGCAACATCAAAACTCAGGCCATGGGACAATGATGGGTTTTATTGTTTTTGTTTTTGTTTTTGTTTCTTTGAGAGGTTATAGGGTGTATGCGCTCCTGAGAAAGACAGAGAGAGACAGAGACAGAAAGCAAGAAATCAACCCCGGCGGGGATGGACATGCCGCAATCCCTTCTCCTCCATTCTCCTCTCGGGATCTTGGGCATGCACGCACATGTGCCCGGTGTGAGTTTAAGTCACCAGGTCTGGGACTCAAACCATGGTCAACCACATGGGAGTCCAGTGACATAACCATTACTCTGACTGCAGGTCCCAGAGAACAACGTTTTTTAAAAAATAACTATGTCCCAATACATAATTTTATATACCCATATATTCAATCAGGCAGTGATAAGGATAGAGAAATGACAAATTCGGAGTCCCATATTATCAGACAACAATTTAAAAAATACAAAATCTAGAAAGTAGGTTGTACAACAAAAGTGCGAAGCAAGAAAAGCACCAGGATTAGAGTGAATGGGAATGCCATTGAACAATGGCATACTATGAAACTCTGGGATATTTATCTTTAAAATATGAGAGGGGCCAACTCCATAGCATCATAAAGGCAGCTGGATCCTACATGGCTGACCACACAGTTTGAGTCCTGGATCTAGCAGCTCAAGAAACCACAAAGGTGCATATGTGTGTGTGTTCAAAATACCAACAGGATGGAGAAAAGGAGGAGAAGGGATTGTGGTGTGACCATGCCTCATTTGGGGGGGGGGGTCTTGCTCTCTCTCTCTCTCTCTCCTCTCTGTTTCTCTCGGGCAAGTGTCCTCTGACCAAAAAAAAAAAAAAGAGAGAGAGATGATATTAAAGAATACTTGATGACATATTGAGAGAATATTTACACCTCTAAATTAATCATAGAAACATAAAAGTAATAATAATCAAATGAGAAGAGGACAATTGTTAATTCCAGGGAGAACAAAACACGATGATGAGAAAGGGAAAGTGACAATGGTATGCCACAGGTCTGAACTATGGAATATATTTACAATGCAAAGATAAAATGTTTATCTCACTGAATGTTCCCTAAAGCACATCTCTGCCTTCAAGTTCACCTGAAAACTTGTTAAAAATGCAAAATCTCCAGATCTACCCTTACTGAATCAGAAGGAGGTGGGGATAGGAGGGTGGTAAAGGGCAGAAACCTGCAATGTTGGAATAAGCTCTTGAAGCAGTTCAGTTTCATGCTCAAATCTGAGAATCATGGATGTAGAAAAGTTACAATAGTTATATTAGTGTATCGGGCTGTTTGCATATGAGTGACAGGAGTGAGCAGAAGGGAAATTTCGTTATCAATGCTAACCCAAATAAATAATTAATAAAATCAAGAAATAGAATGTAAATGGGGCCAGCAGATGGTGTGGTGGTTAAGGCATTGGACTCCCACATAGCCTACCACAATTAAACTCCTGGACCTGGTGGCTTGAAAATCACGCCAGGCACATGTACATGCATGCCCAAAGTCTAAGGAGGAGAATGAAGCAAAAGGGATTGTGGCATGGCCATCCTCCCCGGGGGGCATGTTTTCTTATTTTCTCTCTCACTGTCTGTATCAGTTTTTCCTCTCGTGAGTGTAGGCACCATATAGCAAAAACCTTTAAAAATATATATATAATCTGAGCATGAATTTTCAGAAGAACTTAGAAAAAGCGTTCATTGCAGCAATCCCTGGGAGCAGTGAGGGGTGAGAAGACATGAAGAGGCTGGTCTAAGTTTATCTGCCAGCCTTGCAGGACAATGCAGCCCTGAACTATGAGCATAGTTACATATTTCAGTCAGTCAAAATAAAAGCTAGGTCATGAAAAGAGAATTGATCTGCTCAGTCCATCTGACCTGATCTCAAGCTCTCTTAAATGAAACATATTTTTTCCTTGTTAGTTATAACACAGCATCTGAAAGATAAGAAAGACTTGAAAGATATTTACATTATTTTCATACATATTCCCTTTAAAATTTTCTTAGTCATCACCTATGTTTTGAAATTAAAAAATTGTTATTATTTTGCTATTTTACAGGTGAAGTTTTTGTTTGTTTCTTAAAGATTATTTTATTTTATTTATTTATTATTAATATTATTATTCAATTTGACCAGAGAGAAAGGGAAGGAAAGTGAGAAAGCAAGCCATCAGGTCCAAGACTTGAACCATGGTTGGCCATATGGAAGTCCAACACCTTAACCACCATGCCACCTGCCAGCCCCCTAGGTGAGGTTTTTAATTGAATGCCAACATTTAGAGAAGTTCAGGGGAAAACCATAACATCATGTCTTTTGAGCCTAATACAATGTACAACATTATATATCATTTTATTCTTATAACAGTCTTAGAAAGATGGTGACCTCCAGTTAGAGATGAATGTTAGCATGGAGATGTTATTAAATCATTTAACATACAGCTGGTGGATCAGCGATCTATGATTCCCTGTCCACCTATACTCATATTGTGATTATTTGTTTCTCAACTAGTCAGATTTGTGCAGAATCTGCCTAATTGCAAAAGGCAGAGGACCCAGAATTTCTGCGTTGATGAGAATTGCTCAGTAAAATACAATGAGCAAGTAGCTCTGTAATTTACTACATAATCTTTAGCAAATGAAATTGCTAAGCATTAAAATGTCAAAGTCAGTTTACTGGCCAATGAAGATGGTTTCTTTTCCTAAAAAATGTCGGGCCTAATTTTAGACATACGACATAAGCAAGGGAAAATTCAACTGTTTAACCTGATTTGTCTTAGAATTCTGCTGCCTGCTCCTCCAGGCAATATGAACACAGCCCGCCCTGACTTAATACAAAACAGCCCCCCATCCCCAGGGACTTCCCTTGTTTCCAGTCTTACTTGACACACAAACCTGACTAAATAATGCAATGGGCCAGGGATCAGCCTAAGTGCTAAGAACTAACTGAAGAAGATTGTAGAGACTCTCGAGCTGAATGCTAAATTACTCTTTTTTAAAAGTTAGCAACGCTGCATTCATTTGTATCCTGAACATATTCAATCATTATTTTGGACCTGATTCAATCTCATGTCATATAACCCCAAGATATAAGCCTGGGGCCCTGACTTTTAGACAATCACATTGCTAGCATGTAGGGTTCCCTACGCCTGCTTGTGGCCTCTACCCTCTACCCACAGCCTCTTTGCTGCTTTCATCTATTATTTCCCATTCTGAGCTCTCCTTTGTCCCAGACACCCTGTCCCCTGCACGCTACAGCATCCATTCTGAAACCCTTACATAGGGAATTGAGAGCAGACACACCTAATTTCACAGATGAGTAAGCCTTGAAATAAGCCCAGAAACTATGCAATAGGATTATTAATGAGGTGGATTGGAAATGTATGGGTTTAAGAGTGAGCCTGAACAAATGTTTTTCAGCTGAAAATAAACATTGTTTTGTTTGTTTGTTTTTTCTCCTGTCTGAGCCTAGTTGAGTTCTTTCTATTGATGTGAGGGAGGAAATACAGAGTTCCAAGGGAGAAGCTAACTGAAATGTTTCACTGTCCCTTTATTTCTTTGTAAATGTAGTGTCAGACATTATCCAAATCACATCCAACTTTCCCACTAACCTTTTGCACAAAGGAACGATCCAGGCACTCATTTCTCCAATGGCCCAGGTCCCATAACAGGCAGGGCAGAAGTCAGGGAAGTCCCCACAGGTGCATAGTTGGGCAGTTGACCTCATCCATTCCAACAGGGTGAGAGGGGAGAAAACAGAGTGAGAGGTACATATTTTAACCCCTCTATTACTTCTCAGATTGAGGAAATATGTCTTTTCAGTAGAATACATTTTTATTCTTTTTTATTGTGAAGTATAAAATATGATCCACCTACAGAAGAGTGCATAAAATATAAATGCACAGTTTAATAAATTATTGTTAAGTAAATATCCCTAAAACCACCTGCAAGGACAAAAAAGAGAATGTTGCTTGTATCTTAAAAGCATTCAACACACTGTTTGTTCTTAAGTAAACCTCCTCCTATGTCCTGGAGTAACCCTGACTTCACTTTGACAGTAATAATCCTCTTACTTTCTGTGATATTTTGAATACCTACATATAAATCTGAAGATAATATAGTTTAATGTACTAGTTTTGACCTTTGCATAAATGAAATTATACAAGATATATTTTCACCTTCCCTTTTGCTCATTGCTATAATTTTGAGATTTGTCCACATGCTTGTGTCATGAGTAGTTACCAGACATCCGCTCATTTTCTTTTTTATTTTTTTATTATTATTCATGCATTAAATCACTGTACATCATTTAGATTGTGAAAAGACTTTACCCAGCATGATTTACACCTCAGTCCAGCCCAGCTGAGACTATTATACACATCCTTGTCGACAGGTAACAGTGCGTTTCTTTATATAAAATATTAAGAAATTGTGTGATCAATACAATGTGCGTGGAAAAGGAATAGAAGACAATTGTAGACACCAGAGACAGTGGGAGAAGAGGGTGGGAAAGGACAGAGGGTCAGAAAGAGGGGTAGAAAATTTTGGATAATCATATGCATGATTAAGTCACTATGCAGTATATTCTGGATGGGAAATCACATTTTGTATGCTATGATGATGCTTAGGGAAAAAATGGAAATTAAGTTAAAAAAAAAAAAGAGAAAAGTTTCAGAAAAAAAAAATCCATTCGATGACCGCAGTTAAGATATATAGCCCCAGCTAGGTGATACTTTATAGGATGCCTAAAGTTAGACTTGTGTTCATGGAAATGTATGTATCAGCTGTGTTTGCTATGAAAATATTTAGATTAATTAAGATCTTTAGTAATTCAATAAAAAATGGGGGAAAACAGTATAGAAAGTAAACGTAGATACCAGAGACAGTGTGGGAAGAGAGTGGGAGATGGCAGAGGGTAAGAAATAGGGAATCAAGGATGGGGGGAAGCAAAACATACAGGAAACAAGAAATGGAAAATTATTTGCTGACAATAACTTGTATGTTGATGTGCTTGATTGAGACAATATACAGTGTACTCTGGATGGAAAATCTCATTGTGTATGTTGTAATGATGTACAGTGAATGAACATAAACAAATAAATTTAAATTTAAAAAAAAGAAAAAAATATTAAAAGGTACCCATTTCTGCTGATGAACATTTGCTACTTAAGAAAAAAACAAATTTTTTTTTTATTTGTCCTGTTATAAGTAATGCCCCTGAGGATATTTTTATAACTGGCCCAGTTCACCCTAAAAGTCATTAATAGACATAGAAAAATGAGTAAGGCTGAACTCAAACCTAAAAGAGACTTCTGAAAGGGAATTTTCAATCTTGTACATTCTTCTGTTATAAATGTATAGTCAGTCATGAAGAGGTATGTGCGGGTTCTATTGCCTTGCTAGTCTGTTTGTCCCATCTGCTCTTAATGACCTGGAAAACTCTTACCATGACAGGCTCCTAAAAGCCTTTTTTGCTCACACCTGGGTTCTAGAACTGTTGCACCACCACACGCAATATAAGACCTTGGGAAATCACCCTGACCTTGGTAAGCTTCCATTTTCTTTCAGGTCAAATTTAAAAAGTAATACATTGTTATTATGCATAAATTATATTACACACATAGCATGTTGCCATCCCTAGAGTTAAACAATCTCATTTAAGAATTTTGAAGACTTTATAAGATAAGTGTCTATACTTTCTACTTTTCTATTTATATATCTCAGACTTGTTTTGAGAAATAAATGAAATAATATATGCAAATTGCTTAACACAGAGTTGAAATCCAGTTCATGTTCACTATAATTTATCTTGCCTTATTACAGTCTGTACTTTTTTTAATGTTTCTAGATACTAAGTGTATTTTATGCGTATCTGGTCAAATCAGTATACCTAATTTGGTTATCCTATTTACTTGCATCTGATCCCTTTATTTGGATGTGTTTCAGTATAAGGTAAGTGGGGGCTCAAGAAGAGAGCAGGAAACACAATTGACATAGGCTCTAAACTGAGTTTCCACTTAAACTTAGTAACTGTATTTGAAATAGCTTTAGTCTCTTGAATTAAAACACAGTGAAAAACTGAAATTCTGATTTTTAAAAGTAGCTCTTATTTAAATAAGCCCATATCCCTGGAAAATATTGCTTAGAGCTCAGTGCTGCACTGGATCTTCATTTAGATTACCAAGAAAAATGAAGAGAAAGATGTGAGGAAATGCATGGTTACATTTTTATAAACAGCCAGAAGCGTGTGTGTGTTTGTGGGAAAGAGACAGAGAAGCAGAGAGAAAGAGAGAGAGCACTTCTCGATTGTGCATGGTCACGCCACTATCCCTAGTTTCCCACTTCTCCATCCTGTCAGAATCTCTGCCATGCACACATGCACACACACACACACACACACACACACACACACACACACAGCAGGCATGTTTATCAGGCCAGCAAAACCAGGACTAGAACCCTGGCTGGCCATGTGGGATCTGGCTCTCTAAACCACTTAGCAATGGCACTGGCTCTATGGCTACATTTAAGATCCATTTTCTTTCTTCATGTTTTAGGTTGGGTCTACATAATTTTAGTTTGACAAGAAAGTAAGGACTCCTCTGCAACCCCACTTTGGCTTGTCTTGCCAAAGGATTAAGGAGGAGGGACCAGCCACTTTAACTGTATCACTTAGAATAGAAGGGAGCTGTCTCAGAAGGGGAGTGAGGGGAGCACAAGTAGCTGAGGCAGAGTTAGCTAGCTAGCTCCATTTGTTTCTGCAACCAGCCCTGCTGTTACCCAGCTATAGGTCTGCTTCAATCTTTTTCTTTTCTTTTCTTTTTTTCTTCTTTTTTTTTAGAGAGAGAGTTTTGCTATAGGGTACATGCACTAGCTAGAGAGACAGAAAGTGAGAAATCATCCTCCATGGTAATAACCACACAGAAATCCCTTCTCCTCCAATCTCCTCTCAGGATTTTGGGCATGCATGCACATGCACCCAGCATGAGTTTTAAATTGCTGGGTCCAGGACTTGAACCACGGTCAACTACTTGGGAGTCCAGCAATGTAACCATTACATCATCTGCTGGTCCCTGCTTCAATCGTTTTCTAAAAATTATTTTTAATTTTCACATAATTGTACATATTTCTGGGGTACAATGTGATGGCTTGATCCATGTACACAATGTAATTCTGTACCTTGGATTTTTTTGGTTTTGGTTTTTGGTATTTTTACCACAAATCAAATATCCCCCAAAGGAGAATTTTATTAATTACTTTATTCCCTAACAAATAGATCAACTGTAATCAAATGAGGTGAATATTCACCTCAAGATTTTGTTGTCTTTATAATAGAAAAGATGAGGCTTAGAACTGGGTTGCTTGACCCTTTCTCTTCTTACTTCCTCCCAGTTTAAAATGCTTACATCTCTTAATAGCCAGCATGCTATCTGCAGTTGGAAGCAGAGTGCCTTGGATCTTTCAATGGACAAGAAGACAGTCCATCTTTCTAATAAGATGAAGACTTCTGGGTGTCATGGCTGTTGATTCAAAGTTAAAGGAAAAGGAAGTATGTGAGGGCCATTGTGCAGGCAAAGTATTTACAAAGTACAAACACATGTAACATTGAGAATAGAAGATTGAACTGTCAAGTCATGGATTCCGAGTATAGATTTCACCTTTTCCACTCCTAATGATAGATATTAATTTAAAAAAAAAAGATTAAAAACATCTATTGTCCAGAAAACCATTCTCATTCTGGTGCTGTAGTTTCTTAAATGTGATTTATTTTGCCTCTTTACTTTGTTTGTTTGTTTTTTGCAGTACAAATTTAGTCCTTGAAGCCAATCCCTTGGGCAGTTATGTCAGGATCTTTAGTTCATGTCTGTGTGAAAGACTGATTGCTGAGGGCTCTTTAATATCATGTGATGAGAGGTGAGAGCCTATAGTAGAGATTGAAGCCAGCAAGGACAGAGGGGATGCTGTTATAGAATCTGAGGAAAAAATAAAAAAGAGTACGTCAGCAGAATCAAACCCTGCTATAGCCATTTGTACTTGGCAATGTATCAAGCCAGTCTGCCACTCATCAATGCAACTCCATTTCTCAACCTTGAAATTCGATACAACACAATACAATCCTTGGCAAAGGACTTGTCCATGATAGCAATGGCTACGAAGTAGTGAGTGGAGTAGATGGTATGGCTCATGTCATCTGTTTACATCCTTCTGACTGCATTGGGATGATGTCATATACCTGATATCTTTAGGCTGCCTGTAAAATTTTACTAAAGTCTTAAAAACTCACTAAGAAAACTGACTATCAGAGCTTTGGGAGAAAGTTAGTATGATACCAGTGAAATTTGTTTTCTAAACTGAAGCTTCAACATCTTTGCGGCAAGCTAGCTTCATTTCAGCAATATCGAGTACATAGATTTGTTTTCTTTGTAAGTTCTAAATAGACTCAGGAAACCAATGCAACTACTGAAAAAGATAATACCTAAGAGAAAATAACCACAGGAAAACAGTTGGGCAATTTTAGGGAAATTAAGTCATCCATATTGTCAGACACCAAGCAATTTTAGCATTGCAGCTATGAGTCCTGAGGCCAGAATATACCATGGCCTTCTAGAAAAACAAGACTCGCATGAGTTATTGTCTATCCGAGAGTAAGAAATAATATCCTTAGCAATATCTGCAATTGCTTAACTATCTACTATCTGCTAAACAATGTACCAAGGGATCTACATGCCTGAACGTCAAACCTCTCTACAAGTTTTTCAGGGTGAAGTATTACTATGTCCATTTTACAGGTGAACCAACTGAGGTCCAGACTAATTTGTTTGTAAGTTATTTAATTTAATAACTTACATGAGATTATACAACTAATATGTGGCACAACAGGTACTGAGGTAGACTCGAATTCTGCCTCACTCCAAATCTTACTTTATTTATGTTGATTATGTTTATTTATGTTACTTATACTTCTCTTTCTCTAGAAGATAATGTGTTAATTAATTCGCTAAGAAATTATTCAATACCAATATGCATCACACACTGCTCTAGATGCCAGGATTATGGCAATGAATGACATAAAGTCCTACTCATGGTACCCCATATTCTAGTGACCATCAATCTACAAAAAAATGTAAAGTAGGATAGAGGAAGAGATTAATGGACTACTACTTTAAATAAGGTGGTCAGAAAAGAATTCTCCAAGGACGTGATGTTAAGCTGGGTGCCTGATAAGGAGGGGACAAAATAGGTAGATCTCTGGGAGAAGAGCTTTCCAAATAAAAGGAGAAACAAATGTAAAAGTCCTGAGACAGAAGTATACTTCCTACAGTGAAAGAACAGCAAGGCCAGAACTCCTGGAGCCAAGTGAACAGGGAGAGCGGTAAGAAATAAGAACAGAGGAGGCAGCAAGGATCAAACTTGCAGGGTTTTTGTTTGTTTGTTTGTTTGTTTCTTTGTTTTGTTATAGGGTGTGTGCGCTCTCCAGCAAGACAGAGAGAGACAGAGAGACAGAAAGCGAGAAATCACCCCCCAGGGAGGATGGCCACACCGCAATCCCTTCTCCTCCATTCTCCTCTCGGGATCTTGGGCACGCACGCACACACGCCCGGCGTGAGTTTTAAGCCACCGGGTCCAGGACTCAAACCGCGGTTGACTACATGGGAGTCCAGCGACATAGCCCTTACACTAACTGCTGGTCCCAAACTTGTAGGTTCCATGGAAGTGTGATGGGAAGACACTGGAGAGCTGAACACACAGGATTACCTTAACTGCTGTGAGAATTGACTTTAGGGGTACTGGTTAAGAAAGGAAGCAAAGAAAGGAGTTAGGTTGCTGCCTCAGTGGTCTGGATGAGTTATGATGATTAAAAAAAAAAAACTGAATAGCAGATATGATTGAAATAGACATGTCAAGAAAGACCTGTGGCCTAAACGACAGGGTAAAACAAGGTACCAATACTAATACTGAAAGGCTGGAGCAAGAGTAAATTTCACAGGGAAAGGTATGAAAAAAAAGAAGTCAAATTTAAGGTGTTAAACAAGAGACGCCTCTTAGACTTCCACCTAGATAGTACTAATAAAAAGTTGAATATAGAAGAACCAGTACATGGTGTAATGGTTACGTTGTTGGACTCCCACACGGACAATCATGGTTCGAGTCCTAGAGCAGGTGGCTTCAAACTCATACTGGACATATGTGCATGAGTGACCAGGATACCAAAAGGATTCTGTCTCTCTGTCTCTTTCTGTCTCTCTGACCAGCGCATGCACCCTATAGCAAAAATATCTCTCTCAAAAATAAATAAATAAAGTTGAATATGGAAATACAGAGTCCAGGATGATGATATATTAGAATTACTTATTATAATGAATGATTTCAAACACTTTTTTATGTAATCATTTGCTATGTGCTATCTTAAATTAATTCAATATCCATGTGTGACTCATTACTCCATTTATTATTAACAATAATAATTGCTACCTTATATGAAGCACAGGTTATAAGCCAGACATAAGTACTCAAAATACATTAACTTCTTCAATTCCTACCACACATCTTAGGGGAAGGTCCTATTATTATCTGATTTTAAGAAACATGAAAATTGAAGCACAGAGAAATTAAAATAATTTATCTAATATCTTTCAGTTGCTCTTTCAGCTGGTAAGTGAAAAAAACCTAGATTAAAATCTAGGGCAAAAACAAGGTGCCAAATGTCACAAGCAAAATGGCAAAGCAGGCAGCTCTTAACACTTGTCATTCCACAGAAACATCAAAAATTAGGCAAAAAGTGTTAGAATCACTTTTTTTTTTTGAGAGGTTTTTGCTATAGGGCGCATGTGCTCGCCAGACAGAGACAGAGAGACAGAAAGCGAGAAATCATCTCCTGGGGGGGATGGCCATGCTGCAATCCCTTCTCCTCCATTCTCCTCTCGGGACCTTGGGCACACACGCACATGTGCCCAGCATGAGTTTCAAGCCACTGGGTCCAGGACGCGAACCGCGGTCTACTATATGGGAGTCCAGCAACATGGCCATTCCGCCAACTGCTGGCCCCTAGAATCACTTTTTTTTAAACAGACAAATCTGGGGGGGAAAAGGAGTATAAAAACAAAACAAATACTGAATCAAGAAAAAGGAAAATTAAAAATGCCCTTACATTCAAGGAGATCTCTGTCACTACACTAGCAAAACATGAGTTTAAAGCTCAGAGGCTTTAGTGACTGCATATAACAAAAAAGACCGTCTTTGCAAAAATAATGTGCAAAATTGCAAAAGAAACAAACAACTGCAATCTTCCGTAATCAAGAACAGCAAACACAGAGGAAGGAGGAAATATGATTTCCAGAGTTATCACATTATCATCTTAAAAAGCCTACATTCAACAGAAAGAAAATCAGAAAACATACAAACAGGAAATGTAGTTTATTATAAGAAAAAAAATCATTGACTACAATCACTCCTAAGGAAATTCAGTTATTACACTTACTAAAGACTTCAATCGTTTATTTATTTATTTATTTATTTATTTATTTATTATTTATTGGAGAAGTTTTTGCTATAGGGTGCATGCACTCGCCTGAAAAATAGAGAAAGACAGAGAGACAGAAAGCAAGAAATCACCTCCCGGAGAAATGGCCACACTGAAATCCCTTCTGCTCCATTCTCCTTTTGGGATCTTGGGCACACACCCACATGCCTGGCGTGAGTTTAAGCCACCAGGTCTGGGACTTGAACCACAGTAGACTACATCAGAGTCCAATGACATAGCCATTATGCCAACTGCTGGTCCCTCAGTAGACTATTTTTTAAATGCTTTAAAAGCTAAAGTAAATAATGGACAAATCAAAAGGAAATAATGCACAAGGAACTAAAGAAAATCATCAAAACTATTTATGATCAAAGTGAGAATGCAATTTAAGAAACAGGAACTATAAAAGGCACCCTAAGGAAATTCGGGAGCTCAAAAGTATAACTGAAATGATATATTTACTTAATAACCTAATATAATAGCCCAAACCATGAAACATTGGATAAATCTTCATGACCTTGAGTTTGGCAGTGAGGTCTTAAGTATGACACCAAAAGTATAAACTACAACAGATTAGACTTCATCAAAATTAAAAGCTTTTCACATCAAAGCATTCCATCAATAAAAAGAGAACTTCTAGAATGAGAGAATATACTTACCAATACGATAACTAATACATGTCTAGTATTAAGAACATATAAAGGATTTTCAGCACTTCTCGGGACAATCAAATTAAACCATAGATAAAAATACTTGAGAAGGCTTTTCTCCAAATGGCCAATAAACACATAAAGAGATGTTCTATGTCATTAGGAAAAGCAAGTCGAACTCACAATGAGAAACCACTTTATATCTACTAGAATGACTAATGAAAAATAACACAGGTTGGCTAGGAAGTAGAGAAATTGGACCTTTCACATATTGCTGTAGAAAAGCAAAATGGTTCATTCATTGTGGAAAATGTCTACGGTTCCAGGAAAAGTTAAGTGGAGAATTATTATATTACCCAATAATTAATTTTACTCTTATGTATATTTCCAAATTAATTTAAAACAGGTACTTTAAACAAATACATGTACATACATGTTCATAGCAGCGCTATTCACAACAGCCAAAAGGTAGAGATAGTTCAAATATCCATGACCAATGAATGGGTGTACAAATTGTAGCATACACATACAATGGAGTATTATTCAGTCATAAAAAGTAATGAAGTACTGATACCTGCTACAATGTGGATAAACCTCCAAAGCATTATGCTAGATGAAAGAAACCAGATACAAAAGATCATATATGATAAGATTCCATTTACACAAATCATTGATAATAGATAAATGTATAGAGACAGAATGCACAGTTGTGCATGTCAGGTACTGGCAGTGAGAAGAAAGAATGAGGAAACACTGATTAAAAAGTAAGAAGTGAAGAAATGTTTTGGAATTACACAGAGATGGTGGTGGTTGCATTATGAATGTACTAAGTGCCACTGAACTGTTCACTTTAAAGTAGTTAATTTTACATTGTTTGAATTCCATTTTAATCAATTATTAAAACATAATCATTTTTTAGGTCTAGAAATGGTCAGACTCCCGAGGCTTACACTCTAAACAATAATGCTGCAGTGAGATTGGTTGGCATGTTGTAGGCTTGGGTTTCCAAAATCAGGTCCTTGTATGCTGGTTTTCTTATACTTGTCTTCACGTAGATCCTGGGTGCTGACTTCCTAATCAAGGCAGGAAGGCTTCTGATGTGCACAGAATATTTTAAATCTTAAAAGACTAATGAAGTAAGATATTTAAAGTGAATTAGTATTGATGATTCAAGTTAAATAACCTACTCAGAACATCTGAGCTTCATTCATACTTAATCAATGGTGTCGAGAACTGACAATTAAATCTACACGATAAACACTCACTACCCTGCCATTAATTTTTTATTTATTCCTTGCTTTCCACCAACTCTTCTCCCCTTTCTGCTTTTCCTTTAATGTTTCTTTCTTAATTTTATTTATTTTTTAAGGTTTTTGCTATAGGATGTGTGCACTCACAGGAGAAAAACAGAGACAGTGAGAGGGAAAATAAGAAATCACCCCCAGGGAGATGGCCACACCACAATCCCATCTCCTCCATTCTTCTCCAGGGATTTTGGGGCACTCATGCACACATGCCTAGCATGGTTTTCAAGCCACCAAGACTGGGATTTGAACTGTGACTGACCATGTGGGAGTCCAGCACAGTAACCACTTTACCACTGGCCCCTTCCCTTTTCTGCTTTAATGCCATAATCCTTTAAAGTTTGCAGCAATTGCTGCATCACCATGCACCACTGTGGTGTTCTTTCTCCCTCTCTCTCTGTCTCCCTATCTCTGGCAAACACACAAGCCCTCTGGCAATTAAAAAAAAACACACAAACAACAAAACAAACAAACAAACAAAAACCTGGTTGTCAAGTTTGAAAGCAAAAGCTAGTTTGCTTATTTCCAGCAACACATCTGCAACAAAGTGGACTGATTCAGGACTGCATAAAGAAAAGCAAAGGCTCTACGATACCACCCACCTAGGAATAAATTACAGAACAGTCTCCGTGATTTAGACTTACTAAATGTATAGAATCAGGCTTTCTGATTTTTCACAAAGCTCTGTCCATCAGTACTTCAATAAATGTTTATTGAGCATCTATTGAGCAGTAGCATGCTGCAGAACCTTGAACATAACCCTGCCAAGTAGCACTCACTCTTACACACACAGAGAAATGAGCCTGGGAAGGAATTGTTCCTAAATATCTCTCTAAGCCAACACCACCTCATTCCCAGACTTGCATGATCTCCCTCCCCACTCCTCTCCCTCTCTCACACATACTCATACATACAAACACATAGACAAACATGACAAACAAACATACAATCTCCTAGTCTTCCCTTCTCATTGTAAAGTTCATCTTTTTTTAAAAAAAAAAAATTATTATTATTAGTAGTATTTCTAATTTTCTATAGGGCACATGCACTCACCAGAGAGAGAGAGAAAATGAGAAAGCAAGCTGCCAGGTCTGGGACTTGAACCATGGTCAGTCATGTGGAAATCCAGTGCCTTAAGTACCATGCCACCTGTTGGTCCCAAGTTCATCTCTTTAAGAAAAAAATAATAACTTGATATTTTTTAGTACCCAAAGAGATCATTTTCTTAAAAACCCATCTCATTGACCTCCCTTACTTCCTTAAGATCCTATTCGTGTTTTAAGAGTCGTCTTTACTCCTCCAGCTCCCATGAAGCCTTTCTTAATTGCTTTACTCCATGTTGAGCTTTCCCTTCCCTGAACCCTGCTGGCAGTTGCAGTCCATATTCCACATGTCCACAGACAGTGGGACTTTCTTTTCTATAGCATCCACATGTCCACAAACAGTGGGACTTTCTTTTCTATAGCATCCACCCATATCATTTTGGCCGATATTGCTCAATTTCTTAATTGATTCTTCATCTGCAAAATCTTTACCTATAGAATTTCTACTTTGCAAAATATTATAAAAATTAAAGATAATAAATGTTTTTTTTAATAAATGAGATCGGCAGATAGCATAATGATTACATCACTGGACTCCCACATAGGCAACTGTGGTTCAAGTCCCCAACCCAGAGGCTTAAACCTCATGCCAGTCGCATGTGCATGCACGCCCAAAATCTTGAGAAGAGAATGTAGAACTGTGGCATGGCCATTGCCCCTGGGTAAGTGATGTCTCAATTTCTGTCTCTCTGGCTCTCTTTATCTCTTCAGTGAGCACATGTGCCCTATAGCAAAAATCTCTCTAAAGAAATAAATGAATAAATAAAAACATCACAGGGCCAGCTGGTGGCATTGTAGTTAAGTCAGCTGAATCCCATACAGCCAATGGTGTGGTTCGTGTCCTGAGTCTGATAGCTTGAGAGACACAGTGGGCACACATGGGTGTATGACCAAAAGCCTGAGAGGAAAATGGATGATAAGGAATTGTGGTATGGTCATCCCCTTGGGAAGTACTTTCTCACTTTTCTCCTCTTTCTCACTTTTCTCCAGTACACACACCCTATAGCAACTTTAAAAATATCATAAAAACAAATATCTCAACATTGCCACACAGAAGGTGCTTAAATAAATAATTCCTCTGCCCTCCCTCTCTTTTGTACCTTTGTGATTAACACAGCTCTTAAGTAAATAGTAAATGTGCTCATAAATGGGATGGCTTAGCCGTGGTGGCACAGGCTACAAGGCACGGCTGCTCAATGCTGGGGCCATATAAGGCCCAGGGTTCAGATTCCAGGTCAACCTGAACACCTAGGACATGCCTGTGATCCTGGCTGGCTGTGCGGGAGTCGGGGAGAGGGACAGCACAGCACCGCAAGACCCTGTCAAGGGCGTCCATCTGTATCAAAAAAAAAAAATGAAGGGAGGAGAGGAAGGGGGAGTGAAGGAAGAAAGGAAGGAAGAAAAGAAAGAAGGAAGAAAGGAAGGGAACTTTAGTAAATAAATAGGTATTGACTGGTTCTACCCAACTCTTGGGTCATTCTACTATATTCCCTTTGAAATGATAGACTTTTTGAAAGAACCCAATGCTCTTTATGCTCCTCCCCTTGATTAATTTCCTCTCATCTATTGTCTAGCCTAATTACATGAGGCCTCTTTAGGCCCAACTCCAGTTTCTAGCTGATTCAAAGGCATGTTTGTTTGTGGATTCCATTTAAATTTCGACTTTATGGGCTAATTGCTGATGATGTTATTAAAGTAAACAGCTCAGGAAAGCTGCCAATGCGAGTACTATGAATTCATCACTGGTGAAAGCTCTCATTCTGCCAAGCATGTGCAGAATGTATAAAATATTCAGAATGGAAGCAGAGTTGCTCATGTAGCAGAAAATATCCCAAGAGATCTGCAGCTCAGCATAGAACGGCGGGCGATGACTTGAGCCCAGAAGAGTTATCACGCAAGCCTAGTACTTCTATTTATGGTAAAAGGAGAATAAACTCTTGGCTGTTCTTAGAGTATGACCTAAAATCCAGGAACTATGAGAAGCCCAGTGAGTGGATGTGAGTATCCTACTTACTAACAGAGCAGGAATATAACACTCGACACCTCCTGTGTGTCACACTTGATAACAGTATTCAGAGACAAGAGAGTCAGTTACACATCCCTCCTCCAAGCGCAGCCATTCATAACAATCAGTCATTCTAAGTTTCCATGACCTACAGCCGAGTTATATAAATCACAATCTTTACACGATAGAGGATTCTGCAAGTGGGCTCCCCCTACATAAATCCATCCTCTCCAGAAATGTGGTATTGACTACCAAGAAACTGATGCTTTCAAACACTAAGAACCATGCTAGGGGCCAGCAAGTAGTGTAGTGGTTATGGTGTTAGACTCCCACATGGCCGACAGTGGTTCGAGTCCTGGACCCGGTGACTTGAAACTCACACTGGGCACATGTGCATGCATGTCCAAACTCCTGAGAGGAGAATGGAGAAAGGATTGCAGTATGTCTATCTCCTTGGGGGGGTGGTGGGTTGGGGGGGGTGGTGATTTCTTGCTTTCTGTATATCCAGTGAGCACATGCACAAAAATCTCTTTAAAAAGAGCCACACTAAAGATCATATCCAAGGGGACTTCAAAAAGTTGGTTGAAAATGCAATGAAAAGACAAAAAATTAAAATACGAGCTTAATGGTACCAGCAGATGGCGTAATGGTTAAGTTGTTGGGCTCCCACATAGTCAACTGTGGTTCAAGTCCCAGGCCTACCAGCTTAAAACTCACATCGGATGCATATGAATGCGTGTCCAAGATCCCCAAAGGAAAATGGAGAAGGGATTAAAGCATGGCCATCCTTTTTGGGTAGTGATTTCTCACTTTCTGTCTCTCTGTCTCTCCGAGAGTGCACGCACATTATGGCAAAAATCTTTCTAAAAAAAAAATCTTTATTTCTCAACATACCTTCCATCAAGTTCAAGACACTTTTGAGAGTGATATGAGCCTCTTAGTTCATCCCTAAAGAACTTAGGGCCTGTAGGCCAGCAACTGAGGGTGTGGAGGTTAAGGCACTGGATCTCACATGGCTGACTTTGTCATTTCAGTCTCAGACTTGGCAGCCTGAAAGTCACTCCAGGTGTGGGTACATGTGTGTGCATGCTCAAAATTCCAAGGGGAGAATAGAGGATGAGGGATAGCAATATAGTCCTCTCTCCCCTGTCCCCTTCCCCCTGTCTCTGTGAGCACACACACTCCATATCAAAAAGAAAGAAAGAATTGAGGAACTTGGGAATTTGATCATGCCACTGCAATCATTTTTTACACTAGAAACTGAAGAGAAATCAGTGCCCTTGAAATATTTTTTTAAGATTAGGAAACAAAAGGAACCAAATTAACATGAATGCTTAGTGAATTTCCCATTGAAACACACACAAGTGCCCATGTTTGATGAGAGGAATTATTAGGAACACTGTTGTGGTAGAGAAGGAATGCAATTTTTGCTAAAGCTCTGGTTAACTTTCTCAAAACACTCTCGTAGTAAGTAGATATTATTACTACCTGACCTTCCAGAAAGTCAACAAGTAAAATGCCTTGAACATCTCAAAAACTTGCCATGACATTTGCTGTTGACCGATCCATTTTTGCTTTGACTGGGCCACTTTTGCCTCTGTAACCATTGCTTTGATTGTGCCTAGTCTTTGAGATTACACTGGTAAAGTCCTGTTCCAATTCTTCAAAAACATTTTTCTAGATCTTGGTACCGTTTGTTCAAATTTCCATCAAAATCTCTGTTCTTGTGTGCAGGTAATGTGGGTGCAACCATTGTGGTGCCCATTGAGTAGAAAATTTTCTCCACTTTAATTTTTAGGCCAGAATTCTGTAAGCCAAAACAATCTAGATATCTGTGGTGTTGGCTATTATTTCTACTGTTAATCATCAGTCTTCTTCTGTCAGGGCATGGACAAGGTACTTCTCTCCTGCCACCATGAGCATCCTCTTCAACACCATCTTCTCCCTTCTTAAAACAAGTTACCCATTTGTAAGCTACTGATTTCGTTGGGAGTATTGTCCCCATGTGTGTGTGTGTGTGTGTGTGTGTGTGTGTGTGTGTGTGTGTGATATTTTGGCTATAGAGTGCATGCACTCATCAGAGAGAAAGTGAAAAATTATCCACTGGGGAAGTGGCCACATCACAATCCCTTCTCCTCCATTCTCCTCTAGGGATTTTGGGCACACATGTATACACTTCCGGCGTGTTTCAAACCATCAGATCCAGGACTGGAACCATGGTCAGCCACATGGGAATACAGTGCCTTAACCACTACGCCACCTGCTGCCCACCCCATCCCCATAAACTTTTATAAATAATTATTTATTTCATCATTTTTCCACCCAAGTTTCACTATAAATTTGATGTTTGTCCTTGCATCCATTTTAACAGAATTCATGTTGCTCTGCTAGGGGCTCTTTTCCAACTGATGCCTTATCTTAATGTTTCAAACTAGTCGCATGTTATAACAAGTTAGTATGAGTTCATTTGGGTGCAGAACAACTTTAAAATCCATGCATAGTATTTTTGTACCATGCATTTTCCATAAAGTTTTTGAAGACTATATAAGTGAGTGGGAAATGTGTTGGAAATGTTTCAGCATAAAATCAGCTGAAATCAGTTAGTTAAGCTCTTGTGAGCTGTGATTTCTACAGCACTGGAAATCTTCCTGCCTTGTACATTACAACCCTTTTCTGCCTAAAACTTCTGAAAATCTCTAAAGAAAGTTTTACTCCTGAAAATTTTCTTCTTTAATTAGAAATAATAAACAAATTTTCAAATACACCCAAGATGGGTGACCCAGTGACTTTCGTTCACACCAGGAAAAAAAAAAATCACAAATCTCTCCTTAACCTAGTTGTGAGCTCATGCAATTGAGAAGCTTTAATAAAAGATGACACACATTGATTCTTTGTCAGCTAATCAAAGACAATAAGACAATGCTAATTAATTATACTAGAGCATTGCTCCGCTCTTCAATAGAATGTGGACCCAGACAAGCAAGGCAAACATGTTCCTTGAAGCAACCATTTCTATTAAACATTTTAATTTCAACTCTTTTAACTCTCTCAATTATAACCAGGATTATGCACAGGGTAACCAATAAACAGAACTGACTTTAAAAATTCTGGCTCAAAGTTAAAACAGAGCTTGCACATAAACTTTTTTTTTGCCTCTTGAATCCCTTTAATGTAATTAAATGTAAAAAGATACTAAAATCAGGGGACCAGCAGATGGTATAATGATTACATCGTTGGACTCCCATGTAGACAACCATGGCTTGAATGCCAAACCTGGCAGCTTTAAACTCACATCTGCACATGTGCATGAGCGCCCACCCAAAATCCCGCTTGCACATAAACTTTTTTTTTGCCTCTTGAATCCCTTTAATGTAATTAAATGTAAAAAGATACTAAAATCAGGGGACCAGCAGATGGTATAATGATTACATCGTTGGACTCCCATGTAGACAACCATGGCTTGAATGCCAAACCTGGCAGCTTTAAACTCACATCTGCACATGTGCATGAGCGTCCACCCAAAATCCCAAAGGGAGGAGAAGGGATTGCAGCCTGGTCATTCCCATCTCACCCTCTAAGGAGTTGACTTCTCGCTTTCTGTCTCTGTTTCTCTCTGACTTTTTGGCAAGTGCACATACTTACAGCAAAAATCTCTCTAAAAACAAACAAAATAAAAATACTAAAGTTTACACCAATGTCTCAAAACCTGGATAAAGTGCCATTTTCATGTGCAAAATTTCAAGAAATTTCTACAAGAAACAGGGCTGGGCAAGACCAATTTGAGGAGTACATGACCTGGACCTGGATCCCTGCATGGATGGAAGTCTTCACCTGGGAGAGGAAGGGTAACCCAGTGAGCTCCACAAAAGTGCAGGGGACAATCATTGCAGGTTAGATCACGATTCAGCTGTAGTCTCTGGTGAAGACAGAAGTCTGACCACTTTTTCTGTTCCAAAATGTTTTACGAAAGGGCCTGGTGGAAGTCTTGCCTACTTTTAACAGACACTCTTTGGCTTTGGGCTACAAATAATAGAATAATCTCTACATTCTGTCCCAAGCACAGTACCTTTATGATGCGTAGTAAGCCATCTTACTTAAGTAAAACACAGACATTGTTTTGCTTATTTTCTTCCTGGAACAAAGACTTTTGTGCTTTCCTTTCTGATCACTAACCTAAGAATTTCAAACTCACCCACAACCAAGCCCATCATCACCTCCCCCAATCTGCTTCAAAATGTCCCACCTTTGCTAATGTAAAAGACTCCTAATACTGATCAACAGCTCTCCCCATCAAAACCAAATAAAGGAACCACTGTATCTCAGCACTTCAAAAGCACATTTTTCTTTCTCCAGGTCAGTCACTCAATCTCATGCTTAGAATAAATAATATTAGGGGCCAGCAGGTCACCAGGCAGTTGAGGTGCTAAACTAACACATGGAGGACCACAGTTTGAGTCCTGGACTTGGAGGCTTGCTTTCTCCCTTTCCCTCTCTCTCTCTCTCTCTCTCTCCCTGTCTCTCTCTAGTCAAATTGAAAGTAATAATAATAATGATAATAATGAATAAATCAAAATAAGAGACCAGTAGATGGCATAATGGTTACGTTGCTGGACTCCCACGTAATTGACTGCAGTTTGAGTCCTGGACCTGGTAGCTTAAAACGCACACCGGCCACGTGTGCATGCGTGCCCAAGATCCTGAGAAGAGAATGGAAGAAAAGGGATTGCAGCATGGCTATCTGTCCAGAAGGATGATTTCGTGCTATCTCTCTGTCTCTGTTTCTCCAGCAAGTGCATGAACACTATAGCAAAAATCTCTCTCAAAAAAAAAGAGTCAAAATTATTTTTTAAAAGAATAAATATAATTAATAATTATTTCTACAAAATTTGACCAGATTTGTCAACACTGAAAAGCATGTCCATGCCAACACCCAGAATGATGGGATGCACTGTCTGCTCTCAGCTTTCATTATTCTCTGGTCTTGGGCTAATTGTGGACATGGGAGACAGTGAAAGTCAGCCAATGTGACAATTCAGCCAAGTTGTTGGTGAAGAAACAATCAGGATGAAAACCCATCACTTCCCCATATGCCAGCAATAACCACTTAGAATGTACAATAAAAAGAAACACGATCTCATATACAACAAAAAGTAAATTCCAATAAATTCCAGATAAAGCGGGGAAAAAAATGATGCTTTTTGCATATATGAAACAACTTTTTATTAAAAAAATTAGAAAAAATAAGAATGCTTATATAATTATTATATATGAAGGTACTTCAAAAAGTTTGGGAGAAAATTTGCAAGTATATTTTGGTGCAAAAATATTCTGAAACCCAAGCATGGATTTTTTTTTTATAATATGCATTTTCCATGGATTATTTTTTGAAGAGTCTTTGTATATAACATTAGTTCTTCAAAATATGAACCCAAAGGTGGTTTTATAAAGAAAAAGAGTAATGAACTTTAAAACAAGAAGTTACACATATATGCATAAACATTAAAATACTAAAAATAAAATTGTTACAAGGAGATAAGTAATTCTTAAAATTATAATATAAACTTTGGGAAATATGCTAAAATCTGTATGAGAAACCTCTGACATCAAGAATGCTAATGAGGGACCAGCAGTTAGCGTAATGGCTATGTTGCTGGACTCCCATGTAGTCGATTGCAGTTTGAGTCCCAGACCCGTTGGCTTAAACTCACACTGGGCGCATGTGGGCACATGCCCAAGATCCCAAGAAGAGAACGGAGGAGAAGGGATTGCGGCATGGCCATCCCTCCAGGGAGGTGATTTCTCGCTTTCTGTCTCTCTGTCTCTATGTCTTTCTGGTGAGTGCACATGCCCTATAGCAAAAACCTCTACAAAAAAAAAAAAAAAAAGAATGCTAATGATTTAATATGGGAAAAATGTCTTTGAAACCATCAAAAAACACTACTAGTGACTCTCAAATATATCAAAAAAAATGTTTAAACACACTATAAAAATTATATTAAATTCCATTTTAAAAAATATTAGATGCATTAAAGTATAATCTATCATTTGCAAGTCAGAAAAGTAGGCAGTAAGTACTGCTGTGATAATATCAGTTGTTACAAACATTTTTAGGACTATTTGAAAGTATTTATCAAAAGTCTTCAAATGGGTATCCTGATTTTTCAGTATCCCACGTCTGGAAAATGACTTTAATATAATAGCTATAAATATACCTGCAGATGTAGCTATAGGATGTCAATTGTAGTATTGTTTAAAACTGCAGAATTAGAAATAATCTAAAAATTCAACGTCAGATAAAGTTATATGTAATTGTTAAAAAGTATGTAGTAGAATTTTATGAAGGGTATTTCAAAAGTTCACAGAAAATACATATTATGAGAAAACTATGTCTAGTTATTTTTGACACAAAAATAAACTCATACTTTCTTTCCATTTTCTGTGAACTTTCTGAAGCCCTTTGTACTTAAGAGAAAAGGCATTTTGTGAGAAAACGGCATGTTTAGAAGTTATACATATGTTGTGATCTACTTATTTTAAATATGCATTTATTCTTTTCAGACATTTATGGAGTTTATATTTTGGAGAAAATTTATGGCTGCATATATATTAGAAGGGTTACATCTCAAAATGTTGTTAATCATGATTATCTCAAGCTGAAAGGATGTTTATCTACATTTCCTGTTTTCTACATTAAATATATCATATAAAAATGGTTATTTTGAATGACTCTTAAAAAGTAATAATAATGTGGTTGAACTCAGTCAAATTACCAATTACTAGACAGAATATTTTTAAACACTAGTGATTAAGTCCAAACACTTGCCTGAAATAAACTTCCAAATCCACAGCTGAAGTAATAGATTGTTTAGCTTAATTTTCTGATTGAATTAATACTATAGTTAAATGTTGTTCTTCTGCAAATGAGTGTTAATAAAAGGAAGGAGAATCTAATCAAGAAAGATGATGAAAAGTGCTAAAATAAATTCTTACTGGAGAATCATTTTTTTCTCCTAGCAAAGTCTCTCTGCCTTGTCTGTAGAATGATGTCTTAGTATGTTAATCAAATACAAACACATTCCCCACAATTTTGATTGAGATTCATTCAAGGATTTCTGAAATATATATACATACCACACAAAATTTTTCTTCTAACACAAAAAAAACAATAATAAAGTTTCACATTTTAAAAAGAGTAGATTTTGTTCTACTCTCAATTAGGATATTTTCTTGTGGATGTTGGAATGAAGACAGAAGTGACAATTTGTACATAAGAAACTTTATGTGTACATGTTACTTATTCTCCATTGCTATTTTTTACATTTTCTCCCAAACTACTTAAGATTTTGGTTTTGATGCCATTTCCAATGTCCTTCCCTCAGCCATTTATCTTGATTTAGTTAGAATACATTTCAAAAATTGCACCATTAGGTTCTAGCTTCCATGCCAACAAATCTGGATTTTTACACTTCTGTAAGGCATTTAACTTCTCAGGAGAGAATACATATATACCTGAGAATTATTAAAGTATTATTAAATATTTTTTTAAATTTCTTTTTTTGGAGAGATTTTCGCTATAGGGTGAGTGCGCTCGCCAGACAGACAGAGAGAGACATAGAGACAGAAAGCAAGAAATCACCCCCCCAGGGGGGATGGTCACGCCACAATCCCTTCTCCTCCATTCTCCTCTTGGGATTTTGGGCACGCACACACACGCGCCCAGCGTGAGTTTTAAGCCACCGGATCCGGGACACGAACCACGGTCGACTACGTGGGAGTCCAGCGACATAGCCATTACGCTAACTGCTGGTTCCCTATTAAATATTATATTTCATTTTCATGTAGTATGTCAGACTAATTTTTGATTCAGGGAATAAATATGGTTACCATAAGACTGTGACTCATTTATTAATTTGTTTATTTTTCCCACTTTGCTGGAGGGCACATGCACTCTCTGGAATGAGAAAGAGACCAAAAGTGAGAAATCACCCATCATAGGGGGTGGTCACACTGCAATCCCTTCTTTCCATTTCTTTGTCCTTTCGTGGTTTTAGACTCACGTACACATATGCCTGGTGTGTTTCTTCAAGCTGCCAGTTCTGGGGCTCAAACCATCCAGCTGTCCATGTGAGAGCCAGCCACCTTAATCGCCACACCACCTGCTGGGCCTGTTTTATTTTTTTAACCTATAAAAGTGAGTTAACAACAGCCCTTCCTTTTCAAACCAGGATGCTTCTAAATAGTGAACATACACTGTATGGTGTGTTTGCAAAGCCATGTACCCCTACATGCAACAGAAGGAAGCAAATTGCATCATCCTTGCCTTCAAGTTGAAAGAGAAGATAAAGTCTTAAAACAAATGACTCTAGAATTTACTCACATATTATGTTATTACATATATTATGTAATATTATATATTATGTAATATGTGATGTACCATCCCAGCGTTCCTGTCAAGCATAGATTGGTAACTGCCACACGGGCAAGGAAGTGGTAACTGGCACACACAAGGCCTCAAGACAACAATCAGTAACAAGGCCCATGAATAAAGAAGGAAACGAAATATTTTTAAATTTAAAATGAATGCCTACCTTAGCCCATCCTGGTAGTTAATATTGAATATTCAAATATGAAATGGCGGGATAGTTTTCCATCCTCGGATTTTCCTTACATGTGTAATATTGCACTTGCACATCTGTTTCAGCTGGCCGGGGCACTCTAATCCTTTGGTTGCTGAAAAGTCCTTATGTATGAATATCAGATTATTGTAGAATGACAATCTTCTCTCTTCCTCCATCCTTGTTATTATTCCCCTCCCCTGCCTTTAAAGATTTTGCAGCAAATTTTGAAAAAAAAAAATCACTATCTGACCTTTTTTTATTCAGCCCTTGACAGGCTTCTAAGAAATCAATAAAATGTAAAACACATTTTATAACACATGCATTAGCAAAATAAGAAAGTGCTTGTATAATCGCTTTAATATTTACGTATATGTATGTAAGTATCAGAGACCAGTCTCTTTTTTTTTTTTTTTTTTTTTTTTTTTGAAAACAGACTTCTTGTTTAGTCTGTGCAGGGAGTTCAATACCAAGTGAGTTGGGCACTAGTCTCTCCACCTGTAAGCTCATCTTTAATAGCAATTATATCCACTCAGTTAATATTTGCATTTAGGACCTGATTTCTTGACCATCTACCCTTTGCAAATCCTCTCCCTTCCAGCATTACCTGTTCAGGTCTTCTCCACCATGTTCCTGGCCTCAGATTGTGATGATACCCCACTCTGATTGCTCTCACTGACATATCCCCCCAACACCCTTCGATGGCCCCACACTCTGCACAGCCCCCTCCCCCCATGGAAGCTCCTGCACTCATTATCAGGCCGGCTCCCTTTCCATTCCCTTCCACTCTCCCAGAATATGGAAAGAATCAGAAAAATGGGCCAGCCAGTGACCTGATGATTAAAGCAGCTGGATCCCACATGATCTATCATATGGTTCAAGTTCTGGACCCAGCTGTTGAAAAAACACACTAGGCACATGTGTGTATGTGCCCAAAATCTTGAAATGAAGGAGAAATAGAGGAGAAGGGATTGCAGCATGACCATCTCTTATGAAGGGTGCTTTCTTTCTTTCTCTCTCTCTCTCTACCATTCTCATAAGAGTACACACACCCATTTGGCAAATTTAAAAAAATTAAGACAATTTTTCTTTCAGTATAGCTGCTATACCACTAGCCATCCTTTCCTCTTTATCTCTCCCTTTTTCCCCATTCTCATTTCTCTCTCAATTCTCTCTTAATATTTCTCCCTTCTGTTGCTTCTTTCTCACCAATGTTTATTGTATCTCCCGTCTTCTCAGCAAAAAAAAAAAAAAAAATCATATTTTAAAAAACTGTAAAATAAAAGAATCTAACCTCACTTCTTCAGATTCCATTCACTCCTCAACTCATTGTAAACTGCTCTTTTTAATTACAATTTACTGGAAATTGCTTCTGACAGGTTTCTGTACTTAGACTTTTAGAGGAAATGTCATAGAATTCTCTACAGAGGTATATCTTTGGGCAAATATAGAAAATATCATATATAATCTTTGAATTGCTTAAAAAATAACTCCATTGAAACATTTGCAGCCATGTTTTTCTAACAAAAAAAAACTTACGTATAAATTATGCAAGGCACAAAGTATGCATCTAGATTACAGACCAAAATTCTGGCATGTGCAACTTTTTTCCGCAAAGCTTGTTAGCGTTGATTTAAAATGCTTGAAAGAGTGATATCCACAAGATAGCAGAATAGGAGGTCCCAGTTTCATCCCAGCCTCCCAGGAAGTTTAACAAGCGATTATACACAGATAAAAACATCTTTGTGAAAACCCTAAGACCTGAGAATAAGTCTGAGACACTCACATAGACCACCAAACCAGATAAGCTGAAACAAAAGTCCACTTATAAATAAGATAAACATATTAAAGCACTACTCTGTAGTATAAGTAATACAGATTAATGCTCAGGCCACTCTGGGATGGTAATAGTGGTATACAAAGCCATTTTATCTCTAATACAAGGTTTAAAAGTCAAAATAATTAAAAATAAAATTAACAAAAGTAAATTTTCAAAAAATACAAATTATAAAATAATGTAAATTTTGACATAAAAAATATGAGGAAAGAAGAGTAAAGGTATAGAATTACAAGTGACAAATTAAGTTGTTATCAGCTTAAAATAGCCCATTATAAGTATGAGATGCTTTATGTAAGCCTCATGGTAACTACCAAGCAAAAATCTATAGTAGATGCGCAACACATAAATAGAAAAGTATTCAAAGCATACCACCACAGAAAACCATCAAACCACAAAGGGAGGTGTCAAGCGAGAAAGAACGTTTCTATAAAACCACAAGAAAATAATTTAGCAACACATAAATAGAAAGTATTCAAAGCATACCACCACAGAAAACCATCAAACCAAAGGTGTCAAGAGAGAAAGAACGTTTCTATAAAACCACAAGAAAATAATTTATAAAATGTCAGTATTATGTCCTCACTTATCAATAGTTACTTTGGAATTTTATGTATTATATCACCTGATAAAAAGACATAGAATGGTTGAATGGATGCCAAAACAGAAAGAAAAAGAAAAAGGCAAGACAAGGCAAGAAAAGAAAAAGGCCATCCCTGTAGCCCAGCATTAGAGAAAATTGGATCCCACATGACTGACCATGGTTGGAGTTCTGGTTCCAACGGCTTAAAAAATGCTCTGGGTACTTCTGCTTGCAAGTCCCAAATCCTGAAAGAATAGAGAAGTAGAGGAGAAGAGAACAAAGAATGACCAGGCCCCTGTGTAGGGGGGTATTTTTCCTCTGACTCCCTCTCTTTCTCTGTTTCTCTAGTGAACAAATGCACCTTCTGGTACCAGAAGGCAAATTTTTAAAAAGACCCAACTACATACCGCCTGTGAGACTCACTTCACTTTGAAAAACACACATAGGGTGAAAATAAATGGATAGGGAAAAAAAATTACATGCAAATGGCAACCGAAAGAGACCAGTGGTACCTATATTTGTATCAGATAAAACAGACTTTAAGTTAAAAACTATAAAATGAGTCAAAGAAATACATTATTTAACGATTAAAAAGTCAATTCATCAAAAGACTAACATTTATAAATACATATGTACCCAACACAAGAGCAACTAAATACATAAAAGTAAATCTTAAGAAATCCTAAGGGAGAGATTGCACTACAGTTATAGTAGAAGACTTTGATACCCCCACTTTAAACAGTAGACAGATCATTCAGATAGTAAATAAATAAGGAAATGCTCGACTTGCACTACGCTTTGGAGGAAATAGATCTTATGAACATACATAGAACATTCTATTCAAGAACAGCAGGATGTTCTCAAACACACATGGAACTAACTCTCCCCAGGACCAATGATATGTGAGGTCACAAAACATTTCTGAAGAAACTTAAAAAGAGTGAAATGAAATCAAGTATCTTTTTTGATTATGATGATATGAACCTGGAATAAATACTAGGAGAAATCCTGGAAAACTCACGATATGTGGAAATTAGACAACAGTCTTCTGAATAATCATTAGGTCGAAAAAGAAATCAGAAGAGAAATGTGGAACTGTCCTGATGGATGGTTTGGTGGCATAGTGCCACCCTGCTGAAGCCATGCTAGATCCACGCAGATCAGGGTTTGGTTCCCCAGTACGCCTGTACATGCCAGACACACAGAGTCATGATTTTGGCTGTCTGGGAAGTGGCAGGGTGCAGAAAAATCATCGCATGAGATCCTGCTAAGGGTACTTGTCTTACTTTTTCTGTCTCTCACTGTCATGAAAAAAATAAACAACAACAAAAAAATCCTGGGCTCACGTCCAAAGGTCTCCCTGAACACACTAGACACACATGGGCCTATCATCCAGGCTGACTAAGGCTGTAAGGGGAACATAGCATGGGGCCCCTGTTAGGGGTGTCTCTCTCTGTCTTATGGAAGAAATAAAATAAAATATACAGAAGGAAGAGAGGAACACATGTGTGATGTAAGGCCAGCAGGTGGCATGGTGATTTATGGTAGCTGGATCCCAACTGGCTCACTGCACAGTTTTAATCCTGGACCCAGCAGCTTGAAAAACACACCAGGCATGTGTACATGCCATATTCAAAATCTTAAGAGGAATATGGAGGGAAAGGGACTGCCATGTGGCCATCCCCCCGAGGGTGTTTTCTCCTTTTTATCTCTCTTTTTCTATGTCTGTCTCTCTCTAGTGATCATAGGCATCCCATAGCAGAAACAAATGAAATTTGTGTAAAGCAAGAAAGGTAGCTATTTTTTTTTTCTTTATTCATAATAGAGCATTTGTCCACACATGTGAGAGTGAGAGAGAAGTGAGAGGAACATCCCCCACAGAGCCTAGTCTTACTGATATCCCCTTACATTTTTAGTTAAATCTATAAATACATATAAAAATAAAATAACTTGCAAAACTGAGATTTGGTAGTCATCTATGATAGTTTACCTTTTAAAGAAAATGTATCATACTGCATACTGCAAAAATATTTTTCTGCTCCTACATATACACAAATTGCAGAGCAATCTGAGCTACTTAATATTGCAGCATATCACTTAGCCTTCCTACACAACCATTAAATGCTACACTAGCTTATATAACATATATAATTATGAGATGAACCCAAGGAGATGCAAGAAAATGAATGATCAGCACGGTTGGGAAATGAAATTTTGGTTTTCCACATTCTCTTCCATGCATATGCTCTCACAAAGTTTGATAAATTGATTGATTTGCCTTCTCTTACCTCAGTCTGTCTGGTTCCCTGCTCCTCTCTGAGCCCTCAAACAGTGTCCAGCTCTGATGTCAGTGGCAGCTCTACCCTTAAAGCTTAACAGCATAAGGACATAGTAACCTTTTATTTCAAGGACACGTAGCAAACAAACATGTGGAGAAGCACTTTCCCGGGCCTGAATGGTGTTAGTCATGAGAGGAGATGTTTAGGGGGACCACATGCCCTAGGCCAGTGCGGACACTGGGTCCTGAGCGGCAAAGGAACCCAGGCATCATAGGGACATATTGTGCATTTACAACGCAGAGGCCTTGAAGGCACAGGAAACAGGGCAGGTCTTGCCAGAACTCAGAGCAATACTCTGAGCCTAATAGTATTAATACTATCATCCTGACTTTGCAGATGAGGAAAACGGGCCATAAGGAGAAAAAGTATTGTGCCCATGGTCACAGATGCAATAAAAGACACTTCTGAGCTGCAAATCTAGATAGTCTGGTTCCTGATCTCTGTTCTTTTATGTTTGTACTACCTCCAAAAACATCTGTTTCAAGACAATAAAAATCAGAATGTCTTTATGTAAGCCAACAACTCTGAAGAAAACTACGCTAAAACTAAACTGTCCCTTTTGGAGGGAGCTACTGCACTAACTTTTTACCCTGAATAGTAGTAATTAAAGGAATGCTGCGTTGATCTTATTTTTCCTTGTATTTGGTTACCCTGAAATACAGGGAATTTCAAATGGCCCTTACCAATGAAGGAAAACCAAAGAAAACTAAAAAAAAAAAAAAAAAATGCTCTTCTTTGTATGTTGGAATCAAATATGCTAATAAATACCTAATCAAAGGGAGAAATTTAGTTTCAAACTCAGACACCTTTTTTCCTTCACCTTTTCTGTATGTCTTCCTTTTCTCTATTATTTTTGCTGTTCCAAAGTATCTCCTTTGAAGAGGCTGCATAATATGATTGCAGAGAAATCACTCTAGAGGGAGTCACTTACCCATTTTCCTAACCAGCAAAAGTAAGCAAGTTGCAAGAAGAAATTAATTTATGCTAATATTTTAAAACCCTGCCAAAATGTTTCTTTGCGATCTCCATTAACATTTAGGATCTGAGCCACAATCCAGAATAATATATCCTAGCTGCATTAATATAAATCTTAGCATTGGTATAATCATTGAAGTTCTGCGAGATTTTTGAAAAGATGTATTTTATAGTATTCTGCTGATGAAAAGCAAGGTGACTGGGGTACCATTTGACTGAATAATGGCAGTTGACAGTTCAGAATGTCTGAAAGGAGAAGAATCCATGGGAGCAGAAATGGCTTCTACTACCTTGGTCAAGGTCAAGGATCTTAACAGACATGGGACCAGAAGATGGTGTAATGGCTACGTCGCTGGACTCCCATGTAGTTGACCGCAGTTCGGGTCCCTGATCCAGTGGCTTAAACTCATGCTGGATGCATGTACATGCGTATCCAAGATCCTGAGAAAAGAATGGAGGAGAAGATATTGCAGCATGGTCATCCCTCCCTGAAGAGTGATTTCTTGTTTTCTGTCTCTCTCTCTGTCTTTCTGGAGAGCACACACACACTATAGCAAAAACCTCTCAAAAAAAAAAAAAAAAAAAAAGAGGATCTTAACAAATATTATTGTTGGCTGCTGGTCTCATAATTACTTAGGATTATGGGAAATCACCTGCTGACTCTGGGCAACCTTGTCCTCCTAGGTAAGACAGGGCTACTTATTCTACTACTCTCCTCTAGCGTGCAAGAGGATCAAAATAAATGATGCACATGAAATGTTTTGTAAATAGCAAAGCATCACACGAGAATGAGGGGTGGTGTTTTGTGAATGAACCAGTACAAATCCAGTAGTTTCCAGATTGTCACACACTAGTTATTCTTGGTTTGAATTATTTCACCAGTCATTAGAATTTGAGGGGTGGATTTTTAGAAGTCACCAATGACCAAGCTTGTCTTGCTGAAATTTTTATTTAAACTGTCTTGGGTGGCGGGTTGGCCATCAGTACTTTTTCAAGCTCTTCTATCTGTCCAATGGACAGCCAAGGATCTCTGAACCCAAAGCATCTAAATAGCAGTGTTTTTGTTTCTGTGTTGTTTTGTTTTTTCTTAGTGTCCAAAGAACCGTCAGCCCTGACCTCCTACTGGAGACAGTGAGTCAGAGGTTGGCAGCAGCTGCAATCCTAATTTTCCTGCAGAGAATGGGAGGCTCTGGGAGGCAGCCTGGGACTCCTTGCTCTCTTTATGACTTCAGCTTGAATCAGGAGGGAGTGTTCTCCTCTGAGTCATCATCTCCTATAAACAGCCCTGGAGTCCAATTCCTGCTCACCCTGACCCAGCCATAGATGTCTCTCGTTTGGTTTATTCCATTCACAGACTCTGCTGAGACAGCTATCACCTGGGCCCTCCGAGATGTGTGACTCCTATCCAGTTACCACCTGCAGGTCACTCAGAGGCCACACAACAGAGAGAGAGGGAGGGAAGGAGGGAGGGAGAGTAAGAGAGAGAGGAGAAAACTTTCTTTCTTTATGCCCTGTAGTCCTATCTGCAATTGCATTGACCTCCTTAAGAAACCATTTCAAGTTCATCTTCAATTCATAGAATTAAAGGAGATAACCTTGAAGACAAGCAGATCAATTCTTACCCACACAGTAGCTCTTCCAGGACGCTACCTGCAGGTAGCGTCCAGCCCTTGGACGCTACCTCTTTATTTGACTTCATATAGAAGAGACATGTGATGGTCAGGTCCTGAATGGGCTGATAGCCCAGGAAAGTTTGGGATTGTGGAGTCCTTCTTCAAGGAAGAAGCACACTGGAGAAACCTGTACATGGTTAGGGAAGACAGAGGACCCTTAGCCCCTGTAATACTGACAGGGGACATTTTAAGTCCCAAGTCACTGTGGGCTATTATTACTGATACTCAGACACCCGGTTTCTACCTCCTCAACAGGATTGTCAATAGTTTTTTTCTTATTATGACTATTTGTAAGTGTATTTATTTCTCCCATGAAAGAGACAGAAAAAGAGAGAGAAAGAAACAGAAAGGCACCCTCAACAGCGTCCTCATGTTGCAATCCACCCCACCTCTCAGCCCGCCCAGGTCACAGGCACTTGCACATGTGCCCAGTGTACACAGAGAGGTCCCAGGACGCAAACCCACGACCTTCTCATGTGGATCCAGTTGCAGTACTGCTGTGCCACTGCCTGGTCCCTGTTTTGACTACTAATTTACTATCACAGATTCAAATTAACTCACTCGCTAGACTGTGAACTTCTAGAAGGTACAACACATCTTTCATTCGTCTTAAGAAGCTCCCGGGGGGCTATGATGGACATTGGCTGTCAGTGAAAACAAAAACAAACAAAAAAAAATGTGTTATAGATAGATGGAAAACTAGTAAATAAGGGAATGGATGAGGCTGATTATATTATTTTCTTACTTCTCTGAAAGTGATCATGATTTGTAAGGAGTAAATGCTAACCAAAAGCAGATGAGTAGGAAGGGAGAGGATTTGAAAGAGTAAATGAGCTTCAGGGAGATACACTCACTATCTTTGGGTGAGCTGCCTCTCTCTGCTGCTTTGACCACATCATACCATCTCAACAACTGCTAGAATCGCTGCCCGTTTATTCCCCTTATATGAATGGATTTTGTTCTACCCTCAGCATTTGGCATGGACACTAGAGAAATTCTTTGTGCTTTGACTGAGATTCAATGCGTTTCTAGTTACATTTTTTTTCTACACAGGAACTTAGTATGCTGAGGTTCTCTTGTTTCTGCTTCCCAAGTAACTGAGACTGCAGGCACACACTGCTATGCCTGGCTTTTTAGGTAGGCTGAGAATGGAACCAGGCCTCCCATGTGGCTTCAGCTTGCCAAGGAGATGTGTCTACCAGCTGTAGCTACTGCAGGTGGCCCCCAGCCACTTGGCTACTGCAGTCAATTACGGTAATTCCAATCTCAAGGAAAAAGAGATTTTTTGGTTACATTTTATTGTGTTTACTATTATATGTCTTTTTATATCTTCCTTTACTATTTTATATCTTCCCTCTGTTCATTTGCAGCATAATTTGGCTAGAGCTGACAAAATCATTTCGAAGCATCACCATGTTGAAACTAAGTCTGGGAGCAATTCTCTGATCTCCGTTGTCATTGCATAGCTCCCTGGGGAAGGTGACAAGTTGTGCATCGAGACCTGTTGCCATCCACTGGTTTTATTTTTTTTTAATTTTATGTATGTATGTAAGCTGTAGTTCACCAGAGAGAGAGAGAGAGAGAGAGAGAGAGAGGGACAGAGAAAGTGAGAAAGCAAACTGCCAGGTCTGGGACTTGAACCATGGTCAGCCATATGGAAGTCCATACCTTAACCACCATGCCACCTCCTGGCTCCATCATCTATTTACTATTTTAAACCTGTTAGACTTTCCTAGATAAAGAGCATAGGAGTGTTCCATGCCAAATGGTGGCCTCCCCTGATTTCCTAGGGCAATTCTGTTTGCAGAGTACAGGGTAACAAGTCTAGCTTTATTGTTAGGCCATTGTTTTTTAATGATTTCCTTTTTACTTGAGTTTCAATTGAGTTTAAATAGCACTGCTTAAACCTTAAGGAAATCTGGTGACCAGGAGCAGCTGCCACCCTGATTTTTCCCATCACACTTGTCTAATCAGGCAGTAGATTCTCGTTGTCCTGCTTCCCAGCATGTATTTCTGTGCCTGCTCACCTGGGCGACTACTGTGGTAGAAGTAGGGCCCTCACAGAGGCAAGTAGAAAGCTGCAGTCCCAAGGCCAAAATACTGATTCAATTCAAATGAGTTAATATTTACTTCACATCTACTGTGCTTCAGGCTGTTTCTAGCCTCATTTTTCACCCTCAGACAAGGTCTGAGTTAAATATTAGCATATCCAACTGACAAGTGAAAATATGGAGGCTCAATATGGTATAATATTACACACAAAGAACAAACAAAAAAGAATCATATATGCAAAGAAATTCAAATATATATAAAAGAAAGAAGTGTCAGATAATTGCGGTTACTTCTGCATGACAGATTTGTGAATCGTAGTGAGTTTATTCTTTCTGCCTCCATTTAAATATCTGCAACTTGATCCATGATGTATATCAATACTTTAACAGAAACTACAACATAAAACTCAGAGACTCCAGTTGCTCCTTTATGCATTGTTAGCATTTGAACCAGGATCTTAGTTTTCCTACTGGAAAACTCATCTTTATTCCACAAGGACCCTACACAGGAAGCAAGCTGTGAAGGGCACTTGCACAGAAACACCCTCATGGATATGCCCTGCCCTGAGAAGTCTCCGTGTGGAGGGACCAGCAGTTGGCATAATGGCTATGTCACTGGACTCCCATGTAGTCAACTGCAGTTCGAGTCCCAGATCCGGTGACTTAAACTCACACCGGGCACGTGTGCATGCATACCCAAGATCCCGAGAGGAGAATGGAGGAGAAGGGATTGTGCCATGGCCATACCCATTGGGGGTGATTTCTTGCTTTCTATCTCTCTGTCTCTCTCTGTCTCTCTCTGTCTTTCTGATGAGTGCACACACCCTAGAGCAAAAACCTCTCCAAAAAGAAAAAGTCTCCATGGGGAACTTTGGAGCATATGTCAGAAAATGAATGTCAGAAAACAAAAGCAAAATTACAGAGCAGAAAGACATGAGGGAAGGACCAGCAGATGGCATAATGGTTATGTTGCTAGACTCCCATGTGGTCAACCGCTGTTCAAGTCCCAGACCCAACAGCTTAAAACTCACACCAGGTGCATGTGTGTACGTGCCCAATATCCTGAGAAGAGAATGGAAGAAAAGGGATTGTAGCGAGGCCATCCCCCTTTGGGGGTGATTTCTCACTTTCTGTCTTTCCCTGTCTCTCTGGTGAGCACACGTGCCCTATAGCAAAAATGTCTCTCTAAAAAGGAAAGAAAGAAATACAAACATGAAGAAAGCAGTGATGTGTGAACTGGGACCAAGAGGGGCTTTGAACCTAAAGGGAAATGGACTAGAGACACCCCTAGAGGTCCAGAGAGCTCTTTCCTCTCACCTTGCTAAGGTTCTTCATGCTCTCACTGACAAGTTCAGCAGAAACATCACTGTTGTCAGAATTAGAAATCCAAATGATCTGCCCTTTTATGTGGGGTCATGGACTTGCAGCATCAGTATCATCGCCTTGTCCCAAGTGTAAATTAACTTCCAAAGGTATATTATGGAGTGAAGTCTGAGCTCAGAAAAGCAAGCAGAGCTTTTTTTTTTTTTTTTTTTTTTTTTTTTTTTTTTTTTGCAGAGGTTTTTGCTATAGGGCACATGTGCTTGCCAAAAAGACAGAGGGAAACAGAAAGTGAAAAATCACTCCCCTGGGAGGGATAGCCATACCGCAATTCCTTTTCCTCCATTCTCCTCTCAGGATCTTGGGCACACACGCACATGCGCCTGGCGTGAGTTTAAGCTACCAGGTCCAGGACTCGAGCGGCGGCCGACCACATGGGAGTCCAGCGACATAGCCATCCCGCCAACTGCTGGTCCCACAGGCAGAGCTTTGAGATACATGTCATGTCAGTGGCTGCTTGTCACTAAGGCTGGACAGAGTTGACTTTCCTACAATGAATCTGGTTTTCCAAAATAAGTCATTTGTGTTACCTGATTCTGTCACTGTTTGAAATAGGGAAGGCATTTCTTAGATGAGAAAACAGAGACCTTGAAAGTCTCAGTGACATTTTGACTTAATTCAGAGGGTTGTTTTGTTCACAAAGGATTCAAGATGGCTTAAAGTAAGACATTTATACAATGGTAGTAGTCAAATAGAAACTTAAAAATCACAGCCACACAAAAGAGAAGGAAGTAGGTAATCCAATCAAGCAAATTGATATACTTGCTGTGAAGTATAAATATTACCCTGAGATTCTCAGCAACCAGGACAAAAAAAAAAAAAAAAGAAAAGGAACCACAGGAAATTATTGCATTCTTATTATTGGAGAAAAATGGGGAAGGGAGAAAATGCCATTTTCTCAGAGAAGCAGAGTTCTTTTTAACCTAGTTGTAAAACCTAAATGGAATTTTTTATAGAGACACTGAAAATTGCCAATGACCTTGACAACAGATTTTACAACAGATTTTTACAGCAAATACACCAAAATGAATCTCATATGGCTTTTTTGAAAGGGACAAATTTTAAGATATAATTTATTTTTAAGCTATAAGGTCTTCTATTTTCTTTACATGAGCTATATCATTTACGTCTTACCAAAACTCTATGAAGTATTTGCCATTGCATTTCCCAAATTTAGAAATGGAAGCTTAAGGAGGCTAAGTAGCTCTCCCAACATCACATAGTCACTAACAGAATGGAGCTTGAACTTCGGATTTACATATTAAATTTTACGAGCAAGACACTAAAATACAATTGCATAAAGGTAATTTGGCAGATTGTCCAAAATAAAGTTTTGCAGTGATCTGACATAGCCAAAAATAAGGCTTTACTTTCAGGAGTAAATGGATAATATGTCACTAATAATTTTTTTTTAAGAATTATTTCTTTTAACTGGACTTGTGATAAAATCCAAATAGCGAACACATAGAGGGTACACACACCAGCAAAAGTAGCTACTTGACTGTAGGCAGAAAGATTAACCGATGCTCATAGACCTGGCTTGTGGCTCACACATCTGCTTAAAGCCCCATTCCCCTAATATGAAGTCACAGATCTTTTCCTATAATGAGATCAAGCTTTCCCTATCTAGGTTCATAGTTCCTAAAGTCAAGGAAGGTGTAGCAGGTATATAAGGCGACTTTGAGAAGTTCATGGATAAATGGAATTGAGGTACATGGTGTGGCAGTAAAATGAGAAGCTCCCCCAAGGAAACCTTGCATGGGCAAGTTCCCTGGTTCAAGTCCAGGGCCTTCCCTTAGTACTCTAGGTACATGCTTACCCACGCTTCTGTGCTGGCTCGTGGTGTTGAGATTCAGTTGGGGGTGCTGTCTCTCTACTTCTCTCTTCTGCTCATGAAATAAATAAATAAATAAACTTAACATTTTTAAAAGGATGGTATGTCTGGTACTTCACAAAGGAATAAGGGACCGAGGTTAGTAAAGCCTGAAAGAAGAGGCTCAAACTGAATGGAGGGTTATGTAATAAGTTCTCCTGGATGGTACGCTGTGCTAGAAGTGAACCAAGGACATGCCCCTGGGGAGAAAACCAAAAGGCAAGATTCAGAGGGAGATCAATTTCCATAGCCTCAGTGTTCTCTATTTTATTTTCCACACAATGTTTTATATCCCTTAAAACCTGCCATTCAGTCCTCAGCAGTATCTTGGAGGCACTAAGGCTTAATGAACTCAGCTGTGATTCACTCAAATAGGTCCCAGAGTGAAGAAATCTTAGTTTCTTTCCACAAGGGTAATAGTTACTGAAAAATGAAGAATGTTAGAATGTAGTCAACTGAATCACAGATACTTACCATAGGTAAGTACTTAGAGAACACCAATATATTCAACTTAGTACAGCAAAGTAGTATATTGTCGGGATTAAAAATGCATACTTTGAAGTTGGGTAGTTTTGGTTCAAATGCCCACCCTATCAATGACTGAGTTTGCGAACTTTGTTGGCATTAGTAAACCTCAGTTTTTTCACTCATACAATGCTTATAATATACCTCCATTGTTGAATTGAAAGTATTTATTACATTTAAAGCAATCAGTAAGTGTCTCACACATAGTGTTCAATAAATTAATAAATGTTAAATGAGATTGTTATATTATGCAAGGAAATGAGGAAAAAATGGAAAGAACTAGAAGGTTACTATAAGACTTAGTTCAGGACCAGCAGATGGCATAATGGTTATGTCACTGGACACCAATGTAGTTGACTGCGGCTTGAGTCCCAGACCTGGCAGCTTAAAACTCATTTCCAGTGCAGGTGCATGCATGCCCAAAATCCCAAGAGAAGACTGGAGGAGAAGGGATTTGCAACATGGCCATATACTGGGAAGGTGATTTCTTGTCTTCTGTCTCTCTGTCTCTCTCTGTCTCTGACAAGTGCATGCACCCTATACCAAAAATAGCTCTCTCGAATAAATAAATAAATAAATAAGAAGAAAGGAAAGGAAATCCCTGTTCAACCATTATTTGACTACCAAGCTAATAGAAGAGAAACATCAGTGACAACGTATGACAAAGAATATAAGCTTCACAAAATTAGTTCTAAAAAGCTACACAAAGTTATGAAATGAGCATGTGTTAAATAAAAATTATAGGAGGACATTATTTTTGGACTAACTCTTGTTGTCGGCCCCAAGAGCCCAAACTAAAAATTTTGCATCATCAAAACAAAACCTTAAGAAAGTCAGTAAATACCAAAATAGGCCAGTTTTCCCTGGAAACAAGAGATTCACTTCTACCTGAGTTAGCACTGTAAGGAAATAAATCTTAAAAATAACTTGTGACTTTCTTAGGAATACGCATTTGAACTAGCTTATGATTCTACCCTAGACTCATGAGTCCATTGCTTTATGAAAGTCTTTGTTGCTCAAGTGTGAATCCATTCCTCCTTTACCTTCCATGAATCATTGCTATGTATAGTTCTAACTTTCAAAATGTTTCCATTATAACAATGTGCCAGACTCTGTATCTCCATATTTTGCTTTAGATTAAGCAAAGTGACTCCGGTGACCATGAGGTCATCCTCCTCCTCTTACCATAGAATTTAGTCAGTCCCTACTGGACAAGATTCTTTGCAACTCCTTCCTCCTATTTGTGACTTTTGCCTTTAAGACTGTCTTGAAATTTGTAACACTTTGGTGTCTAACATTCAGAGTGACTCTCGACTATTGTATCTCTAGGCAATAAATAATCCTCAATCCTGGCCAGTAAACTTACTTGTTTTACCATCTTTGCCTCAGAATTTCTTTTATGTTGACACAAACACCTACTAAAACAAACCCTGAGGAAGGAGAGAATATGATTATTAGAGTTGCTACACTATAATATTAAAAATAACTAATTTTCAAAGACAACATGCAAAGAAATAAAAAACAAACCAACCCAAAATCACATGACCCATACATAAAGAAACCAGGTAATAGAAACTGTACCTATGAGAGCCCAGACATTGGACTTACTAGATAAAAGACTCTAAATGAACTACTGCAAACACATTCAAAGAGTTAAGAAAAACCATGTATGAAGAACTATAGGAAAGCATGAGAATAATATCTCACTAAATAACTAATGTAGATAAAGAAATAGCAATTATAAAATAAATTCAGAGAGAAACTCTATAATTGGAAAGTACAACTTCAGCAAAACTTCACTAGAGAGAATCATCAGCACAATTGAGAAGGCAGAAGAAAGGTCAATAAAATTTAAAATAGATCACTTGAGATTAGTCTGAAAAACTGAAAGAAAGAGAAATGAGTAAAAATTGAACAGAGCTTAATAGACTTGTAGAACACTATCAAGTAATCCAATATACACAAAATGGAAATTCCAGAAAGACAGGAAAAACATAAAAGAGCTGAATAAAATTAGAAGAATGATCAAAAACTTTTAAAATTTGAATAAGATTATTAATCTGTACATTCAAGAAATTCATATAGAACTTTAATGGGAAAAACTCAGCAATTCACATTTATGCACCATAAAAAAAGTGTTAAAAGATAAAGAGAGAATCTTAAAAGCAGCAAGAGAAAAGTGACAATCATATGCAAATGATCCTCAAAAAAATTACAAATAATTTCATAAGACACAATAGAGGCCTAAAGGAAGTGGGATGATATATTCAAAGAGCTGAAAGAAGAAAAAAAATAAACCAATAATTCTATATTCAACAAAACTACCTTTCAAAAATGAATGGAAATTGGGACCAGGAGTTAGCATAATGGCTATGTCAATGAACTCTCATGTAGCCAACCGCGGTTTGAGTCCTGGACCCAGTGGCTTAAACTTATGCTGGGAGCCTGTGCGTGTGTGCCCAAGATCCTGAGAGGAGAATGGAGAAGGAATTGCAGCATGGCCATCCCCCCTGGGGGGTGATTTCTCATTTTCTGTCTCTCTGTCTCTCTCTGTCTTTCTGGTGAGTGCACATGCCTAGTAGCAAAAAACTCTCCAAAAAAAAAAAAAAAAAAAAAGAGGAATTTATAAAATTACCCAAAAAAAAAACAAAGAGAGAATTTGTTACTAGTAATCCAGCCCTAAAAGAGATACCAAAAAGAGTCTTTCAGAGGGAAATGAAAGGGCACTGTAGAGTAATTTAAATCCATACAAAGTTAAGAACACCAATAATTATATACATAGATAAATATGAGAAAATATAAAGTTATTTTTGTTTCTATTCTTTTATTTAAAAGACAGCTACATAAAGCAATAATCACTAATCTATGTTAGATAAAACATAATATAAAGGGTTATACTTTGTGAAAATAACAGCACAAAGAAGAGAAATTGAGTTATAGCAGCAAAGATTTTGTATACTGTTGAAGTTAAGTAGGTGTTAACTCACAAAAAAGGATTAATTGTACACTAGAAAATATTTAACTCAAAAATCAATCATCGAAGAAGAAAAATAAAAATGTGTAAAATACCAATGGGAGAATTACATCTTTAGCAGTAGTTACATTAAATATAAATGATTAAACTTTTCAAACAAAATGAAGAGATTGGCAGGACAGATTTTAAAAGCAAAACAAAACATAAAGCAAAAAACTCTCCAAAAAAAAAAAAAAAAAAGAGGAATTTATGACATTACCAGATAAATAAACACAGAGAGAATTTGTTACTAGTAATCCAGCCCTAAAAGAGATACCAAAAAGAGTCTTTCAGAGGGAAATGAAAGGGCACTGTAGAGTAATTTAAATCCATACAAAGTTAAGAACACCAATAATTATATACATAGATAAATATGAGAAAATATAAAGTTATTTTTGTTTCTATTCTTTTATTTAAAAGACAGCTACATAAAGCAATAATCACTAATCTATGTTAGATAAAACATAATATAAAGGGTTATACTTTGTGAAAATAACAGCACAAAGAAGAGAAATTGAGTTATAGCAGCAAAGATTTTGTATACTGTTGAAGTTAAGTAGGTGTTAACTCACAAAAAAGGATTAATTGTACACTAGAAAATATTTAACTCAAAAATCAATCATCGAAGAAGAAAAATAAAAATGTGTAAAATACCAATGGGAGAATTACATCTTTAGCAGTAGTTACATTAAATATAAATGATTAAACTTTTCAAACAAAATGAAGAGATTGGCAGGACAGATTTTAAAAGCAAAACAAAACATAATCCATGTAGCTTATATGCTGTCTGTAAGAGACACACTTCAAATTCAAAGACATCAGGTGGTGTAGTAGTTAAGATGCTGGACTCCCATGTGACCAACCTCGGTTCAAGTCCTGTACCCAGAGACTTGAAACTCACATCAGGTGCCTATGTGAGCATGTCCAAAATCTTGAGAGGAGAATGGAAAATATATTGCGGTGTGGCCATCCCCCATAAGGGTGATTTCTCACTTTCTCTCTCTCTGGCTCCAGTGAGCACTCACACCCTGCAATAACAATTTGTAAAAAAAAAAAACCCACATACATGAGTAAAAGTAAAATTTATATATATATAAATTTTCTTATATAAAATTTTATTACATAATAAACATGTTTAATATAATTAAATTATATAAAAAAAATTTTAAATACATTTTAAAATATATTTTTATACATTATTATATATATAAATTCCCTGGAAGTAATTAAAAGAAAGCAGACAAACTAGCCACAGTGGCACAGTTGTAACACAAGACTCCACAATGCTGAAACCATTTGAGAAGATCATGGATTCACATCCCGAGGACTTTCTATACACATTGGGCACATTGTAATATATGTCTAGGATACACTGGCTACAGCTGGGAGTGAATTGTGATGCATAGATCCTGTTGGGGGTGCCCGTTTCTTTCTCTTTCTCTCTCTCTCCCTCTCTTTCTATCACTAAATCTTTATGTTATTGAATGAATAAATAAATGAAATAAACACACACACACACACACAAGGGTATAATAAAACTCTTTTAAAAAGAGAGAGTGATCCAGTCAAATGTGTGGTGATTAAGGTGTCTGGATCACACATGGCAGATCACACACTTAAATTCTGGACCTAGAGGTTTGAAAACTATGCCAGGCGTGTGTGTGTGCATGCCCAAAAGTCCCAGAGGAAGAAATGGAGGTGAAGGGATTGTAGTGTGACCATCCTTCCTGTGTTGTGCTTTCTCACTTTCCTTCTCTTTTCTGTTTCCAGCAAGCACACGTGCTCTCTAGCAATTATTTTTTTAATTTTTTTAAAGTAGACTTTCATAACATTTTTATATCATCAGATCTTTAATACTGGATTGGACATACTGATTGACCTTCAGCAAAATGACTCAACATTCAGTTATTTCTGAATGTTTTGTTACACTCCCAGACAGGCGATAGCTGTATTTCTAAAACAATCTTGGAATAAAACTGCAACTGGTTGAGATGCCTGGAAGGACTTATCATCTTTATTGTATTATAAATTTTTTTTGTGTCTTCTGAGTCATGTTTTTAAATTGTATAATATTGAGACTTAAACAATTTCTCATCATTTCAGCCCATCAAATAGAATTCAGTAGGCATTGAAGCATCATTAATCTTCTCTAAATTTATATTTATTAAAACCTCGGAGAAATGTAGCAATCGATGAAAGTAGAATCAATTATCTTTTTATCTCCTTGCATGTTCAGGAAATGAATCAGCAAGCACAGCAGTGAGAAGCTGTTCTGCTTTATTATGAATTGAGTATGGAAGTGGCAAAATGTTTGAGAAAGAGGTGGCGATCTAAGCTGCCAAGCTCCAGTTTATAACATAGTAGACAAACAGAGTCATAATAGAGTAAGTTCTTATCATCGATCAGGCATTTTCGCATGCATTAAATTCTCACAAAATACTTCAGATGGGTAGTATTGTCTTGAAGAACTAAATATGGAGAAAGAGTAAGTGGTTTAATAAAAGACAGGATATAGCTGTAGAAGCAGACTCCTGATTCCATACCCAAAGATCCTCCCATTTTATTGATTCATGGCACAATCCCTAAAGCTGCTATGGAGTTTTATCTATAGTGAAATATCTTCTCTTAAAGGATTCCCATTTGCAAGTTCTTTGCAGGACATTATCATTCTTGATGGCTTTGAATTCTTTGCTATAAAACGGAGTAATCATATTTTTCCAGATATAATTGTTTCTCTGCCAAATTATGAAGAATTGCACTTTATAAATTTTGTTGGACATTTTACAATCATAAACTTTAGACATCTATACCTAAGATTAATATTAATTCTCTGTAATATCAATGATCATAAATATATGAAAGTAATTCTCAATTATTCACACTCAGATCATTCATGGCATGTATTTTTTAATTCTAAAATTATTTCTTCCTTTCTCTGAGCATGAATTCAATTACGTTACCCTAATCAGAGAAAATGAATCAATATGGATGACAGGTTTAAAGAAAATATAATTAGGGTAAAAGATACAAAATTATGTCATATTTACTTTTTCTTCAAATTCCTTGTCCTGCTTTCTTCTAACTAGAAGTTAGCTAAAAGTTGGTATAGATAAATGTTATTAAAATAACATATGTATACAATGCCTATATTATGAATGTATTTGATGCGTATATATACACCTACATGATATGCAAATATTATATGTGTGTGACACACCTGAGTTCATACTGAAACTTTCAATAACAAACCAACAGCTAGTGAGTTCATTCTAGTCTTCCCCCTTGCTGTAGCTGTAACTTGGTTCTTCAACAGTGGAAAACCCAGCTAAATATGTTTACTTGATTGCTCGCTCATAAAATATGCAGAAAATGGTCTTAGAATTGTTAACTCATAACAATACAAACAAACAAACAAAACCTAACTAGAGCTCAATATTTGTTTATAGCTTTTTTCCTCTTTAATGCCATAGAGTCAAAATACTGTGCTCAGAATCTACAAGGGTTAAATTTCCTCACCATTAAGTGTGATAACTATTCATTTGAGATACAGTTATTCCTCACTTAACCTACTTGTTTGATTGTTTGTTTGTTTGTTTTTGAGAGGTTTTTGCTACAGGGCACGTGCACTCGCCAGAGAGACAGAGAGACAGAAAGCAAGAAATCACCCCCTAGGGGGATGGCCATGCCACAATCCCTTCTCTTTTATTCTCCTCTCAGGATCTTGGGCACGTGCACACACACGCACCCAGAGTGAGTTCAAGCCACTGGGTCTGGGACTCAAACCGTGATTGACTATGTGGGAGTTCAATGACATAGCCATTACGCTAACTGCTGGTCCCAAACCTACTTGTTTAATGACAGCTTGGATTCATGATCAGCTCTCCAGCTGTGGAATCACCTAAGTCCTTGTCTCAGTGTTGCAGTTGGTTCGTATTCACACCAATGTTGGCAATCACACAAGATTACATATTATTTTAAAGAATTATTTTATTTAACTTTATTTATTTATTCATTCATTCATTTTTAATTTGACCAGAGAG
>NW_006159494.1:3110470-3122543 GCF_000334495.1 Tupaia belangeri chinensis
ACTCGCCAGAGAGACAGAGAGACAGAAAGCAAGAAATCACCCCCTAGGGGGATGGCCATGCCACAATCCCTTCTCTTTTATTCTCCTCTCAGGATCTTGGGCACGTGCACACACACGCACCCAGAGTGAGTTCAAGCCACTGGGTCTGGGACTCAAACCGTGATTGACTATGTGGGAGTTCAATGACATAGCCATTACGCTAACTGCTGGTCCCAAACCTACTTGTTTAATGACAGCTTGGATTCATGATCAGCTCTCCAGCTGTGGAATCACCTAAGTCCTTGTCTCAGTGTTGCAGTTGGTTCGTATTCACACCAATGTTGGCAATCACACAAGATTACATATTATTTTAAAGAATTATTTTATTTAACTTTATTTATTTATTTATTTATTCATTCATTCATTTTTAATTTGACCAGAGAGAGACAGAACAGGCGAGTGAGTGGAGAGGGTGTGAAAGCAAGCCGCCAGGTCCAAGGCTCAAACCGTGGTTGGCCATGTGGGAGTCCAGCATCCTTAATCACCATACCACCTGCAGGCCCTACAAGATTACATATTTCATTTATAAATTTGTGCTTTATTGTGCCCCCATAGTGCAAGAGACCCGTGGGGGGAAAAAAATATCCACATGACTTCACTGAGAGGAAACACCAAGATTTGAGGGAAGGCTATCATTCTCAAGATAAAAATGAAGATCATAAATGAAAATGAAGCTGGTAAAAAACAAAAGAGAGCTATCACGTGATTTGAAGCTGGGCATTCAAGCATTTTGATGATCTCAAAAGATAAAGATGGAGTTAAAGAGGCAGTGAAAGCATCAGTAGAATTTAAAGCCACAGAAATAGGCAGTGAATAGGCCTCATCCGTGAAATGGAAAAATTATGATCTGGTTTGACTACAGACCCAGAAAAGAATGCTGGTGAGCCTTTTAATGATTCAAGCCAAGGCTCACACTATCTTGGAAGCACTCAAGGTGTTGTAAAGGGGGAGAATCAACAAAAATATTTGAGGCAAGCCATGAATGGTTTCAACAGCTTCATAGAGAGTTCAACCTGCATAACGGGAATACCAGTGGTGAGGCAGCAAGCATGTAGAAGCAGTGGAGAATGTGCTGACCAGTTCAATAAAATCACTAAGGAAGGCAACCACTTCCCTAAATTATTTTTACTTTGGATGATACTGGACTCTTTTGGAAAAAAGTTCCTGAAAGTTCCTACATACAGAAAGAAGTTAAAACAATGCCTGGTTTCAAGGCTCCTAAGGAGAGGGTCATGTTGCTGAGAAGAATGTCACTGGGTTCAAGTTAAAGCCCTCCCCCTTGCCTGTTGCTCTGGGTATCCCCATGCACTGAAGCAGGGTGGTAAGCACACCCTGCCTGTTTACATCATTCAAATAACAAGGCATAGATGACACATACTTTATTTGAGAACTGGATCATCAACTGCTTCATACCCTCAGTCAAGCATTTGTGTCTGGAAAATGGCATTTGCTTTAAAATTATCCTCCTGCTTGACAATGCTCCTGGCCACCCCCAGCATCTTGATGACAGACACTCAAATGTAAAAGTAATATTTCTGTCTTAAAACATGACTGTTGTCCTAGAGCCAATGTTTCCGGGGGACTATCATTACTTCCAAAGTATATTGGTTTTGTACAGCTTTTTCCAAAGCAATAGCAACAAGAGAAAGAGATGAAGTAAACTTTCATGATATTTAGAGATCACATAACATTTTACACTGCGTAAAGAACATTGAATTGGCTTGGGAAGAAGTGACAGAAAAGTATATGCAAGCTATATGGAAAACATGCCTAAAACGTTTGTGAACAATTTCGAAGTGTTTGACCAAGATGAGCATACTGCTCTCATACATAAGACGATTGTGGACCTTTGTGATGTGTTTAATCTAGATGTCTAGGGAGAAGATATTGAAGATTTAGTGGGCTATGTAGAAGGAGAGCTAACTAAAGATTTAATAGAGTTGGAAGCTCAGCAGTACTCAGAAGAAGAGAAAGAATGGACAAAGTACTAAAGAAGTTCACTGCTCAAGGATTAGCTGGTATGTTCTTGAAAGCAAATGTGGCTCTATTAGAACTAGAGGGGAGAGTGTAAGGAAAGAAATTAAGAGAGAAAATAGAACTGGAGGACACGGATCCACATGTTAAATGGTTCACGAAAGTAGAAACACAAGTAAATGAACATTTAGGGACAAGCAGTTGGCATAATGGCTATGTCACTGGATTTCCATGTGGTCAACCATGGTTCGAACACCAGACCCAGTGGCTTAAACTCACACCAGGCATGTGTGCGTGTGTGCCCAAGATCCTGAGAGGAGAACGGAGGAGAAGGGATTGTGGCATGGCCATCCCTGCTGGGGGGTGATTTCTTGCTTTCTGTCTCTCTATCTCTCTCTGACTGTCTAGCAAGCACACGTGACCTACAGCAAAAACTTTTCCAAAAAAAAGTGAACTTTTATGATATTATCATGAACTTTATAAAGAACAAAAAGAAACTTACAAAGTAGACCTCAATAACAAGATTCTTCTCAAAAGCTACACCCAGGACTCCTACCCCTAGAAGTACTTCAATTTCGTTACCATCATCTCCCTTACCTAGACCCGCCATAACTCTGGATACCTCCAATGTGGACATTAATGATCTCACACCCCTTCTGCATTTTGAAGGATTTGATGACAAAAATATTAATCTAAATGTTGTTTTTTAATGAATGAACTTTAGTTTTTTGGTACATCACTTTTATAATTTTTACTGATTGTATTTTTATATTCTGTAATATGTAGGAGCAGCAAATTAAATAATGAATGAACTTTAGTTTTTTGGTACATCAATTTTATAATTTTTACCGAATGTATTTTTATATTCTGTAATATGTAGGAGCTGCAAATTAAGACAAAGTTATCATGATAAAGGAGTTTCCTTTAGACTTTTTCATTATTTAGAATAAATAAAAACAATTACTCTGGATTTAAATTATTGTGTTGTGATGTGTCTTGTCACTTTCTGGTGGTTATTTCATGTATTTTTTCATAAGAATAGAATTATATTATTCTAGTGTGATATAACATGACAGCTATTGAAAAATACATACTTATGGTGCCATGACACACCACAGGACATCCCCCCCTTTTTTTTCTACAGGGCACATGCGCTTGCCAGAAAGACAGAGAGAGACAGAGAGATAGAAAGTGAGAAATCACCCTCAAGAGGGAATGACCACGCCACAATCCCTTCTCCTCCATTCTCCTCTCGGGATCTTGGGTATACACGCACACACGAGTTTAAGCCACTGGGTCCGGGACTCAAAACGCAGTCGACTACATGGGAGTCCAGCGACATAGCCATTACACTAACTGCTGGTCCCAGGATATCCCTTTTTAAGATTCTCATTTTTCGACCAATTTACTTAACGACTTATTCATGAGAGGGGAGCTTGGTCATTAAGTGAGGAGTGCCCGTACTTGAAAAAGTGTCATCCACATACTGTGCCTTCCACCTCAGTTCTATAGTCTGCTGTAGGTTTCTAACCTCATTATGTTCTAGTTTATCCTTTCCATGATTCTTCTGCAAAAATAAATAGATACATTATAATTTTGTATTTTCTCTTTTTTCCTAACCCAAAGGCAACATAATATAGATAATGTTCTGCATTTTGTTTACTGGAAACTGCTCTGCCTCTCATCACAGAGATTGCCCCTATTTTTTTTAACAGCTATAGAGTATTGCATTGGATAGACAAAACATAGTCTGTTCTACTTCTCTTCTATGTATGGTCATTCTAGATGTTCCAGAATATTATAAAAAAATTTTAAAAAATAAGCCTCTAAACTTTTTTCTTTTTAGAGGGGTTTTTTTGAACTGTGGTCGACTACATGGGAGTCCAGCAACATAGCCATTACACTACCTGCTGGTACCAAACCTCAAAATTTTAATAACTATCTTCATGCAAATGTATTTTTACAATGGGGGAGACATGCCTTCAGAATAAACTCCTAAGGGCTTGCCCCATAGTGCAGCAGTTAAGCATTCTACATAAGGAGTCAGATCCCAGATGGCCAGTGTGGTTTGAATCCTGGCCCTGGTAACTTGAAAGGCACACCAAGAATATGTGCATGGGAACCAGCAGATAGCGTAATGGCTATGTCGCTGGACTCCCATGTAGTCAACCGTGGTTCGCGTCCCGGACCCGGTGGCTTAAAACTCACGCTGGGCGTGTGTGCGTGCGTGCTCAAGATCCCGAGAGGAGAATGGAGGAGAAGGGATTGCGGCATGACCATCCCCCCTGGGGGGTGATTTCTCGCTTTCTGTCTCTATGTCTCTCTCTGTCTGTCTGGCGAGCACACATGCCCTATAGCGAAAATCTTTCAAAAAAAAAAAAAGAATATGTGCATGATGCCCATGGTCAAGGTAGAGTGGAGAAATGGAAGGGAAAAGATTGACAATATGTGCATGATGCCCATGGTCAAGGTAGAATGGAGGGGAAAAGATTGATGCATGACCAGATTCTACTGGGAATGCTTTCTCGTGTGGGCTGTGTTTCATCTGGAGGCTCCAGGGGCTGTCTGCATCAATACTTTTCCAGCTGCTAGTGGTCTCCAGCATCTCTTGGGTCATGCATGACCCTCTTCCTCTTTCTTGAAAGCCAACATTACATGTTTCCTCCCTTCTTCTGCCCTCATACTTCTCTCTCTCTCTAATGCAGCCAGAAAGTTTTCTTACTGTTAAAGACTCACATGATTACAAAGGATATACTCAAGTAATCCAGGATAATCTCATCTCAAATTCTCTCCCCTGTCACATCTACAAAGTTCCTCTCATTATGTCTAGTAATATATTTACAGATTCTTTGGTGGTTAGGACCTAGACATTTTTAGGGATCACTTTTTTCCCTAATACCATATTTAATCACTCAGTGTTCGAATTGTTCATTCTGGGGTGATTTTGTCTAAGTTTCATTTAAATTTTTCTCTTTTTTCTGCTTTGTAAGAACAAAAAGCACACATTTCCACAACTGTATGCCTGTAGAGCCAGTGCAGGCTTGCTGCAATTTGGAGTTTATTTTTCTCTGAGGTTATTTGAAATTCATGGTATTCTCTGTCTTCTGCTAACATAATGCTGAAATCATGAAATGTGTAGTTTTATTGTTCTCCTTGTTGAATTTTATATTTGGGGAGATTATGTATAAAGAGATCTGGATTCAGCTGGCTGCAAAGTTACAAGTTTTATGACTGTTATATATTATTTAAGAAATTCCTTAGGCCCCTCCTTGATACTGTTTCTTAGGCCCCTCCCTGATACAATCTTGATACTGTAACTACAAATAAACTTTGAAAATGAGAAGACCCTGTTACCTCTGACCACCAAGAATGTCAGTGCAGAATAAAATTACAGATGCATTTAGAAAAATGGAAGGGATAAACTACCACTGTAATGAAAACTAGTCAATACAGTGTTCCACTGGCTGATAAACAAACACTCCACTGGAAGACAGGGCTGCCTAATTAATTATATTTGTCATTTAACACTCTCTCCCTACAAGCTAGCTTTTATCTGCAGCTGTTGTAGTCAGTAGCATTGTGTTGCTGCCAAACATTACTCTTTTATAGCTAGAAAAATGGAAACAAAAATGCAAATCTCTCAATATCTATGTTTTCATATCTCGCAATGATTCTCTGCTCTCATTTTTGGAAACACTGGTCTCTCTTATTCTTCTACAGATGCTTACTATGCCCTCAAAAAAAGAAAAAAGGTGTTTTTTTGTTTTCTTGGGGTTTTTTTTTAAACATTTTATTTCTTTTTTGAAAGAGGGAGGAGGGGGAAAGAAAGAAATACAAGAATCATCCACAGGGTCCAAGGCTGTGATGTACCCCCACCACCACCACCACCACCACCCTAGCCTTCCCAGCTGGCCAGGATCATGGACCTGTGCCGTGCACAAACAGGCTGACTGGGGAACTGAAGCCACAGTCTTCCATATGGATCCAGCATCACTTACATAACGCATTACAGTTGTGCCCCAGATCCAGCCTAGCAACTGTTATTTATCATAAGATGAGAAATGGACAGTAGGCCAAGTTTCATTAACCACATGGACATACTATATTACCAAAAAAAAGTTAAAAACATTTAGGCAAGTTGGCTTTTATTATTTCTTAGTTGCATTTGTAAGGGTTATGTTCAAATCAGAGGACAACAGTGAGACTGAGGCAGGAGCTCATGATACGGCAAGGCCCTGTCTTGGAAGAAAACCAAAACCAATAACGCAAAAGCAGATATTTACTCAACTTTAACTGTGTAGCTCCTCATGTGTAAAAAGCAACCCCCATTACTATTTTCTTATTTATTTTTTCAGAAAAAGTTTATTTAGTGACAATGACATATGCACATATATTCTCCTTTTTAATACACAAATGTGAGCAAATTATAGTGCTGAATCGATTTTGTTATCCAGTTATGTACCTTGTGATCTTTTCTAACGTGCATATACAAAGTATATCTCCCATATTTTTATACTTGTATGATATCACTCTGTATTGTAGATGAAAATAATAAAGTGTTGTTTTTATTTATTTATTTGCCAGAGGACATATGCACTGGACAGAGAAAGTGAGAAAGCATCTCCCATGGAAAATGGTCATGTCACAATTCTTTCCCCTCCTTCCTCCTCTCAAGGTTTTGGGCACACATGCACATACGCCTGGCATGTTTTTCAAGCCACTGGGTCCAGGACTCAAACCATGCAGTTGGCCATGTGAGACTCAGCTGCCTTAACCACCACACCACCAGCTGGACTATTCCCATGATTTATTCAAACACTCTGCTATGAACAGATTTACATACTTAAGTTTTAATTTTGATTTCCAATCATTATGTACATTTATTTACTCTAAATCAAGTGTTTTCTTTTCAAACCCTTATAGTGAAGACTATAGCATAAAATGGAATGGGGTCAGCAGATAAATAACAGGGGAAGTTTCCAACATGTGAAGGACCTGGAAGTCAGCCCTCATCCTTACAATAAGAAAAGAAGCTGAATGACCTGAGAGTTATCAGACTCATCATCAAAGATTTGAGATCATTGAGAAAACCCCTCCCCTATCAGGAAAGACAAGTGAATGAAGAGAATCACAGTGGAGATCAATCTACCCTGAGCAGAACCACTGAAGCCATGACGGGGTGAGAGGTAAACGGTCTTTCTGACAGATTGCTGATGGCCAAATGTGGACTAGCGTGAGAGACAGAAACTCCCAGGAGCTGCTGTCTTAGAAGCCAGGAACACTACCAGACTCTCACAGTGAAGAGTCAAGAAAACTCTCCTCTTAGCTCTAGAAAGGGAAGGGGTAAAGAAAACACCTCAAAATACATGAAGATAATTCTTCATAAGGTAGGCCTATTCTCCAGGTCATCCCACCTATGCAGAGGGACATTTAACCAATTCCAGTCACCTCTAGCCTTCTTGTCTTATTTAAGGGGTAAGAAGGGGAAGCTAAAAAACATTTGTGAAGGCTGGAGTCCAGGAACTCATCCAGGAGGATGGAGATTGAACCATAGGTTACAAAATAATTCCCCTCCCTCACACTTTACCCTCTCCTTGATAGGGTTCCAATATAATGATAGTTTATTATGGCTAAAAAGTTGCAAGACCCAGATTCTATTTAGGAAAGAGCTCTTGGGCTGGCACCATAGCTTAATGGTTAAGGGAGCTAGATCCCACAGACCAGCCACAGTTTGAATCCCAGCTTTGGAGGCTTGAAAAACATGCTGGACATATGTGCATGTATACCCAAAATTCTGACAGCATGGCAACACGGGGAGAAGAGACTGTGATAAGACCACACTCCCTTGTGGGGTGCTTTCTTTCTCTTCCCTCCCTCTCTCTGTCTCTTCGTGGTGAGCTTACACATCTTCTGGCAAAAACAGAAAAGAAAAATGAAAAATCCTTGAGGAAAGACAATAGGGGAAACAAAAAAAGACAGTAGAACTTGAAGTCTCCAGCACCAACAGCTATAATAAACTTTCAATATAGTAAGCGCTCAACCCTTGGGTAGACTTATATAAAATATCACATTAAAAGACTATTGCTCCAGGTCCTAAACCCAAGACATTATGCCTGGCTTTCAAATAGCAGTACAAGGCACGTTAAAGAAGTATAATTAATGATTAATTATCTTCCAAAAATAATTAGAGTGGTTAGAAAGTGGCACAGTGGTAAGTCCAATGCTCTGCAAGTTCTTCCCACTGGAAGGGTTTCAGGTTCCCATATGGAAACCTTTCTTAGTACTCCACGCACACTTATGCAATGACCTAGAGCTGGCTAACACTGGTGGTGGATTGCAGCATCCAGATGCTATTTGTGGGCCAACCCATGGCCTGGTGGGTAAAGCAGCCAGATCCTAGGTGGCTAAACCCATGGTTCAAGTCTTGGACCCAATGGCCTAAGAAATAGGCATAATGCACATGTGCATTTGTGTGTGTCTTTGGGCACATATACACTCAAATACCCAAAAGGAGAGAAAGATGGAGAAGGAGTTGAGGAGTGACCCTTCCCCACAGGGGTTGCTTTGTCTTTTCCCTCTCTGTCTCCCTCTGGAAAATGCAAGTACCCTCCAGCCAAAAATAAATAAATAAATAAAAAGCCTCGTTTAGGGTGCTGTCTTTGTCTCTTTTCTGTTCCTCTCACTCACTGAAAAAAAATAAACTTAAAAAAATGAGAGTAAAATGGTTTCACCAATATTTTATCAAATATGTAAGAAAGAAACCATGCCATTCTCCTTCTTGAAGCCCAGTTGCACACAGGGTAGATGGTATATTCATTTTCTGTCTTTTTGGGTGCATGCACTTTATTTATAATAGGTTCTATTGCAATGTTCTCAAATCTTTTATTATGCAGTGTCTAAAACAGTGCATTGTATAATATATAATCACTAGTTATATAACATTAACTTATTAATAGATGCTATATTGATATATTATAATCATTATATTAATATAATCATATAGTATATAATTAATACATATTAATATAACATAACTTCCACTAAAAACACCATTTCAGATATTGTATTTTTCATGTTTATCAGCATTTCAACATTATTATAGCTGCTGTGTTTTCCTTACTATGACTGTTTTTGTTTTGGTCCTTTAATATATAGGTCATATTAATGATAGCTATTTTCATGTTCTGTGTGATAATTATATCATCTCAGCCACGTCTTAGTCTGTTTTTATTGACTTCTAGGTCTTGGTTATAAGTCATATTTTCCTCCTTAATCGGGTAGAATCTTGGTTTCTCTGGGCTGTTGTAGCAGAGTATCAATGACTGCATGACTTATAAAGTTTAAATACTTACTTCTCACAGTACTGTATCAAGGCACTGACAAATTTGGTGTCTGGTGAAAACTTGCTTTCTGATTCAAAGCCAGCCATTCTTTTGCTGTGTCCTTACAGAATATTAGAAATAAGAGAGCTCTCTGAAGTCTCCCTTATAAGGACAGTAATTCCATTTAGGAGGGTTTTTTCCCTCATGACAGAGTCCTTTCACAAAGGTCTTACCTTTTATTACCATCACATTGGAAGGGTAGGGTTTCAGCAAATAAATTTTGGGGGGGTGCGAACATTCAATCTATAGTTTATGAATAGGTATTTTTATTGGATGCACTATTATAAACTTTACACTTTCAAATGTTAGATTTTAATTACTCAAAGAGTATTAGACATTTCTTGAAAGGTACTTAGGTTCTTTGCAGACAAGGTTCATTTCAATGTTTATTTTTAATCTCCTTTAAGACAGATTTAGAATAGACTTTTTCCTGGGGGTTAATTTAGTCTCAGTTTAATGTGTCTGTGGTTTCTGTTCAATGTCCTCTGCATTTAATGAGGTCTTCCCACTTTGGATGGAGGAATATGTATGTTCTTCACCCCTGCATGAGCCCTGGGAGTTGTTCAGCATAGAGTTTCCAGTAACTGCTCTTTCCTAAGCAGTTGTTCTGTGGCCTCTTGAGGTTTCACCCTACACATGTGCAGAATCTTCAACAAAGACCCATTAAAACCCTTCTATACATTTCTGGAATTCTGTCTATATATTTTTTCTTGGGCACTTTTCCCAGAAATGCCAGTCACTTAGGTCTCCTGAACTTTGATCTGTCTTTTCTCATCAGTGAGATGGTTAGACTCTGTTGGAGGTTCATTTTCCTGAGTCCAGGTGGTTGGGCTTACCATTTGTTTCCCTCATTTCCTTTTTCTCAAGAATCATATGCCCTCGTGCTGTCCATTGTCCCATGTCAAAAAAAAGTTGTCTTGTTTTGTTTTGTTTTGTCTTGTTTTGTTTTGTTTTGTTTTGTGTTTTAGTACTTCAGGTCTTTATTGTGAACAGCAGGAGACCAATTCTGCACCAGCTTGCACTACTTTGGTAGGAACAGAAAGTCACTTGCACTGATCAATGTCCTCTGCATTTAATGAGGTCTTCCCACTTTGGATGGAGGAATATGTATGTTCTTCACCCCTGCATGAGCCCTGGGAGTTGTTCAGCATAGAGTTTCCAGTAACTGCTCTTTCCTAAGCAGTTGTTCTGTGGCCTCTTGAGGTTTCACCCTACACATGTGCAGAATCTTCAACAAAGACCCATTAAAACCCTTCTATACATTTCTGGAATTCTGTCTATATATTTTTTCTTGGGCACTTTTCCCAGAAATGCCAGTCACTTAGGTCTCCTGAACTTTGATCTGTCTTTTCTCATCAGTGAGATGGTTAGACTCTGTTGGAGGTTCATTTTCCTGAGTCCAGGTGGTTGGGCTTACCATTTGTTTCCCTCATTTCCTTTTTCTCAAGAATCATATGCCCTCGTGCTGTCCATTGTCCCATGTCAAAAAAAAGTTGTCTTGTTTTGTTTTGTTTTGTCTTGTTTTGTTTTGTTTTGTGTTTTAGTACTTCAGGTCTTTATTGTGAACAGCAGGAGACCAATTCTGCACCAGCTTGCACTACTTTGGTAGGAACAGAAAGTCACTTGCACTGACTTTTATTAATCTACCTCTTATTCTGTAGATGCAATTATGTCCATTTTTCATATATCAAAATGATACTATTTCTGTTCATCTCAAAGTATTTCAGATAAGACATCAAAATTATAATCAATGGCACGTCTAAAAAAGGGTGCTTTCCGTAAGTGAAAAGTGTTAACTTAAAAATCATAGCCTAAAACTTTACACTGCCTTAATGTTGATCTTACTTGAAATGATGAGATTCTTAGGCATTATAGGTAATTTGCTTCTCTTCCCACACCTACACTGGGTTTAATAACTAGCCTCTATAAGAAGCTTTACATGTTCTACTTTCTCCGCAATCATTCTTCGCCTACACTCTACCCCCATGAGCCCGTCTAGTGATGGGTTTTTAAATATCCTAAGAACCATTAGGTACTCCCCCACCTTCTAGTTGGTTATAGAGAAAACATCTATAAAGAATTCTTATCCCAGAAACCATTTGTTTTTTTCTCTCCTATTGGGAGCCGTTTGAGCTATTTTCTTTCTTTGTGTCTGCCACTGAAGATAAATTATGAGTAAAATAAGGTCTCTTTTTTTCGTGGAAATTAAAGTCTAATGCAAGATAACCGTTAAATGACACACAGATAAGTAGATATTTGGAAGTTGTTACAATTGTTAGAAAGAGAAAGAAAGTTGCTATAAGACGGCATCAGAAGGAAAACAAGTTCTGTTCAAGAAAGGGGAACTCTCAATGAACCTATTAGGGATATAAAATCTTAAGCTTGAGTAGAAATTATCTGCACAAAGGTAGTAATATGGTCACGGAGTGAGAAAGTCATTCAGATAAAAAGAATACCTTGTACTCCGAACTCATGGTTAGAAGGAACATGACAGAGTTAAACAACATAAATAAGGCCAGAATGTCTGAAACCAAAGTGTATGGCTGTCTTGTGATATAGGAAGGACATGGAAGTTTATGTTAAGAATATTGACCTTGGGGCCAGCAGGTGGCATAGTGGATAAGACGCGGGCTCCCACATGGTCAACTACAGTTCGAGTCCCAGAACTGGTAATTTGC
>NW_006159494.1:3122574-3143177 GCF_000334495.1 Tupaia belangeri chinensis
CTGTTTCATTCTGTTCAAATTTTAAAATAATAATAAATAAAAAAAAATAAAATAAAATCATTCTAAAGGCAAAAAAAAAAAAAAGAGTAGGTATAAGATGCTGCAATGAACCATCCAGATCCCCCTATAGTGAATAACCCTTTGCCTCTATTCTGGCCTGCTATTGACTGAAAGCCTTTAGCTATTAGCCACTTCAGGAATTACCTTACTTAGAAAGATTCCCTCATTCAAGGTCACCCTATTTCCTGGTTGGGTTTTCACCAGTGATTCATATTTGAGGGAATATAGAGGCCAGAACACCATGGCCCAGCTCAAAAACACACTGAAGAGCCATTCTAGCTCCAGAGCTGCCCCAAGGGTTGGTTGAGGCTATTGTTGGCCCTTCACCACATCTTAACTTCCTCCTTTACCCAACTCTGCTTTCTCTTCCTCCTATCCACACACAATGATCCCACGAGCATTCCTTAAGAAACAGATGCATGCTAACTCTGAGGAAAACAAATTTTGCCAGAGTGGAAACAGAGGTATAGGACTGAACCTTAACAAGCCCACAATTTTAGGCACAGATAAAGGAGGAAAAAAATCATTAAAAAAGAAAAATAGAGACAGTATGACCAGAGTAATAGAAGAAGGCAAGCATGGATGCCACATCCCCTAAAGAAGTTAGACTAATTAAAATGTAAACTAAAAATAATATTTAGATTGGAAATATTGGTGAAAGTGTTTTTCAGAGCAGTGATAAGAGTAGAAAGCCAAATTACAGTAGGTTGGAAAGGAACAGGATTTAGACAGTTCCCTTAAGACATTTACCTGTAAGTGGAAGGAGAGAAAGATTAATGGCTGGGATCAGCATTTGCCATAATGGCTATGTCGTTGGACTCCCATGTAGTTGACCACGGTTCAAGTTCTAGACCCAGTGACTTAAACTCATGCCAGGCATGTGTGCGTGCATGCCCAAGAGGAGAATGGAGGAGAAGGGATTGCAGTGTGGCCAAACCCCCTGGGGGATAATTTCTCGCTTTCTGTCTCTGTTTCTCTCTGTCTTTCTGGCGAGCACATGCACCCTATAGCAAAAACCTCTCCAAAAAAAAAAAAAAAAAAGACCAGTGGTCATTGGCATTGGTTAGGAAAATGATTTTGGTTGAGAAGGCAGAGATTCATAGTCAGTTGTTCATAGAAAATAACCAGTTGAAATGTACTTAATTTTTCAGAAGAGATCATAGAAAGAGCAAGACACAAAGCTGCTGCATTTAGAAAGCATGAAAGTTCACAAAAAGTTAATTAAAGTAAAGAAGGTAAATTTGGTAAAATGACTCACTGCGTAGGTTTTCAATGAAATAAATGGTGGGAAAAGAATAGGTCAGGACTCTCCAGGGTCAGTTTTTTAAATTTTTAAATAAACCTTCTATGCATATAATAATCATTAAGGGCTTAAGAGTCCAGGATAATAATTCCCAGAGACTTGGGAATGTGATAGAGCCTACAACTATGCATTAATAGAAGTTTCCATTTATTCTGGCATAGATGGTCATGGAACATTGAAGGGACACATTTAGGCATTGGAGCTGCAGTGGATGAACATTCCAGTGGCCCTCAAGGGAAGTGGGAAGAGACAATGCACATGTATAAGAAAGAAATCAAAATATTAACAGCCCCAGAGGCTCTCCTTTGCTTAGGAAATCATCTCCCAGGGAAGTAGAAGTTGATGCCCAGAAGTCTTGGGGAGATAAAGAAATAGGCCCATTGATAAGCCAAAGACATACACAAAACAGAAGGGAGTGTGTCAGAAACAGGCAGAGTGACTCTTTTCAAACGGTTAGCACATAAGGCAAATTGTAGCCTCTGAAATATGAAGAATGGTGATGGAGTGACCTTTAAGATCTGAGTTGTTGGTCAATTCTAATTTGTATCACTGCTTTTATGAAGATGCCCTGACTCCCCAGATCATCTCTAAAGCATGACTGGCCTATAAGAGAAACAAGAGTGACTAAAGGAACTGTAGGTTAGGCAAAGAGAATTACCTTTTGTGAGCTTTTTCACTGTGGTCAGGGATGCAGCTGAAGGAAGGGCAGCAGTTATGCCTTGAAACCAACTCAGGTGTGACTGAAACACAATTGTCTGTTTCCCATGCTATTAGAAAACTGACAAGTTGATTACATATTGCATAGTCAAGAAAGTCATGACACATTTTTACATGGAAAAATACCTCCAGACTTTCCCGATTACCTGGTTTTTATTTATCCGTTCAGCAAATGAACTGTAAGTCAATGGTGTTCTGAATAGGATGGATTATAAATGGGCCAAAGCAATTCTTGTCCTGATGGGACTTGCAGAAGAGTGAGGAAAATACAAGTAAGTTGAATAATCCTACAAATATAATTAAGATGAGACACATGCCACATTAAAGCTTTAATAAGAGATGATCTAATGTGGGACATCAGATCAATTTTCCAGATAATTGAACCGCGAGCTGAAGGATGAGTGAGAGTTAAATGGTGTTAATAATACTTTGTCACAGTGTCATTGACAGAATGAACTGAAACACTGTATGAAATGCCTCAGGCCATGGCATAGTTCTTTGATTCTAAGATAGGGTGAATAAAAAGACACACTTAAGTGACAATAGCTTTGTGAGGGACAGAAAAAACATGACCACTTGAAACACACACATTTAATGTCAGGTGCCACTTCACTTGTAAAATATTATCACCTTTGGAACTAAGGCACAGAATTCTTTATATTACAAGCCCAGCACAGTGAATACTGCATAGTAAATACTCAACAAACATTTGTAAAGTAATTTCACATCTGCCCCTCTTCTGTCTGTCTTTTAGCTTTCCTCTTCTCTTAGGTGTTAATTATCCCACTTCTCTTGTCAAGCACAGATTTGTTAGATGTGTTCACACTGATATTTTAAGAATTTATGTATTCCTCCTTCACAGAGTATTTTCATTTTAAAAGATGCAGTGGAAAAGGTAAGGATCACACTTGAGAAACGAATGTATAATTGTGGAATTTTAGGCATTTCTACCAGAATTATTTTGAGATCAGTGCCTACCAGAGACCTTTGAATTAGAACATACAAAACAACAGCAACAACCAGCTGGAATTCACATTTCAGTTCCTTAGCAGAGTAACAGTTCATGTTTTGGCGAAGTCAGTGTCCATTTAGATGGGCAGAGCACAACCGTGTCCCATACAGTCATTCAGGAATCTGTTTCTTCCCTATGTGGCTCCGCCTTCCTCTGAGTTCTTAAAGTCTCCTGTGTTCACTAAGAGTGGAGAGTTAGTGATATCACAAGGATACTTAAAGGTCAGGATGAAAAGAAACAAAGAAACATATCAATTCTTCTCACATTCCATGAGCCAGAACTGATTTCATAGTCACCTCTATCTGCAAAGGGATTTTAAAATGAAGCCTAGCTAAGTACTCAAGACACAAGAAGTCAATAAGGATATTGAAGAATCATAAAACTATGCTATAATATATATTTTACCTGTGTGTGGCAGCCACCGTTGCTAGAGCATGCATTCAATAGCATTGCTTTTCGTTTTGATTTGTTTCAGTTTTGTTGTTCTTTTCTTTTCTGAGATTTGTTCTTAACCAAAATCACTGAAGTCAGTGATAACCCACAAAAATAGCTTGGAAAAGTTCTGTTTGAAAACTATATATTCCCAGTGACTTGAAAATTGTGCCAGGTATGTGTATATGCTTGCCCAAAATCTCAAGATGAGAATGGAAGAGAAGGGATTGCATGGTGGCCATGGCCCTAGGGGGTGATTTCTCACTTTCCCTTTCTCTGTGTCTCTCTGGTGAGTGCACAAGTCCTATAGCATAAAACTATACACTCACACATTCATTCATTCCCATGTTCAATTCATAATCTGATTGAATTGACTCTCCAAGGGAGGATGCTGGGAAACACTTTGAAAAGTCTAACTTTGGTGGAGCTAAATCAAAGCTTGGCATTTGAAAACCACTGGAGTAAGCCATTCATAATCCTATACACAACCCTTCTGAGACAGGAGAGCAAGGGAGGGAAAATAAGGGGAACTAAGAACCGTAAAACACAGCATGTGCACAGATCTTTACACAGATTATTTCATCTTCACAGCAATCCTGTGAAGTATGTAATTCTGCTCTACATACAGTTCCTAAGAAAAGGAAAAGTGCTGGGCCAGCCGGTGGCCTGGTGGTTAAGGTGCTGGATTTCCATGAGTCCAAGTATAGTTTGAGTACTGGACCCACTGGCTTGAAAATCACACTGGGCACATGCATGCCTAGATTCATGGCCAGAATTCTGAGAGCAGATTAGAAAAGAAGGAATTGCAGTGTGGCCGTCCGCCCTGGGGGAATGCCTTCTCATTTTCCCTCTCTCTGTATCTCTCAGTCTCTCTCTGGAGAACGCACATGCCCTGTGACAAAAAGATAAAAAAAGAAAAAGAAATGGACAAGTGTTTTGGTGCCAAAGCACCGAAGTCAGTCTATGAGCCAGAGCTAGAGCACACTGTCCTGCCAGAAGACCCGGAGTAAAGGAAGAGTGAGGTGAATCTGAGCCAAAATCTAGTAACGCTAAATGGAGATCAGTCATGAAATTGATGAAAGTGCAGGATTAAGGCAAAAAAAAAAAAAAGATAATTCCCAGATTAGGTATACATACAGAAACACAGGGAAAGTGTGCGAGTAAGTCAGGAAAAGAGAGCCGAAGGTCTTGGCCTGTTGCAGCTGGCAGAGAAAGGGAACTGAGGCACTCGGGGCTATATTATTTAGAGTACATATGTGAACAGGCCAGACAGGTAGTCGCCCACCATTTTGCAAGTATAGAAATTAAACATCAGCAAAGTTAAGTCCTTTCCCACCAGCATCCAAGATTCAAATCCGTCTGTGTTACACCATGTTGTATACATTTTTACCAGTACTGACCTGAGATAAAAGCCTAATTTCTGGCCACAGACAAAGACAAAGAGTCTATGGCACAAACTCTAAGATGGCTCCCATGTTCTCCCTTCCTGAGGTCACCTCTGTATCTGATCTCCTTGCCTTGATCCCAGATGTGCTGGGATGCCACCGCAGTGATTTACACAGGTGACACTTTATCTTAGAGTAGAATCGTTCTCTTTTTCCCTTCCTCATTTTGAGGAAGCAAATAGTTATGTTGCAAAATTTCCTCCATAGAGCCTTGCATGGCAAGGAACTGCTGGTGATCCCCAGGAGCTCAGAAAACTCAGTGAGAAATTACCAATAGCATGGTAAATCTGACAGCTTCAAGGAAAGGAATTTTTCCAACACTCTAAGTTAGCTTCAAAGCAGATTCTTCACAGCCAAGCCTTCTGATTAAAATACAACCCTAATGACACCTTCTTTGCAGCAGGTCAGACCCAGAGCTGAGGACCCCACTACACTGAACCAGATTCCTGAACTACAGAGAATGTGTGGTAACAACACATGTGCATTGTTTTGAGCTGTTAAATCAGTGGCGATTTGTTATGCAGCATCAGAAAATTAACACAAGGACCTCATTTTGTCCCTCTGCCTAATCCTTAAAATGTAACTATTCAGATCAATTTTTAAATGGACAGCACAGGAACCAACAGATGGCAGAAGGATTACATTGCTGGATTCCCACATGGCCAACTGTGGTTTGAGTCCTGGACCCTGCAGTTTAAAACTCATGCCCAGCGCATAAGCATGTGTGCCCAAAATCCTAAGAGGAGAATGGAGGAGAAGGAATTGTGGCATGGCCATTCCCCACCCTGGAGAGGGGGTTGATTTCTCACTTTCCATCTCTCTGTCTCTCTGGCAGGCGCATATGCCCTATAGCAAAAATATCACTCAAGAAAAATAAATAAAATGAAATAAAAGGACAGAAAAGGCATCCACTTCATGTCAATCTTCTTTCCAGTCCTCTAGAAAGGAACCTTCATGGATCTACTACACTAATCATCTTTCCCACTGATGGTGTCTTCTTCTTGCCAGGTTTACTAGATAGATACCCAGCTTTCTTATCTGTGCAGATACTGAAATACTCCCCTATGTTAACTTCATGCCTGATTGGCTTTTAAGTGTATAAACATCATTCTGAACGTCTCACAGATGGATCATGGTAAAAAGAAGTCAGTAAAATGACTTCAGAAATAAGCACAGTAATTCTTATTCAACTTCCTAAGGAGCAGCACAGCATGGGGCCTTGTGGCTGCCAACCCCATATTCCCTGGGCTGCTTTGCTGAGAACACTTGGCTCTGGTTTCCTCTCCATGGCCAGAAATACCAGGTCCTTGGAGAGTAAAGAAATGCTCAGAAGCAGCCTGGAGTAGAGCTTTGAACTGCTGGACTCTTCAGCCGTCCGGAACAACTGACAGATGGAGCAGGTTACGGAGCCAGGTGGGGAGGCTGAGTTGCTATTTAGCTTCCCGCCCATCAGCCCATCCTTCTGTTGTTGCTCTGAGAGTTTCCACAGGAGCCCAGGCAGCAGCAGGGATTTGAAAGAATGGGTAACACCTTAGCAATAGCTTCTAAGTCAGCCCCAAAGTGTAGCCTGCCTTTGGGAGTGGGAGCCAAACTCTTCCTTTGCTTTGAAAAAAAAAAAAAAAAAAAGAGAGAGAGAGAGAGAATTAGGTACTTTCGCACATTAGGGAGAGAGAGCTAGCTGCCCAAACTGTGGAGGGGGAGTCGTTGGCCATATGTTGGCTTTATCCTATAGACTGGATTAAATGAGCTCCCTGCAGCGGGCCATAAAATCTCCATCTTAACCAACTACATGAAACTTTCCCCCAAAAAATAAATTTCATATATGTTTCAATTTTTTACTGTGATAAGAACACGTAACATATCTACATCCTTAACACCATTGTAAGGACAACATATGATTGTGGATTTCAAGTACAATGTTGTGTAACAGAGCGCCGAGCTTATCCATCTTGCTCAATGGTAACTTTCTGCCATTGATTAGTAACCCTCCCTTTCTTCTTCCTTCCAGCCCCTGGAAACCATCATTTTTCATTACTCAGAAAACAAAGACTTTTTGGACTAGTCAACACTCTCTCATCCTACTTAAGTCCCCAATCCACCTTATCATGCCAGTTACCGGTTTTAATTTTCCTTCTGTTTTGTCAGCCACTTCTCACTCAATAACATATGAATCTAACTTTTTTTTCCTACACTTTACATTTCAGCCTCTCATTGTCCTTTCTAGTCACATATTTATCTTGTCAACATATAGAAATTCACACTCTGATGCCCATGCACACACATGCCTGCAATTTGAAAATATATGTACCTAGAATAAAAGGAGAAAATAAAAAAGAGTAGAAGAACAGTTAAAGTTCAAATTGAGGGGGAAAAATATCCAACAATGAAGATAATGCATGTATAAAAACTAAAAATGGTTCCTGGGCGGGGGTGTAGAGGAATCACCTTCATCTGCAAATCTAATCAGTAGATCTTTATTGAACACCAACTATGTTCAAGACACCAAGTTAGATATAAATGTGTTTAAATTATACTAGAGAGTTTAGTATCTTGAAGACACTAAAGAAGATTTAAATGTGTTTAAATTACAGTTCCTCTCCTTAAAATTTAGAATTTGTTTGGAAAGCTAAAACAAAAAGATGAGAAAAACAACAGTTTGCATTGTATAATGCATTGCTATGTATAGTGCATTACTATATTTTTATTTCTTTCTTACCTGAGAGACAGAGAGACAACACCCCAATAGAGTCTTGACACTAGGATCTTCCCTTAGTTACAACCAGCCCTGAATCATGGGTATGTGCATGCCTAGTAACTTTCAGGAAGTCTCCAGATTTGAATCTGGAATCTTCCCATGGGGATCAGCCTTGCATTGGGTTTTTTCACTGTGCCACCATCTGGCTGTACATAGTGTAATATTGAATAAAATAGAGAAAGTTTGTGGTGAAGTTTTTTCTTATTATAACTGGCAATAATAAAGTAAGTGATAGGGCCGGCAGGTGGCATGAACTTAAAGGTATTGGATCCCACATGGCTGACTGCAGAGCTTTGAGTCCCAGACCTGGTGACTTGATAAATAAGCAGGGTACGTGGGCGTACATGCCTAAAATTTCAAGAGGAGAGTGGAGGAGAAGCGATTATGGTATGGTCATCCCTTCTGGGGGTGATTTTTTGCTTTTCCTCTCTCTCTCTCTCTCTCTCTCTCTCTCTCTCTCTCTCTTTCTTTCTAACTCTGTCTCTTACTGAAGAGTATCCCACAGCAAAAAAAATAAAAATAAAAAAATCAGAGATGTCGTGCTCTGTTAAAGGTCTCAGAACAAGAAAGTATTTCAGTGGAATCTTGAACACAGATCTAACTCTAGATACATCTTCTACCTAAATGAAACAAACTGCAAGTATGAAAGAGTTCCATAAATGTGGAGACCATTTGGCAAAGGAAATATGGAATTTGAGTATGGCCCTAAAGAGGGTAGCTTTAGTATAGAGAAAGACAGAGAGAACATTCTTGACCGGCGAAATGAGATGATGAATATGCTAACATCCTAATTCGACTCTTAGGCAAGGTTTACATGTAACAAAACATCACACGATACCCCATAAATATAATTACTTACATATTATTATACATAAATATGTGTAATTATTTGTGTAAATACAACTTTTTTTAAAAAAAGAGCTTAGAACCAGTAGTAAGAATTTATGTATCAGAACTAGCAGATGGCATAATGGTTACGTCACTGGACTGTAGTCCACCGTGGTTCAAGTTCCAGACCCAGAGGCTTAAAACCCTTGCCAGGTGCATGTGCATGCATGCCCAAACCTCATAGAGGGATTTGTGGCATGGCATAGCCCCCCAGGGGACTGCCGATTTCCCACTCTCCATCTCTCTATCTCTCTCTGTCTTTTCAGCAATCACACATGCTCTATAGCAAAAATATCTCTTAAAGAAAAAAAAAAGAAAAAGAATGAATATATTTAAGGCCCTGTGTGTATTTATGTTAGTGAATATCACCTTGATTTCACATTTACAATTATTTTGTGTGTCTGTAAAATGAGAAAACCTTTTATCCCTGGACTCATGCAGTATGGCTGTAAAGGAATACCTCTTCCTCTTCGGGTTGAAGGAGAAATAGGCAGCAACCTCTCCGTGTATAGTAGGCAGCAGTGGGAACCAGCAGTTAGCGTAATGGCTATGTCGCTGGACTCCCACGTAGTCGACTGCGGTTCGTGTCCCAGACCCGGTGGCTTAAAACTCACGCCGGGCGCGTGTGCGTGTGTGCCCAAGATCCCGAGAGGAGAATGGAGGAGAAGGGATTGCGGCGTGACCATCCCCCCTGGGGGGTGATTTCTCACTTTCTGTCTCCATGTCTCTCTCTGTCTGTCTGGCGAGCGCACGCGCCCTACAGTGAAAATCTCTCAAAAAAAAAAAAAAGGCAGCAGTTATATGCCTAGGCTTGCTCCAAACTGTCTGATTAGCTCTCATTTCATGATTAACTGGCTATGTAACCCTGTAGAAGTGTCCTAGTTTCCTCACCCATTAAATGGAGATTTTAAGAGTATTTACCTTTTTTTTTTTTTTGGAGAAATCGCTATAGGGCGCGTGTGCTCGCCAGACAGACAGAGAGAGACAGAGAGACAGAAAGCGAGAAATCACCCCCCAGGGGGGATGGTCACGCCGCAATCCCTTCTCCTCCATTCTCCTCTCGGGATCTTGGGCACGCACACACACGCGCCTGGCCTGAGATTTAAGCCACCGGGTCCGGGATGCAAACCGCGGTCAACTACGTGACCAGTGACATAGCCATTACGCTAACTGCTGGTTCCCAAGAGTACTTACCTTCAGATGACTTTTGTGATGATCTCCTCTAAAACACTGATTGATTATGGGTTCAGTAAATACTAAGTTTGAATCTACTTGGGCATCCTATATTTTCCTGCAATAACAATTATCAGACAACCAACCTAGGGGTCAGATGATGGCACAGTGGTTAAACACAGTACTCTGTGAGACAGACCCACATGGGGAAATTCCTGGTTCAAGCACAGAGTCCTTCCTGAACGTACCAGGCATGCACATGTCCAGGACCCAGGCTGGTGGAACCTGGGGTGGATTGTGACATCAAGACCTTGTTCAGGAGTTGTATCTCTGTCTCTCTGGCTCTCTCACTCATAGAATAAATAATAAATATACTTTTAAAATGAAGCAATTTATAACCATCAAAGCAAGATAAAGAACACACCACAGGGCCTGGACCTGGGCAGTGAGGCAAGTAATCCTTTTTTTTTTTTTTTTAGATTTATTTAATTTAGGGACCAGCAGTTGGCATAATGGCTATGTCACTGGACTCCCTTGTAGTCAACCGCAGTTCAAGTCCCAGACCAGGTGGCTTAAACTCACACCGGGCACATGTGCATGCATGCCTGAGATCCTGAGAGGAGAATGGAGGAGAAGGGATTGCGGCATGGCTATCCCCCCTGGGGGCTGGTTTCTCGCTTTCTGTCTCTCTGTCCCTTTATGTCTTTCTGGCAAGCGCACGCATCCTATAGCAAAAACCTCTCCCCCAAAAAAAAGAAAAAAAAAAGATTTATTTAATTCATTTAATGATTATTTTAAAATTTGTTATAGGGCATGTGTACTCACAAGAAAGAGAGACACAGAGAGAGAGAGCCAAAGCATAAAAGCAAGCTGCCAGGTCCAGGACTCAAACAATGTTCAGCCATGTGGAAGTTCAATGTCTTAACCACCAAGCCATCTGCTGGCCCCGAGGCAAGAAGTTCTAACAACACAACAGGACGCTGGAAACTGAGATGCTACAGATCAGCTGCTTTGGAGCCAAAAAGGGTTCTGAGCAAAACAAAGTTTATAGATCTAATTAGAAAGTACAGCTTTATGGCTCCAAAGGGTATGGAAGACCATATATGTGTGTTTGTTATAGTAGTCATAAAAATTAATTGGAAGTCTTTCTTCAGCATTCAAAGCAGCATTTAGCTCTGTATTTCACCTACACATTTGGCATTTGTTCTTGATGAACTAGGTTCTGACCATTTTACTTTTCTTATATTGTGAACACTTTGAATTCAACATGATTTAGCGTGATTTTTTTATGTATAAGCAAGTATTTTTCTTGATTTTTCACAGAAGTTCTTAACCTTTCATAGTTCCACTAACTCTGGTTGCAAAAATGAAAATATCCAAGAAGTGAATAATAGCGAGCCCACTGATACTTAGGTTGGCTATGAGCAAGTCTCTTAGCACTCACTCCATTGTACATATTCTAGATGGTGAGCTAAATATTGAGTGATGAGGGATGGCTCCATGGTGCAGTAGTAATATGCTGCTCAGGAGAAGCTGGATCCTACATGGTGACCATAGTTCGAATCCCAAGCCCGGTCAGCATGAAACATGGGGAGAGCAACACGTGAGAGTGTGCAGATTGCAAGGGGCTGGAGGATCAGAGAAAGAGGACCAGACTCCCTGGCGTGTGCTCATCTCTCTCTCCTTTATGTGCACACACGTGCCTTGTCATGAACAAACAAAAAATATGTGTTGAATGATTAGCCAAGGAAAGGAGAAAAGATAGGACAGGGTAGAACACAATGAGCATATTGTTCCAACTAAGACTAAAAAGGCACGAAGTTTTCTAACTTGTTCATTTATGAGAGAAAGGCTCACAATGGCAGGATAATTAAATCAGCTTTAGGTATGCATCCAGCAAATCACCTTATATTAAAAGAAAATAACTGCCTTTTTTACGGGAACCAGCAGTTAGCGTAATGGCTATGTCGCTGGATTCCCACGTAGTCGACCGCGGTTCGCGTCCCGGACCCGGTGGCTTAAAACTCACGCCGGGCGTGTGTGCGTGCGTGCCCAAGATCCAGAGAGGAGAATGGAGGAGAAGGGATTGTGGCGTGACCATCCCCTCTGGGGGGTGATTTCTCGCTTTCTGTCTCTCTGTCTCTGTCTGTCTGTCTGGCGAGCGCACGCGCCCTATAGCGAAAACCTCTCAAAAAAAAAAAAAAAGAAAAGAAAAGAACTGCCTTTTTAAAAGACTTTATTTTGGGACCAGCAGATAGTGTAATGGTTACATCACTGGACTCCCACATAGTCAACCGCAGTTCGAGTCCCAGGCCTGGTGGCTTAAAACTCACACTAGGCACATGTGCACGCATGCCCAAAAAATCCTGAAATGAGAATGGAGGAGAGGTGACTGTGGCATGGTCATCCCCCCTGGGGAGTGATTTCTCAATTTCTATCTGTCTCTCCAGAGAGTGCATGTGCCCAATGGGAAAAATCTCTCTTAGAAGAAATAAACTTCATTTTAAATGTACATGATAGTTAAGATAATCTTTGAAATTAGGTTTTCTCAAATAAAGCATATAATAGATGTAGAAAATGGTGCCGGCAGGAAAATATAATGCCTATAATGCCTGCACTATGGTGCTTTCTACACATGATTTCAGTTCATTGTACCACAAGCCTGGGAAATAGGTCATTTTTCCAGGTTCTAGGTATTCTCACTGTGAATCACAAAAAAACTTGCTCCAGGGCCAGCAGGTTGCATAGTGGTTAAGGGTGCTGGACTGCCACATGGCTGACAATGGTTCTAGTTCCGGACCTGGAGGTTTGCTTTTTCTGTCTCTCTCTCTCTCTCTCTCTCTCACTCTATCCCTCTCTGGTTAAATTGAAAGAGAAAGAATGAAAGAAAGAAAGAAAAAGAAAATAATCCTTAAAAAAATGCATTGCTCTAAAACCCAGATATAACATGAAGATTGAAACTTATTCTTCCCTGCTGCCTACGCAGGACAAATGACAATGGCAAGCATTTCAGGAGAGGGAGCATGCCCTGTGCTCCAACTCCCCTAATAGCCTTGCCCATTGCCTTTCTTGGTGTAAAACAAGGGCTCATCCAGATACACAATTGTCTTTTCCTATTATTGCCACTATTAAGAGTCACTTCCTGGGCCTGGCAGGTGGCATGGTGGTTGAGGCACGGGACTCCCACATGGCCAACTGCAGTTTGAGTCCTGGACTTAGCAGCTTGCTTTCTCACTTTCCCTCTCTCTTTCTCTCTGTCTCTCCCTGGTGAGTGGATGTGCTCTATAGCAAATTAAAATACTAATAACAATAATAAATAAAATTAAGTAATAATTCTTTTTTTAAAAAAAAGTCACTTCCTTCATTACTTCCAAGGTTCAAAAAAGTGGACAGATTCTGAAAGTCTCTACTTCATTCTAAGTTCCTCAATAAAATTCACATAGGAGAATATTTATACAAGTATATGTGAACTTGTCAACTTACATGCACATAAAAATATAGAGATATGCATGGCTATTTCTTTCAAGTCACTACAACGAATATAGTAGGGAACATATTTATCTTAATCACAGAGTAGTGACACTCATGGGAAATTAAAATTGAAAAATAGGAAATTGTTCTAGAGTGCATGAGAAAATTTTATAAACTAAAGTTTCCAAAAACCATTGCATTCACAGACTTTCTGGAGAAAAGAAGAAAAAGATATGATTGCTGATAAGAAGATTTTTTTTTATAATTATTTATTCCCAAGTAAAATTTAATGCCAAGGAAAGTTAATGAGTCAGTATTTTGTTACTAGAAAAAAAGCGTGAGGTCACCTCGTAGCAGTTAAAGAGAGCGCACAGGAAGTTGGATCCCACATGGCCAACCATGGCTCCAGTTCCGGCCCCAGAGGCTTGAAAGATGTAGCATGTGCATGTGCATATGTCTGCTTTCCTGAAATCCTGAGGAGATGCAGAAATGGAGGAAACAGGATGGTGACATGGCTATGTCCCATTTGGGGCAAGGGGAGTATTTTCTCTCTTTCTTTCTTTCTTTCTTTCTTTCTTTCTTTCTTTCTTTCTTTCTCTCTCTCTCTCTCTCTCTCTCTCTCTCTCTCTCGTATGTGTGCACCCTCTCACAATTAAAAAAATATTTATTTAAGTGACTAACACTGGACAATTGTTATGCAAATTTAAACAATAAAATGCTATTGTCATTGAGGATACCAGGAGAGATAAAGTGACATACAAAAAAATAGGTAATATGAAGTAAAGAATTTACAAAAGAAGGTCTTGATTGAAATCAATATTCTACTGTTCACAGTAGTATTTTGAACATTAATAATACCCAATTCAATAAAGCCAGCCTCCTTTTCAGTTTTTGAAAAAACTCAACAGTTTGACTTTAGTATTGTACAAGTGACAAAAGTAAATAAATTTGACTTTATCAAAATTATAATCTTTGGGGCCAGCAGGTGGTGTGGCGGTTAAGGTGCTGGATTTAAACTCCCACAGTTTGTGTCCTGGACCTGGTAGCTTGCTTTCTCATTTACCCTCTCTCTTCCTCTCTCTGTGTCTCTCTTTGGTCAAATTAAAATGAATTGATGAATAAACAAAAGTTTCAAAAATAAATAATTCATTAAAAAATTACAGTCTTTCATGCTTCAAAGAACACTATCAAAAAAGTGAAAAGATAATGCACAAATGGAAGAAAATGTTTGCAAATCACATATTTGATGAGAAATTATATTCAGATATATAAAAAATGCTTATAACTGGGGACTAGCAGTTGGTGTAATGGCTGTGGTCACTAGACATCCATGTACCCCACCTCAGTTCAGGTCTCAGACACATTGGCTTAAACTCACACTGGGTGCATGGGTGCGCGTGCCCAAGATCCTGAGAGGAGAATGGAGGTAGAAGGGATTGTGGCATGGCCATCGCCCCTTGTGGGGGGGGAGGGGTTCTCACTTTCTGTCTCTCTGTCTCTCTCTGTCTTTCTGGCAAGCGTATGCAACCTATAGCAAAAACTGCTCCAAAAAAAAAAAAAAAAGCTTACGACTGAACAAGAAGAGGACAATTGATCTAATTTAAAATGGACAAAGGAATTAAATAGACCTTTCTCTAAAGAAGATGTGCAAATGTCTAATAAACACATGAAATGATCCTCAACACCATCAATCATAGGGAATTCAAAGTCAAAACCACAGTGAGATGCCATTTCATACCATCCAGGAATTCCGAAATAAGACATACAAACTGTTCTGTGTTTTTTTTGCTTTTTTTTTTTGTTTGTTGTTGTTGTTGTTGTTTTGAGTGGTTTTTGCTATAGGGCACATGTGCTCACCAGAAAGATAGAGACAGACACATATTTGATGAGAAATTATATTCAGATATATAAAAAATGCTTATAACTGGGGACTAGCAGTTGGTGTAATGGCTGTGGTCACTAGACATCCATGTACCCCACCTCAGTTCAGGTCTCAGACACATTGGCTTAAACTCACACTGGGTGCATGGGTGCGCGTGCCCAAGATCCTGAGAGGAGAATGGAGGTAGAAGGGATTGTGGCATGGCCATCGCCCCTGGTCGGGGGGGAGGGGTTCTCACTTTCTGTCTCTCTGTCTCTCTCTGTCTTTCTGGCAAGCGTATGCAACCTATAGCAAAAACTGCTCCAAAAAAAAAAAAAAAGCTTACGACTGAACAAGAAGAGGACAATTGATCTAATTTAAAATGGACAAAGGAATTAAATAGACCTTTCTCTAAAGAAGATGTGCAAATGTCTAATAAACACATGAAATGATCCTCAACACCATCAATCATAGGGAATTCAAAGTCAAAACCACAGTGAGATGCCATTTCATACCATCCAGGAATTCCGAAATAAGACATACAAACTGTTCTGTGTTTTTTTTGCTTTTTTTTTTTGTTTGTTGTTGTTGTTGTTGTTTTGAGTGGTTTTTGCTATAGGGCACATGTGCTCACCAGAAAGATAGAGACAGAGAGACAGAAAGCGAGAAATCACCCCCCAGGGGGGACGGCCACACTGCAATCCCTTCTCCTCCATTCTCCTCTCGGGATCTTGGGCATGCACGCACATGCACCCGGCATGAGTTTTAAGCCACCGGGTCCAGAACTCGAACCGCGGTCTACTACATGGGAATCCAGCAACTTAGCCATTACTCTAACTGCCGGTCCCGTGTGTTTTTGTGAAGATATGGAGAAGTGGGGACCTTCACACACTGCTATTAGGAACATACAGTGATGCAGACTCTGGAACATGGCCTTGTTATTTCCTCAAAATATTAATCATAGATTTACCACGGGACTCAGCAAGTCCTCTCTTAGACATATACTCAAAAGAAATGAAAGCAGATGTCCACACAAAAATTTACATGTGAATCTTCAGAGCAGCATTAATTGTGATAGTGAAAAAGTGGAAACAGTTCCCCTAAATCCATCAAGTGATGAATAAATAAGTAAAATGTATTATAACTACACAGCAATACAAAAAAATGAAGTACGATGGAAGCTATGACATGGATGAACCTTGTAAATATTGTGATAATAGGAAAAAGACATTAAAGACCACATACTGTCTGACTCCATTTATAAGAACTGTCTGGTAGAGAGAAGTTTATAAAAAGAGATTAGGGTTAGCCAGGGATAAAGACTGCTATGGATATGAGCTTCATTGGGGGTGGTGATGATAAAAATATTCTAAACTTTAAAAGTGTGATGGCTGTACAACTCTGTGATGACAGAATGGATTTTTTCATGGATTAACTTATATCTCATCAAACGTTATTTTATGAAAATCATAAAACATCAAGAAAAAGATTTAAATGGGAATCTGTTATAACTAAAGCCTTTAGTTCAACAAAGGGGTACCATCACAAGAGTGAGAAGACAAGTTTTGGAATATAAGACATAGACAAAACATGTGTATCTGACAAAAAGTTCACAAAACACATACAGAGTTTTCTTTTTTTTTCATGTTAGAAAGCATAGGCACAAACACCCAAGGAGAATGATAGACAGACAGACAGACAGACAAAGCACCCCCAACTGAGTCTCATCATGCCATGATTCACATTTGCCAGCCCTCCAGTTCCTAAATCTTGGATGATCATAACCACTGACATGTTACCAGACTGCCTAGTTAATCAAAAAGCCAGCCTTGCAGTCCAGTTCACCATAGACTACAGCACCTGTTTGAGCTATAAATCTTATTTAAAAAAAAAAAAGAAAGGCAACCCAATAGAAAAATAGGCAAGACTTACATAGACATTCACAAAGAAAATGTCAAGTGAAAAATAAGCACAATTAAAGATGCTCAGTTCCATTAGTTGTCAGCAAAGTAAGGATTAAGTCTACAAAGCGATTCTACTACACACCCTTCAAGACAGCTTAAAAGAACAAAACATGAAAATATCAAGAGGACTGGGAACAACCAGGATTTTCTATGCTGTTGCAGGGATTTAAAAAAAAAATGCTAGAACCACCTAGGAAAACTTCTACAAGTGAAAACACACATGCTCTGTGGAGATAAGCCTATAGAACAGAAATTGCACTGAGAAAAAAAAAAAAGATCATGATTTTAATAGTAATACTATTCATTAATAGCCTCAATATATAACAACCATGAAATAAATTACAGAATACTCAGTTAGTAAAATGTGAATAAGTGGGGCCGACATGTGGCATGGTGGTGAAGGGCGCTGGATTCCCACATGGCTGACAACAGTTGAGTTCAAGATCTGGCAGCTTGCCTTCTCACCACCCCCTCCCCCACTCTGTCCCTCTCTGGTCAAATTAAAATAAATAAATAAATTTAAATCAAATAATTCTTAAAAACATCTTTTAAAATGTGAATAAATGAACTGCTACCGTATTCAACAACCTGGATAATTCTCACAAACATAATGTTGAACAAAGAAGCCCTTTAACAAAGAGAACACATTCTACTATATAAATACAGTTCAAAATCAGGCAAAACTTTTTTTAATTATTTATTTAATTTTACTTATTCATTCATTTATTTTAATTTGACCAGAGAGAGACACACAGGAAAAGAGAGAAAGTGAGAAAGCAAGCTACCAGGTCCAGGATTCAAACTGTGGTCAATCATGTGGGAGTGTCCAGTGCCTTAACCACCATGCCACCTGCTGGTCCCCCAGGCAAAACTTTTTATTAGTAGTAAAAATCAAGATAGTGGTTACCCTTCCAGGAAAGAGCTATGACTTGCAGGAGATACGAGGAATGCTTCCTGTGTGCTGGGAATGGTTTATTTATTTCTCAAGGTATATATGTATTTTGTGAAGATTAATTGAGCTATGTCCTTATCATTTCTTTACTTAATATAAGTTTGTTACACTTGAACAAAATGATTGCCTTAAAATTGTATGCTAGCATTACACCAGTTACTTATCAAACATATACTTAGAATGATACCAAGACTTTTTAATATATTTCCTTATTTTCTTAAATGTATTCATTTTTCCCATGAGAGCATGAGAGACAGACACCCCTATTTAGTGTCCTCATGTAACAAACCATCCCCTGCCAGCCCAGATCACAGACACGTACATGAGCTTGGGATGTAGAGGGAAGCCATGGGACGCAAACCCAGGAGTTCCCTATGTTGATCCGGTTGTGTTGCCACTGCACCACTGCCTTGCCCCTAGATTTTTAATGTGTATGTGAGTGGACTGTGTGTGTATAGAGAGTTTTTTGGGCTTTTTGTTTGTTTTTTTGTTTGTTCTGCTAGAGGGCATGTGCACTCACCAGAGAGAGACAGAGACAGAAGATAAAGCACCTGCCATGGGAAATGATCACGCAGCAATCCCTTCTCCATTTTTCCCTCCTTTCAGGATTCTGGAGAGAATGCAGTTGGCATGTTTCTCAAGCTGCTAAGTACAAGATTCAAACCATACGGTCAACCACATGGACCTGGCTGTATTAACCACCGGCCTGTGGTACTGGCCTTGTCGATGCATTTCTAATGAGAAATAATTGTGTTTATATCTCTGAATATACAAGGTAATTAGCAAGATTTTTCAAATTCACCTAAAAATTAAAATTCACTGTTATGTATTACTTTTAGATAAAAGTGAATATTCCATTGGCTTTTACAGAAAGTATGAAAATGGCATAGAACACCCTACATAGCAAAGCTTGTGGAAATATGGCCAAAAGTGTATAATAAAATCCATGATTTTGTATAATTTCATAATTATAAAAAAAAGAAAAAGCAAACTAAACTTTCAACTCAAATATCTTTATGAAGAGTTAGGGTTGCCCTGTAGTCTAGTGGTTAAGGAGGCTGGATCCTACATGCCCACCATGCAGTTCGAATCCCAGCACCAGCAGTTTGAAAACAATGTCAGGCACCATGTCTGCATGCCCAAAATTTCAACAGGATGGAGGAGAAAGGGTTATGGCATGACCACACTTCATTTGGGATGCTTTCTTCCATCTTTCTCTCTCTATCTCTTTCTGGTGAGTGCAAGTCCCTTCTAGTATGTACACACACAAAATAATCTATAAGAACAGCAAAGAAAGCCCAATATAAGTAGGAAGTAGACATGATTAAGGAGAAAAGTAGAAATTACTGAATTTGGAAATAGAGCAGAATCAAGAAATCAGCCTCCAAGTTTATAAATAAACTTCACATATAAATGTTATGTGTGTGAGTGTGTGTGTATATATATATGTATCAATATAAATATATAAATACACATACTATATATAAAACCCATATACATATACATACACATATACATACATACATACATACATACATACATACATACATACATACACTGAATCTCCGCTAATAACAGGTTAGTCAGTAAAAACTAATCACAGTAGCTACTAGATTTGCATCTGCTGAATGGAAATCCTTACATTTGTTATCTCATGAGTTTAATTTAAAAAAAAAAAACATTTCATATATATGTATACAAGTTTAGGGAGTATTTCATATAGATGATAATATAAAATATGAGTGCAAAAGTACTCATTCTATGTAAGTAAAACAACTCTGAGTAAACAAAGCTAGAAGAATAAAATGATAAGGAATTGTATAAGCTTAGCAAGAGGAAAGGTTAGAAAAGGACCTTTCCCAGTCTCTGGAGAGAGTACCAACATTCAAAGGCACGACTGTAGGAGAATCATTTTCTGTTTGTCTGAACCCGAGGACAAGGCATCAGTGTGGATGGATTGCGAATTGTGTTTGCTGAGGGCATATACTTCCTCGTTCGTGGTTATTAATGTCAAAGTCCACAGATGTAATATCTTGAAGCCAAAGTACAACCTCATAGAATTTGTATTCATTCTATTTTATAAAATGGGTGTGAATTCTTTGGTGTCCCATCCTTAATTTTTAATAGCTTGATGACTTTGGCAGGTAATTTTTGCAGTAGTTGACAGCGATGCAGAAGGTCTCATTTTAGCAAGTGGCCAGCTACAGTAAAAACAACAATCAAATCAAATTGAGATGACACACCACTCTAACAATTTTATTGACTAAACAATGAAAGTAATAATAGCTTACTAATCATCAGGTGCCACTTCTAAGTGCTTCATAGATACTCACTATTAACTCTGACAGTCATAACTGTCCAAGGTAGTTACCATGATTATCTTTCCTTCCATGAATCAGGAAATTAAGACACAGAAAGGTTAAATAACGTCTCCAAATCACATGCCTGTAAAGACTGGAGCTAGGATTTGAAATAAGAAACCTGGATCCAAAGTCCACACTCTTTTTTTTTTTTTTTTTTTTTGGGGGGGTTTTTTTTTTGCTTAAAGGGGCGGAAAAACAGAAACAAGC
>NW_006159494.1:3143497-3154015 GCF_000334495.1 Tupaia belangeri chinensis
AAAAAAAAACCCCGGAACCAAAGTCCCCCCTCTTTTTTTTTTTTTTTTTTTGAGAGAGGTTTTTTTTTGCTATAAGGCGCGTGCGCTCACCAGACACACAGAGAGAGACATAGAGACAGAAAGCAAGAAAACAACCCCCAGCGGGGATGGTCACGCCGCAATCCCTTCTCCTCCATTCTCCTCTCAGGATCTTGGGCATGCACGCAAACGCACCTGGCCTGAGTTCTAAGCCACCGGGTCCGGGACGCGAACCGCAGTTGACTACGTGGAAGTCCAGTGACATAGCCATTACACTAACTGCTGGTTCCCCAAAGTCCACACTCTTGACTACTACTTTCTACTGCCTCAAGTATGTGAGTGTTTGAGATGAAAAATGAAAACCTAAACAAGCCTGAAACTGAGCTTTGAAGTGTAATGAGCCTTCCCTAGTGTGGGATCTGATTGGTACATTCTTTTCTCTTTATCCATGTGACTAGCTCCTTACGTTCACAAGCTCACCCCACTGAAAAGCTACATTACCCTCAGATAGAAATAATCATTCTCTCCTCTGAGCTCCCACATAACTTGTACATTCTTCTAATTACAGCATTTGGCACAATAGACCATACTGTGGGTTTGCCTCTTTCTCTCCCTACTAAACATAAGCTTCTCAACTACAGAAACTTAGTGTCCCCACTGCCTGATGCAGAGGAACAGAAGAAGGTAGGAGAGAAAGAGGGAGGGGGAGGAAAGAAGACACAGAAGATAGGTGGATTTGGAAAGAAGAGGAAGAAGAGAATAAAGAAAGAGGGAAAGGAGTTTTGAGGGTACTTTAGAAACCACTTAGGCAGAAGAAAGCAAGTCGGTCCCCACTCTCCTCCACTCTTATCCAAAGGAGATACTCAGCTGATTAAAACAGGAGCTGATGCACTTCCAAAAGACTGCGTCACTCTCTGTTTATTAACGTTTATCCTATCTACAGATTGAGATTTGCAAATATTTTGCTTGTCCAGGTACCTCAGATCTTGGAGACAGATTCCATTGCAATTAATTTCATCCTTTTGCTGACTACAGCATGACCCCTCTGCCTTTCACCTGTCTTGATCTTTTCTGAGTGCAACTCTCGCTGACTCGATCAACAAAATCATGCAATATAGCCTTACCATTTCATTTCTCTGGACTGACCAGGATCATCAGTTCTCCAGACAAAAATTCTGGTGACCTCTACTTCTAAACATCTTAACAAATGATGCTTGGATAAATCAAATAAAAAAATTACTTGATTTTCTTCTTTATGTGAAATATGGCCAGCTGTCCATCTTGCAGCTAACTCACCCAAGATGGTATTTGTCCCTCTTCTTAACTCAGTTCCCTTGTAGCTATATGTTGAAGCCACATTTTCTGCTTTGAGAATATTTTCAACTGGGCCAAAGGTTTGTTTAACTTTGCTATAAATGTCATCCCAGTGCCTGAGATAAATTGATTTAGCAGCACCCAGAGCCATTACCAAACTGACCCAAGAGACCCAAGATCCTAGCAATAGAACCTGTGTCATGGAGCTGGTAATACATAGCCTATACGTATTTTAAATAATTAAATGATGAAAGCTATTTAGTTCAGCAGTGTACTTCATCCATTAATCTAATAGCCTTTTTTTAAAGCCAATTTCCTGCTTTAGTCTCCCTGGAATAGAAAAGCCATCCATACCAACCCAGTGAATTTATTCAAGACTTATGAGAAAAACAGAGATGGATATGCCCTCCTCGATCATGCCCCATGTTTCCATTTCTCAGGTTCATTTTTACCACATTTTTTCCGTATGTGATTTCACATTTTTTTTCTGGCTTACATGCCTCATAAATACAACTTAGAAATAAAGTGGAATGTTCCTCTCTCTACTATATATTAAAATGACAGTTTTGAAACTCGACTTTACAGTTAAGCAACCTTAGTTCAGAGGCTAGATGTGCCACTGAGATTTGTGCTGAACTTGACCAAGGAATTCAATCTTGGGTTAGCGGATGGCCTGGTGGCTATAATAGCTGGATCTCAAAGAGCCAACTGCACAATTCAGTCTCAGACCTGGCACTTTGAAAAACATGACAGGCATGTGTGCATGCATGCCCAAAATCTTAAAAGAAGGAAAAAATGGAGGAGAAGGGATTGCAGTGTGACCATTCCCCATTGGGTGTGTACTGAGAGGATACTTTATCACTTTCTCTTTCTCTCTGGTGAACACACGTGATTTATGGCAATAATAATAATAATGTAATTTTTTGGAGAGATTTTCGCTATAGGGCATGTGCACTCGCCAGACAGACAGAGAGAGACATAGAGACAGAAAGCAAGAAATCACCCCCCAGGGGGGATGGTCACACCGCAATCCCTTCTCCTCCATTCTCCTCTCAGGATCTTGGGCATGCACGCACACATGCCCAGCATGAGTTTTAAGCCCCCGGGGTTGGGACATGAACCATGGTCGACTACATGGGAGTCCAGCGACATAGCCATTACGCTAACTGCTGGTTCCAATAATAATAATGTAATTTAACCCTGCTAATCCTTTGTTTTCTCATCTGGAAAATGGAAATAATATCAATAGTTTCAAATTGTATGAGAATTGAACTAAAGGATGAATATGTTGTACAAAGTCTCTAATGTTAGGCGTGCCTGTAATGCTCTATGAATGATAGTTGCTAATTAAGAACACACAGTTCTTGGATAATTTTGGAAACTCTCTTTTCTGACTGTTGCTTTAACATCTGAGAGTCATGAGAGAGGGACTAGAAAGGGGTGGAAAAAAGGACATGAGAGACATCAGAGTCATTCGCTGATTTGATTGGAGTTCAGTCTGCAATGATGTTTCCCTTCTGACCTGCCTAGAATGATCCACCCCATAGCAGTTCAACATGCTGCAACAGGGAAATCTTTGACAAGGCAGGAGGTGGAGGGCGAGAGGGAAGATTTTTGAATTGAGGACCAAGTTAGGCTCTTTTTTCTTTCTTCCTTTCTTTCTTCCTTCCTTCCTTCCTTTCTTTCTTTTCTTCTCTTTTCTTTTTCTTTTTCTTTCTTTCTTTCTTTCTTTCTTTCTTTCTTTCTAGTAAAGAGATTTTTGCTATAGGGCATATGCACTTGCTGGAGAGACAGAAAGCAAGAAATCCCCCTCCCCGGGGCGGGGGGGGGGCATGGCCACGCTGCAATCCCTTCTCTTCCATTCTCCTCTCAGGACTTTGGGCACACATGTACACATGCCTGGCATGAGTTTTAAGCTGCCAGGTTCGGGACTCAGACCATTGTCAGCTACATGGGAGTCCAGCAACATAACCATTACACCATCTGCTGGACTCCAAGTTAGGTTTTTTCAATGAAATCTCTACTTATTTCACTTAGTTAAAAAATACACAGCCAAGTGGGATTAAAGCAGCATGCTACACTCCAAACCCTTTTCTTTTTGTACAAGGGTTTTTTGGGTTGTTTGTTTGTTTGTTGTTGTTTTGGTTTTTCTTTAAAGAGATTTTTGCTATAGGTGCATGCACTCACCAGAGAGGCAGAGAGTCAGAGACAGAAAGCAAGAAATCACCTCCCAGGGGCAACAGTCACGCCGTAATCCCTTCTCCTCCATCCTTTTCTTGGAATTTTGTTCATGCACCCACATGCACTTGGTATGATTCTTAGGTTTCCATGTTGGGGACTTGAACTGAAGTCACCTACATAGGAGTCCAGTGACATAACCATTACACCATCTGCTGGGCCCTGTACAAGGTTTTGTTTGTTTGTTTGTTTGCATTTTTGCCCTTAATATGAAGCTAACCTTAAATATATGATAATCTTAGTTTTCTGTAATTATTTTCAGAATATTTGACTCTAGGATTTTCATTACAATTGCTAAAGTTTTATCCTTTCCAGTATCGGTTGCATATGTGTCTTAAATATCAGATAGCAATTTCTTTCATTCAGAAGGTACTCAAAGCAACCAAAATAGTGAAGTTGCCCCTCCCACCAACCTGGTCCTGCACCCATGGGTCTCAGCCCATTGAATATTTGTCACAGGAAGAGCCAAGGAGGACTGAGTCAGTGCCTCTACCTTACTGTAGTCGCAATTGTGGTTCTGTGTCTCCGTTCTCTGCCACATACATGAAAGTGCCTAGAAATCAAGTTTCAGTTCTAATTTATTTGGCCAACCTTTACAGTTCCTTCACACTTCATGCATATTAATACAATGGATGTCTGTAATTTATTTATTTATTTATTTATTTGGAGAGGATTTTTCTATAGGGCGTGTGCACTCGCCAGACAGACAGAGAGAGACAGAGAGACAGAAAGCGAGAAATCACTCCCCACGGGGGATGGCCATGCCACAATCCCTTCTCCTCTATTCTCCTCTTGGGATCTTGGGCATGCATGTACACACGCCCGGTGTGAGTTTTAAACCACCGGGTCCGGGACACAAACCGCGGTCGACTACGTGGGAGTCCAGTGATATAGCCATTACGCTAACTGCTGGTCTCCGGGTGTCTGTGATTTAATTTCAATGATTCAGAACCTGGAAACGTATTATCAGCTTAACCAAATTTACATATCCTTATAGCCATGTGGTCAATTTCTGCATTTCTTGGGAAAAATTACAAGACCTGGGAGGCTGTACTTGTTCCTCTTACTTAATTCCCTTACATCTCCTAGGAGAAAAAAGAAAAAAAAAAAGTCCAGTATAATTTCTTTACCTAACATTCTAGCACCTAGTAGAGTGGAGTATATTCATCATGAACTTTGGGGTCAGAGAGACCAGATTAGGAAAAAGGCTTTATGTAGATTTAGGTAAGTGATGTAATCGTCTACTCAGCCTCATCTTTCTCATCTAAATAGTGGGAATTGCATTAAGGCAAAGCCTTCAACACAATTTGATAGCATTAAATACGTAAAACACATACACACATAAAGGAGTCAAAAGAGGTAAGTTTCCCTTTAAATTTTTTAGGGTCTCGGCATATAAGTTATAGGAATACATACTCAAATGTTCTAGTACTCTGAGAAATGCAAAATAAACCAACTAACCCTTTGGGTCCATTATATAACACCAAATGTTGGCAAGGAGTGTTTAGACAGGAACCTTGCATCGTGTCAGTGAGACAGTAAACTGGAACAGCCATTTGGGAAAACACTGTGTCAATCTTTGTGAAATTGAGTTTACATATATATGAACAGCCAGACATCCCAACCCTGGGGATATATCCTAGAGAAATTCTCACACAAATCCATAAAAAAGTAAGTAAAAACTATGGCAGTGTTGCTTACTATAGTAGCAGGTTGGAGATATGTTGAGTGCCCACTGAATAAATTATAATGGGTGTTTTCTGTAGAATTCTATGCAACTGTTAAAAGAAACAAAGTAGATTTACACAGAGCATATGAGTATTGTAAGCAAAAGAAACTGGCAGGTATTCTTCATGTAAATCGAAGACAGATAATATAATGCTGAATAATTGATAAGGGTACAAACGAAATTCAAGGCCGTGGATCAAAAACCTTGGATCTTGTGGTCATGGAGAAGAAATGAGAGCAGGAACGTAATGATGAAGGAAAGACAAATTTTAAGAAGTCAGTTATACAGACCAGTAATAACAACAGGGTGTCATGTGCTAAAGGAGATAATGAATTCTCAGTACCTGGAGTCAAAAATGGAAAGAAATTAGAATAAAAGGAAATGTGTAGGCTGTGATGATTCTCTGTGAATATAAAATAAATAAATTGCATATCAATCAATCAATATAAATGGGAAAATAACATGTTTTGGGGTGGGAGGGTTGCATATATTCATGTGTGTGTGAGTACTCCTACTTCCATGAAAATTGCTTATAAACTCAATTATGGTGACCTTGGGAAAAGAACAGGGATTAACTGGAGAAAGGGGAAAGACACTCATTATATACTTCCTGCATTTGAATTTTCATCTTACCTTTGTAAAACATCTTTTTACATACTTCTCTGTTTTGCTATTATTAATTATCTTCTGGTCTTCACTCTTCCAACTTCATCTCCAATCATTTATTGTCCACGCTGGTATTAGAATGTTTCTAATATAACCATATGATCCTACTAAGTTTTGAACTATGGGCCTTCTAGAAGCTTCTATTTCTCATGAAACAACTTCTAAACTTGTAGTATTCCACAAAAGGCCCTTTGCAATCTGCTCAACACTCTCTAAACTTGAGCCATTCTAAGTCCTTGAGCCTTTACTTTGGAAAATCAGACTACTCAACTGTTTCCACCCTGCCAGGTACCATTACATTCTAAGTTTTTGCTCATGCTGGTTCTCTGCCAGGAATGCGAGGAACTGATTTTACTGTCAGGTAAATGCCTACATGCCCATCAAGGCCCACATTATATCTTTTCTCTTTTGGATTTCTCTCAAGTTCCCTGCTTTTCTAACCAGGAACTGTTAAGTGCTCTCACATCTATTTTTACTGTCACATTTTAAACAAACATTTTAAAGCATGGCCTCAATGACCCAGAGTCATTTGTTACCTGTCTATCTCCCTGGATAGAGTGCAAAGGTTTTTTTTCCCTCTAAATGTTAAAAATCTCAGTATCTTGCAAAGTGCCTAGAATACCCAGAGCAGATGCATAATAACCATTTGTTGAATTAGATTGTATTGTGTTCTCAGGTTATGTCTTTAAAAGACATGTTAAACCATCAGTCTGAAATGAGGACAGAAAAAAAATGTATTACAGCCTAAATTTAAATGTCAAAAGATTTTGATAAGGCTCCTACTTCTGAAAAAGAAGGCATAGCCATGATCACTTCTCTGTACGTCTTTCCTATAATTATGGCTAAATATCCTGGTATAAATCTAACAGACAATCACGAAAAGACTCTCAAAGGCAAAAGGTAGAAAACAGGCTGACCTGGAACCTCAAGACCTGAGGCATGACCTAGTAGTGAATTCCCTGGGTTTTCTTTTTATTTGCTATATGTCCTAGACTGGGAGTTGGAGAGGCCACCAATGTACACCTCCCATAGGCATAGGAAGGAGAGGATGGCACATTTTTCAAATGTTAAGAAAAAGAATTGCTAACGCTGAATTCTATATCCAGCAAAAATATTCTTCAGCAGTGACGGAAATATGAAGACTTTCCAAGATAAAAGAAAAGAAAGAAAATTTGCTATAGCAAACCTACCCTAAAAGAATGACCAGATGACATTCTCTGAACAGAAAGGATGTGTAGAAGAAAGTGCTTAGAAATTAAAAAAAAAAAATCAACAGATGGTTAAGATAGGAGTAAATAAAATAGGATTCTCTTCTCCTGAGCTTTTAAAATCCTCATTAATGGTTGAAAAAAAGATAGATGATATCATCCAATGTGGTGCTCCATGTACAGGAAATATTTAAAGCAACTATATTTTAAAACTGGAGAGACTAAAGATATGTAAATGGCAGTACAATTTCTACATTTTGCACAAACAGTAAAACTCCATAACAAGTCGACAGTGACAAGTTACATATGCATGTTGTAATAGCTAGAGCCACCACTAAGAAAACTATATATAAAGAGACATATTCACAATCCTATGAATAAATAAAAGGAGGTTTTTTTGGGGTTTTGTTTTTTGTTTTGTTTTGTTTTGTTTGTAGTTAAAGAATCCAAAGTTGAGTAAAGGGGATCAGAATGTAGCAGAGGAATACACAGAACATAATAAAATGGCAGACTTAAGACCTAAAACATTGATCATTATTTTTTAAGAGGTTTTTGCTACAGGGTGCGTGCACTCGCCAGACAGACAGAGAGAGACCGAGAGACATAAAGTGAGAAATCACCCCCCAGGGGGGATGGTCACGCCGCAATCCCTTCTCTTCCATTCTCCTCTTGGGATCTTGGGCACGCACACATACGTGCCCGGCGTGAGTTTTAAGCCTCCGGGTCTGGGACACGAACCGCGGTCAACTATGTGGGAGTCCAGCGACATAGCCATTACACTAACTGCTGGTCCTGATAATTATTTTGAACTATAAATGGTTTAAATGTACTATTTGAAAAACAGAGATTGTCAAAGTGGATTTAAAAAGTCTCAACTATATATTTTTTATAAGAAACTCATTTCAAATGTAATGGTTTAAGTAGGTTAAACATGAAAGGATGGGAGACCAGCAGATGATGTAACGGTTATGTTGCTGGACTCTCACGTAGTTGACTAAGTCCAGGATTCGATGACTTAAAACTCATGTTGGGTGTGTATAAGTGTGTGCCCAAAATCCTGAAAGGAGGATGGAGGAGAAAGGATTGTAGCATGGCCATTTCTCCAGGAGATGATTTCTCACTTTCCATCTCTCTGTTTCTCTCTCTCCAGCAAGCACATGCAACCTATAGCAAAAATCTCTCTAAATAATAATAAGTAAAAGGATAGAGATATACCATGCAAGCATCAATAAAAGGGAAGTAGGAAAAGTTATATTAATGTCAAATAAAGAAGACTGCAGAGCAAAGAAAATTATCAGAAAAAATGAGGGGCATTATATAATCATAAAAAAGTCAACCTACATAGCAATCCTAAATATTTATTCACCAAACAATGGACCCTTGAAACACATGAAACAAAAAATGATATAACTGAAATGAAAGACTTTGATAAAAGCTCTCAACTAATGAATGAGGATCAAACCTTGGAAAACTAAAACAACAAGCTTCTTGACAGTCTTCTGTGTTAAGAGTAAAAATTTCCTTAGGCACAGTGACATGCACCTGTAGTCTCAGCTACTGGGGAGGTAAGACAGAAATCTCTCTCCAGAGAGAGAATCTGCCTTAAAGAAAAGGAAAAAGAAGAAGAAAAAAAAAACAAAACAAGACTTCACTATAGGGATCTGCTAACTTCTAGGACTTGATCAAAGAAAAGAAGTTCTCTTAAATTGGAAGCTTTCTAGTAATGGTAGAGAAATTGACCTCTTGTACCAGATATTGGTATGCTTGAAAAAGAATCTAATAGTATTGATATTTAAATAGATGAATTAAAAAATAATAAATAAATGGATACGTGGATAAAAATGGTTGGCAATTCAAGAGTACTGCCATTTTAAGAGAAAACAAAAATGTGAGCACAGAAGTGCTCTACAGACTTCCTCTTAACCAGCCCTCAAGAATCTGGGTATTTATTCTATTGTCTCAACCCATTCACAGATCTGGTCCGACTACCACCAGGAGCTAACTATTATGAAATGATAGTTCTCTTGGCAGTCTCCCTTGGTTTGGCTTTTGACAATGACTTACTTCATTTATTAATTCCAGTTTCTATAACTAATATAATCAACAAGAACTTCTACTTCTGGCCAAGATGTGATAACAAAAATCAGATTTACTAGTCCGTCTGAAACAATGAAAAATAAAAAAATAAGTAAAAAAGGGCACAATAAATGAAATGATAGTTTAAAAACACTACATAAGGAACAACAAAGAACAGTGGTTTCTGAGAGATGGGAAACAAATGAAAGAATCTATAGTTGCCCCAGTTCATTGTCTTGGGAGTCCCCGGGCCACACTGCAGAGAGAAAATCTGCGCCAGGTCTGGGACTCAAACTGCAATGAGTCATGTGGGAGTCCAGCACCATAATCACTAAACCAACTTCTGGCCTCCGGTCTGTATATTTCTAAAGCTGTCAAGTCCAAGACTCAAACCACATAGTTGGCCATGTGGGATCCAACTGCCTTAACCACCAAGCTATAGGTTGGCTCTAATTGAAATCTCAAAAACAAGACTTCAGAGGATTAAACTGTTTCCAAATAACTTAACTATACATCAAAATAAAGGTAAAGATTGTAGTAAGACAAAAATATCAATCACCCAACAAGGAAAACTTCACAGTGTTGTCATCCGAAGATCACCAGTCATACAAAGAAGCAGAAAAGCATAACCCATAATGAGATGGCTAATAATCCCACTTCTCCCCACCTCACTACACATCTCTTGCATGTAATCACCTCAACTCGCATTTATTGCTATCAAAAATAAATAATTTAATTGGTGTTTATGAGGTATGACTTCATTGCTTTGTTTCATTTCCTTTTTATGATTTAAGATCTCTTTAGGATTAATGTTAGCCATCTACTTTGTGAGTGATTGTAAGAAACTAATTTTTTCCTGATAACAAGATCACAATATTTCCTCAAGGTCCATGGTGGCTGTCAATTCAACCTCTCCTTAAGCATTTAAAAAATAAATGCAAACACATATTTTCTCACCAGGGAACTGAAGGTCAAAGTCTTGTTCTTGTCAAATCCTAATCAGAAGATCTCAGCATGGAGAAGTGAAAATTATGACATGCTTGAGTGGTTCTGAGACAGCAGCTTGTATCTGAAGAACCTCTATAGGTAAGCACAAATTGAACAAAAAGAAGAGTTGAAATTTGCCTGTGATTATGCTTGCTTTGCCCAGCTGTTGAGAATGACCAAATGGAAAGACAATGCTGATCCTGCATTCTAAAGATTGATAGTGTCAATAATCAGATTACCTCCTGCACAAATTGTTTTTGCTGAAACAAGCTCTCAAGAATA
>NW_006159494.1:3154257-3174624 GCF_000334495.1 Tupaia belangeri chinensis
TAGGGAAAAAATCTTAGACACTACATTAGCTGGTGACTTGAAAGTCCTCTGTGACCATTTAATTTACCTCTTTGATTATGACATAAGGTGTCAGCTTTTTACTCTCACTCTGTGCATGACCTTGAGCACATTGTGAACTATCTTTGAGGTTGTGTGAATAGATGCAAAAAGAAAAGAGAATGGAATCTATTTTCCATTAATCTCTCTGAGAGAGAATAAAATAAGATTGTGTGCTCTGAGCTTCCTTTGGCAGAGAGGCCCCTGACAGATATATAATGTATCATTGTTCTTGGAATCAACCCCAGCCTGCTGCCTTATAAACGAAGGTGCTCCATCAAAACCATTGGCTGACAGATTGGTTCACCAAGTGAAAGTGTCAATGTAGAAAACCTACACTTGGAAATAGGAAATAGGCCCATTAAAACAGATTCAGCAGAATCTCCACTAAGTGTGCAAACACAAATTCTCCTTTCTTTTGAACCAAGGGAGAGACACTGAAGAGAAGGAACATGCAAAGATACAATATGTCTAATGACACCAACCTACAATTATGAAGGAATTTTATTGAAAAGAATCTTGGACTCCCAAAAAAGATTGCCAGTATATGGAATGCCTCCGTCAGCTAACTCTATTAAACCAGTAGGAATCCCTATCCACTTGGCATCTGGTGATTTGCTCAAATAGCTCTGTTTTGCCAAGGAAAACACGACAAGGAATCTTATTAGACTCAGAGTCCAGGAAACAGTTCCAATCAAAGACAGGCCTTTCTTTCTCTAATGAGCCATAGTTCATTAAGCCCCATATATTAAGAGAGCTCAAAATCTGATCATTTTAAATTTCATAGCTTGAGAGAGATGTTTAGAAATCATTTTCTGAATCGCACTGTTACCCCCATTGTTATGATGACTACATTGTATTATTTTAGGAGAACTTACACCCCAAATCCCTCTCTTTCACCTCTACACACCCCTCTAACATCCTGTCTATCCCTGCTTGGAATTATCTCTTTGTTCTCAGGACCTTTTGGGTGTACATATATTAATATTTTCAATAATCTAAAATCTATGACCTAAAAGTAATTACATGTGGGGTGCTAAAACCCATAGGAACCATTTTATTTGATTAACTTAGAACCATCCTTTATTGTTTAGCAGATAGGAGCTTGGAAATAAGAAAGGAAAGATCCAGAGAGAATGAGAGTGGAAAATCAGCATTAAGATTATGAGCATCTTATGAGAAAAATGACAGTATTCTAAGGAGACACAAGGGGAAAAAATCAAATGAGGGATAGAAGCAAATATAAACAAATTCCATTTTGCCTCACAGTCTTCACTAGCTCCTAAATGCATTTTCATTTTTGTAAATATAGCATGATTTGAAGAACAAAGAACCAAAGGATCAAAACCTGTTACAACCAGAGTGGATGTCAGGAGAGGATTCTGTATGATCATGTGAGATGCAGTGAGATGAGGTAGCCCCTTAGATAGAAGAGGCATGCCATAGGACTGGGAATCCAAGCCTGCCAGATCCACACGATCAAGATCAGACTGTCCTCTGGGCCACAGGAGGCAATGGCTGCAGAAACCTGGAATACATTTGAAGTAGAACAGATGTTTCTAGCCAAAACCGATCAAAATCTTCCAAGATGGGGGCAGACCCAGAGGCCAACCCTGTAGAGTAAGGAGATAAAGAAGAGAGTGATGCCGTTCAAGTGGGGAAAAACCTCTCAGGCAGCCTGACTTTGACAAATGATTTTAACTGTGATTCCAAAACAACAGGAATGCATTAAGTGGGTGCTGGCAGCATCTTGGGACAAGCAACACCGCACTTGCATTAATCAATCCAGCCCCAGTCCCAGTGCAGACAGGATTCCTAAGACAGTGTGCAACATCATAACAAAGCAGCCTGCTGTTGTGAAACAGGCATTCTGTTAGAAGCCAGGAGCCTCAGGGGGTGCCTGCAAACATTATTAAGCACCTGCTATTTGCCAGACACCATGCAAAGCACCGTACCAGAGAAAGTTTACCCAATCCTCCCACACCCCTGTAAAAATGCATTGGAACCAGCTTGCACTGGCTTATGAGAACCTCTCTTTGCTGTTTGTATCTCTTCCCAAGTCCATGTTCAGGTGACATCACACTAATGGCTTGAAATCTTCCATGGTAGAACTATTTACATCAAAGAAATTAGCAAATGCAACAACTAGGGGCTTGTTTTTTTTTTCCTTCAGAGAGTCGGTTGTCAAACACTTACTAGCACATGGCATGATGTGTGCCATTATTGTTTCCTTTGCGTGAAAGAGGACACAAGCTCAGAGATGTTAGGAAACATCTCCCAAGCTATACAGCTTGGGACGGAACGTACACTCGATTTCCAGTCTGCCCTGGGCAAAGCCCATCTTGTAACCCATATGGGATCTCAGAAGATCCCTGGACCAGTGCGAGCTCTGATTACTTGGACTATAGCTCTTAAATTTATTTTAATTCCAGTCTCCTGCTCAGGAAAGTGGATGATTTAGGAGGGAAGATCAATGGTTTCCTCTGGTTGTTGTAGTCCACTGAGGCCATCACTCACATGAATTCATTCCCCAGTGTTTCAAAACCTTTCCTTGTTATCGGCCTCAGTCAAAATTTCTCCAGTATAAGAGGCATGTTCAGACATTTGTAGTCTCTCTTCTTCTTGCTCAATATCCTTCCTTCACCTTCCTGTACATGAACATTCATCTTTTAGGACCTGGCTCATCCTCTTTGCCAACGTAGGCTTTGCTTAAGAGGGATGGTAGACATAAAGTAATCTGAAAAGTTAAGATACTTGAAGGACACATAATTGCAGGACCTTAACAGGAGGCTTATGACCGTATGAGGACATGGGATATTACCATGTCTAAAGTAGAGTACCTTGGTTCAGCATGGGTGTTCAAAAATTGTCTACAGAACAAGGGACCTGCAGATGGCATAATGGTTACATTGCTGGACTCCCACATAGTTGACTATGGTTCAGATCCCAGACCCAGCAGTTTAAAAACATGCCTGACACATGTACATGCATGCCTAAGATCCCGAGAGGAGAATGGAGGAGAAGGGATTGTGGCATGACCATTTCTCCTGGGGGATGGTTTCTCACTTTCCGTCACTCTGTCTCTCTCTGCCTCTCTGGCAAGTGGATGTGCCCTATAGCAAAATTTTCTCTCTGAAAAATTTAATAAATAAAATAAAAACTGTCTACTGAACAAATGAATGGTTGGAAAATTTAAAAAGTAAATGATGGTTACTGCTTAGAAATAATTCATTAAATGAAATGTTACAGGGCAGATATTCTTCTCTGGTTAAGAGAACCATATTTTGCATTTGAAAGTTTTGCTGTACCATCCTACTGTAGTGGAAATCTTGATGGAAATGAAAGGAAAGAAGCTTAGAACAATAGTCATTTTAATGGAGTGCTTAATCTTTTGTTCTTCCTCCCATTCTGTGATCTTAGGGTTCTCTTAAGGAAGGTGGTCTCTACTGAGGACCTAATAGGTATAATACAACCCAGGAGAGACTGCAATCCTTCTGAGTAAAAAGAAGGAAAAGAATACAGAAGGAAACTTTTAGAGACACCACCCACTATGTACAATCATTTATATTTGCTAATGTTAGCTTTCCGTAATCCATTTGCATTTGGTACACTATGAAATGTCCCCAGCAAGGATTCAGTGCTTCAGCACTTGGGAGCTCTGTCTTAAGTTCAAGCAGATAAGAAGTCTTCAATTCTCAAAAATTTCACTTTACTGATTCTTTGTTTTCTTCATGCATTCTTAGTTTTTGTAAGGGCTCTATTTTCCCTATTCTAATCAGTTTTTTCCTCTGCTCTTATTAGAACACCATGAGTTCCTAATTGCTCAGAATGTACCTTTGCTTACCCAAATGCCCATAGAGTTAATCCTGGGTAATAATTATTTTTTTCTAATTATACAAGTAATGGATTCTTCTTTTTTTCATTGTCAAAATATAGGAAAGCAAGAGACCAGTAGAAGGCATAATGGTTACATTGATGGACTCCCACATAGTCAACGGCAGTTTAAGTCCTGGACCTGGTGGCTTAAAACTCATGCCAGGCACATGTGCGTGTGTGCCTCCAAATCCTGAGAATGGAGGAGAAGGGATTGTGGCATGACCATCCCCTCAGAGGTGTGATTTCTTGCTTTCTGTCTCTCTGTTTCTGTCTCTCTGATGAGCAAATACTCCCTATGGCAAAAATTTCTTGAAAAAAATAAAAGTATAGGAAAGCAAACGAAAGCAAACAACCAAAAAACTCATCTATGCCTTCATTACTGCAAAAGATAATTACAATGAATAATCTACTGTATTCTGTATGAATTCTGCACTCTTTTCAAATGTAGCATATCTTTAGATCATCACAACCAGAGATGGTTTTGTTTTACCAGTTCTCCTCCTCACCCTACCAGGGGGTATCTGGCAATGCCTGTACACAGTTTGGTTGTCACAACTTGGAGGAGGATGCTACCTGCATCCAGTGGATAGAGGCCGTGGATCAATTTAAGCATGCTAAAATGCACAGCGCAGCTCTTGCAAAAAGAGTTATCCTGCCCAAAAGATCAATAGTGTCAAGACTGTGAAGTAATCTTGGTCTAGATAAGGCCTCATACATTCTAGGGTTTCCCACACCTATTGTATTTCTTGTTTCCTAATACCTTCTGTCAATATTCTGGTTTGTTCCTTGTTAGTCTTCCTCTTGGAGCCGAAGAAATTATCACGCACCCATAGGATTATCAGGCAATCAGTGAACATACACCAAGCAATGAAGGATTTGCATTTATTTCTTTTCTCACTGCTACAGTCCTGTGTCTCCCTTCAGATCTGTTTAGAAATTACCTTCTTTAATTTTCTCTCCCTTAGTTTCCCACCAATACACACACACACTCATTTTTTTAACCAAGGGCTTTGAATTAATCTTTTCCACATTTCATTATAAACTTAGTTATTTACTCTTCACATTTGTTGAAAGGTTTGATATTCGAGATTAATTAGCAAACAGTAGTAGCATCACAAGAGAGGAAGAGAAGAGCTTCTCTGTGCATACTACAGGGGTGAGGCAACAGAGATAGCAGAAGAGAACAAGACCTTGAGACAGCCTGGAAGGTTAAAGCAGACTCCTCCAGCTAACACAGATCCAGATGTGTAGCACACATGGTCCTAGGGCCCTGACACAAACTCTGAGCATCTCAGTACCAAAAGACTTGTCCCTTTCTCAAATGCCTGAAGGGATGGTATTGGTACTTTGTGATCTCCAAGAGGCTGAGGCAGTGTGGCATATTTATAGACATTATACATATGACATAGTTTACGTTTGCACAAGTGGTTTCCTTTTCGTGATAAATCTTCCTTTCATATTGAATATAAAGTGCTTCTAAGGAGTTCTGGACATGTAATCACTGAGTTATATTGGAGAGATATTGAATTAGCAAAGTCCTCTTCTCTTCTGTCCCTTTTCCCCACTGCAAATATCCTAGATACCAAAAGGATAAGACTTTAACAATAATTAGCTTTCCAGGGACCAGTAGATGGCATAATGGTTATGTCACTGGACTTCCACATGTTTGACCGCAGTTCAAGTCCCAGACCCAGAGGTTTCAAACTCATGCCAAGCGCCTGAGCATGTGTGCCCCAAATCCAAAAGGAGAATAGAGGAGAAGGGATTGCAACATGGAAATCCTGGGGAGGCAATTTCTGCATTCTATCTCTCTTTCTAGGGAGTGCACATGCTCTTTAGCAAAAATCTCCCAAAGAAAAAAAGAAACAGATTTCCATTTAAAAAATTTCTGAATGAATAGTTAAAATCTAACTATTATTGGGACCAGCAGATGGCATAATGGTACATTGCTGGACTCCCACATAGTTGACTGCAATTCAGGCCCCATACCCAGGAGCTTAAAATTCACATCAGACACATGTCTATGCATGCCCAAGATCCTGAGAGGAGAATGTAGGAGAAGGGATTGTGATTTCTCACTTTCTGTCTCTCCATCTCTCTCTGTCTGTCTGGCAAGCGCATGCACCCTATAGCAAAAACCTCTCAAAAAAAAAAAAAAAATCGCTCTCAAAAAAAAAAATCTAACTATCACGAGGATTAATATTTATAGGATTTTACATTTTCACATACTTTATGTTTCTTGTCCCTTACAATCTTGTGAAGTAAATAGGACACTTTATTTTACATGATAACTGACAGTGCTTCTCTGCCACTCAGTATCTATTCAGCTTTAGGCAAGCCACTTAGCTTCTTTGAACTTGTTTTCTCATCTGTAAAATTAGAATAATTATGCCCTTCTTACATGGTTCCGGTAAGATTCAACCAAGAAAATGTACTACAGAGAATTTTGTCAGCAATAAAGTATGTTGTAAATACAAGCAATTGGGACCTGCAGATGGCATGGTGGTTAAGGCAGCTGGTTTCCCACATGGTTGACTGCAGTTCAAGATCCGAATCCAGCGGCTTGCAAACTCGCGTGTGTGTGCGCATGTCTAAGATCCCAAGAAGGGAATGAAGGTGTAGGAACTGCGGCACGTTCATCACTCTGAGTGTGATTTCTCACTTTCCTTCTCTTTCTCTCTCTTCTCTGGCAAGTACATGTGTCCTATGGAAAAAATAAAACCTTAGGAAAAAATAAAAGAAAAAGAAAACATACATACATACATACAAGCAATTATTCTGTAAATGGAGAAAATGCAGCTTGAAAAGATCAGTTAACTTTTTTAATGTCATTCAGTTACTGAATCCTAGCTAAATTCAGGTCTTTGGCATTAGGATATTTTGATAACACACTCAGTGCTCATTCTACTCAATGTTCTCTGAAGCTCCTTTGATTGCTAGGTGATCTGAAAACCTAGAAACTCTATATTTCATATATTCTGCTTAGGTTTTAACCAATATAATAGATACCTGCTACAATGATGGTCACAAAGGGTATAGGTACTGAGTAAATGCTCTGCCTGACTGAGTGATTGCTTTGAACTTAAAAGTGGAAGAGAACAGATTCCAATCTATTTTCTAAGAAAATTACATACCAAGAGGGAGTTTTACAAAGTGAAAATATAATAAGATTCTAAAGTAAGATAGTACCAAATTTGAAAACAGTCTACCGGGAACCAGCAGTTAGCGTAATGGCTATGTCGCTGGACTCCCACGTAGTCAACTGCGGTTCGCGTCTCAGACCTGGTGGCTTAAAACTCATGCCGGGCATGTGTGCGTGCGTGCCCAAGATCCTGAGAGGAGAATGGAGGAGAAGGGATTACGGCGTGACCATCCCCCCTGGGGGGGTGATTTCTCGCTTTCTGTCTCTATGTTTCTCTCTGTCTGTCTGGCGAGCGCACGCGCCCTATAGCAAAAACCTCTCCAAAAAAAAAAAACAGTCAACCATTGGACATTTGTGTGACGTTGAACAAGTTACTTCTCTATGAACCTTCGGGGGCTTACTCATAATGCAGTGATAAAATGATATGCTCTACAAGGCTGACCCACAGGGGAAGGTTCCCAGTTTGCACCCTGAGACTTCCCTGAGTATATCAGGCATACATGTGTCCATAACCCATGACTGGCTGAAGTTGGAGGTAGATCATTATCAAGACTCTGTTGAGGGTGCTGTATCTCCACCTCTATCTCATTCTCTCTCTTGCTCATAGAAGAAATAAAAAATAAAAAAAAAACTTTAAAAAAAATATATATACACACACACCCTTGGTTTCTAATCTGTAAAATGAAGATGATGACATTCCACAAGATTGTATGAGAACAAAAACCATATTGCACTAGCCTAGCATATTTTATACATTTAATAAAAGTTACCTATTTCAATTATTGATGCTAAATTTCTAACACAATGTCTTCTGTGTCATTGAGCTAATTTTACTTCAAAGTAGATAATTCAGAATTAAGAGAATGTATCACCTACTCTATACATCGAAGAAAACAATGTGTTTAAAGGGCAGAAGGGAGAATTAAGAATTAAAGGAAATTCTCCCTTCAGATAGTGGCTCAAGGGATTTATTTTTTGTAAGAAAATAAAAGCATGAAGAAGTCAATTGTCTCCTTTAATGGCCAAAAGTGAATGAGTGGAATTCTTTCTAGCTCTGTTCAATGTAAATGTAGAGAATATCACTTACTGCATGCTCTGGTTACAAACACATTAGCCTCTAAGATAGAAAACATTTGTTTTACTCAAAAACCAAGAGACAAATAGAAGCCCTTAACAGAAATAACTAGTGAGGACCATTGAATTGGCAAAAAGAGTTTTGGAAGGGTGAGTAGGAGTATTATTTTTAGCTACTAGGGGTAAAAACAGAAACTGAAAAAAAAAAAAAAAATGACACCCGTGACTGACCTTAAGAAATTGAAAGGACCTCCTGCTTAATTCCTTTCTGTCACTTACTCCCAAGGGCCTCTACCTCCAAGTTTGCAGAGCAAGACTGGTTTTCTGTTACAATCCATTAAAAAAAAAAAAAAAGCTTTGTTGCTGGATTATCTTGCCTAACACAGCATGGGGGCTTGTTTTCAAGCCAGCACTATGTGAACACCTGAAAAGACAAGCATATTTTGGCAAAGGTGACATCAAGTTGTAAATTTTCTCTCTCCCAATCTTAGCACATTGTGAGAATAAACTCAGCCAATGGCTCAAAATAAACTTTTCTAAACAGTTTTTTGCTCATCACTGTCCCTGCTGTGGAGCTCGCTTTCTCAGCAAACTGACCTTCTTGTTCAAAGGATCCAATCAATTCCTGAGCTAAGTGCTGTCTCTCTGGAATTAAGTACACTGTTGAAATTTCAAAGATTGACATTTGCAAACACCTGGGTGAGAACCTCCTGGTGAGATAAGGCAGAGAAATAATAAGAGTGGGCTCATTAATGTACTAAAAATCTGCAGCTTTCAGAGGATGGTATGCAACTGTTTAAAAGGAATATCCAAAATTCTTAGTGCCAAGATACATGTATCATTTTCACTGTGATGATCTATCTTCACCACTGTCCAAAGACTTTATACTCTTCTAGTTTCATAGTCAGAGATAGGCAGTCCTCCATTGTGGTTGAGATTTCTCAAGAAAGAAAACCTTGAATGACAAAATAAATATTTTTGAAGTTTCACTAAAGTTTATGCCACAAAAGTCTTAAAGTGGGATATCTACCACAGGGAGAAAAAAAATTGGGTAGACCCGTAGGCATCCCAATTGGATGAGATCAAAGAAACCTCCTTGGAGAAAGAATTAGAAGAAATTGAAATTGGATTCATTTAGTGTTGGAAATAATTCTTTCCTGGCCATTGTAGCATGTACTTTAATTTATATTAGAGGATAGGCATGCATGCTTGGTCCAGCCCAAAATGGGAAGTTGGGAAAAAATTAGAAGTATTTCCTTGCTGAAGTGAATAGCAACACACATATAGGTAACCAAGAGAATGGAGAAAGGGAAAACTTAATGTGAGCAAAACAAAGTTCAATCAAAATGAATGCAGTGAGGCAACATTTAGGTTGTGAGGCAGGACCATTCTCAGTAGGTACAATAAGACCATTTACAATGGGATAAGGGCTCTATCAAGTAGGATCCAGACCTACAGAAAGCGACTAGTAAATGTTAGATAAGAGGGTCACGACTCTTAGTTGAAGTATGACTGCATTTCTCAAAGGGAATCATGGGAAAGCCATACCTCAGGAAGTTAGGTTGAAGACCATTCAAGTAAAATAACCCACACATGACACAGGTAGGTTCCTTAGTTAGTTTTTAGTGCTCCATGGGCACCAAACTCAAAATTTATCATTAGGTCTATGAACTAGGAATGGTGAGAATTAATGCTGTAAGAAAGAAGGGAACTGGGCTAATTAGGCTAATTCTACATAGTATTTTAATTATACCTTTGGTTTAGTTTTCATTGAATAATGCCCTACATTAACCATTCTCTTTATCCTTCTGTCTCCATTGTATCCCATGGTAGAGAGATTTTTTTATCATTTTTTACAATTCAGCTAAATATTTCCAAGTAACATGACAACTAGAAGATTAAATATAAAGTGGACACAGCATACCTATCTCTCAAAATTGTTATTAAGATTAAATGTGATAATGTTTCTATGGTCTGCTACCATTGCATCTATCAATATTATGTGCTCATTACACAGTACTCTTAGAACTATTATCATGAACCATGGCATCTTTCTCCCTCTTGGTTGATAATTAAAATGTCTAGAGAAATAGAAAAACAAATAATCTAGTATCAGCAATGACAAATACAGACAAAATTATAATCAAGTAGATAGATATTTCTGCTGGTCGTGTTGCAAACTATTCATGAAGTCCATTAGGGAGAAAGTGGTACAACATCTCGGGTGGTAGATAGAAAAGACACTTGCAAAATGTCATAAATGCTCACTTATTTGAAAGAAATTAAATAAAAAAACTAAAGGCAAATGAAGGCTGTAACAGAAGTTGGGAACCTTCGACCTAATATCAATTCGGCCACAAAGGAACAACAGCACAACATCTCGGGTGGTAGATAGAAAAGACACTTGCAAAATGTCATAAATGCTCACTTATTTGAAAGAAATTAAATAAAAAAACTAAAGGCAAATGAAGGCTGTAACAGAAGTTGGGAACCTTCGACCTAAGGAAGGTTCCACAAAGGAACAGCAGCAACAACAACAAAAAAAAAAAACAATTATTCTGGGAGACATAAAGAGAAAGTCAGCAAGAGATATGGCTCCCAACGCAGTAGCTCCCAGGAGTTCATTCACAGCCACACCATAGTCAGTGATTATCAAGCCCGGCTACATGGTAGGATCATATAAGACCTTAAAGAACTACTGATACTGAGGTCCTTTTATTCTAGAGATTTTCATTTAATTGGTAGCCAAATTTGAAAATCATTGCACTGGAACTATAAGCAGAGTTAAAAATCTAATAGTAGAGGTTTACTTCTCACTCAAAAGCCTATCTCAGAAAGAAACTGCAGTTCATCTATGATCTCGGTTCTCTCTCAACTTGCTCAAACAGCAGGATCATTGAATAGCTGACTGCAGCCCTCCATGGAGCAGGATCTGAGAGGATTCCAGCAAGGCAAGGCACCAATCCAGCCCCTCTGCTTACAGTCAGGTGCCAAGCTGGGGAGAGTTCTCCTAAAACAAGGACAAGTGAACAGATCAAAGCCAGAAGAACATGAAAAAAATTTGCATCATAAATGGAGTGAGAGAGTAGCATACTCAAGGGGATTAGAAATAAGCTATTTTTGAAAAGGAAATGAGGCCATTTCTACAGTATCTATTCTGTGCTGTTAATAACTTCAAGACAATGAAAATTCTATAAGACATGATGAACAAGAGATAAGACACAGAAATAAGCTGGCTAGAGAGAACTTTGAAAAATTCATTATCCAAAAATACAATTTTACTGCTCCAGTTCTGGCTGTCCTTAAGTATTTGTTTATGTTAGCAAATGAATTAAAGTTGACAGGGCATTGCAGAGAAAAGGTGGTGATCAAAGAGTTATAATACTCAAGATTATTGTTCAAATGTGAAAGTTACAGAAGGCATTCTCAGAAATGCAAGATATCAGAAAATATAGGACCTGAGATCTTGGGGTGGGGGGATAAAAAGGATAAAAGAAGATAGAGTCCCCACAATACAGTCCTAAAGCCAAAGAGACTCATAAAAAATAACAATTATAATATGTATAAAATTCTAAACTGTCATAACATAAATAAGAAAATGGAAGGGGCAAAGCTGGAAATCAAAGAAATTAGATCTTCCTTTTCCCATTATATAAAAAAGAAACTATCTATTGTTAAATTAAGTATTAAATAAATAGATACAAAAAAGATATATACCAGGGACCAACGAATGGCGTAATGATACGTTGCTATACTCCCACATGGTTGACCGCTGTTTTAGTCCTGAACCCGGAGGCTTCAAACTCATGCCCTGTGTATGTGCACGCATGCCTCAAATACTGAGAAGAGAAAGGAGGAGAAGGGATTGTGGTGTATCTATCCTCTCTGGGAAGTGATTTCTCACTTTCTGTCTCTCTGTCTGTCTGTCTCTGTCTTTTTGGCGAGTTCATGCACCCTACAACAAAAATCTCTCCAAAAATAAAAAGACATATACCTTCTAAGTTACTACAGAAACATAAAATAAAATACCATATTTTTAATGAAAGTTTTTTTGCTATAGGGCACGTGCGCTCACCAGACAGACAGATAGAGACAGAGAGACAGAAAGCCAGAAAGTGAGAAATCATCCCCCAGGTGGGATGGCCACGCCGCAATTCTTTCTCCTCCATTCTCCTCTCGGGACCTCGGGCCCAACGCACACCTGTCCAGTGAGTTTTAAGCCACCAGGTCCAGGACATGAACTGCGGTCGACTACATGGGAGTCCAGTGACATAGCCACTACGCTAACTGCTGGTCCCAATATATTTATTATATCATTCCCCCTTGATCCCAGATAGGATTTTAAATATGTAAAGGAGGATTTTAAAGCTTTGTGGAAAAATGAAATGTAACTATGAGTTTATTTTGGTGCAAAAAACAAATGGAAATCCATGCATAGTTTTTTTTATAATATGCATTTTTCATGAACTTTTTGAAGACCCTTTGTACATGCTTATGTATAAGAGACACACCTAAAATAAAGTAACAAAGAAAGGTTATAATTGTAAAGGAATAAGCAAAGATACACAAAACAATTGGAGAGAAAATAGAAGAAGCAGTGGAGTATCAATATCATACAAAGTAGAATTCAAAGCAAAAAAAATTAACAGAGAGAAAGAGTACAATGTGTTTTTGATAATTAGATAATTAGTCATAGGGATTAATGCACCAATAGCACATCATCGAATTGGAAGAAAATTTGTTGGAAACACATGGAGAAAAGACAGGAGCTAGAAGAGTAGGAGGAAAGCTAGACTCACAGCATAATGGTTTAGTGCCCTGCAGAGGAAACCTGATGCCACATGATGGACCAGATTTCAAGTCCTGGTCCCCAGGGGCCTAAAAATCATTCATGTGCCCAGAATCCTGATAGGATGAAGAGTTGGAGGAAAAGACTGCAACATCCCCAGGAGAGAGACTTCACTATGACTTCTGTAGTTGGTTGATGTGAACAAAATCACAGCTAGGTAAGAGGAACAATTTTTAGTATTATTGAATATAGTAGGGAGAATATAGTTAGCAAGTTAATGTATATCTCAGAGTAAAAATAAAATAGGATTTGAGTGTTCTGGACACATAATAACAAATGATTGAGATTGTGAGCGTACTCCTTTTCCTGATTTAATCATTGTAAGTTATATGCTTGCACTGAAAAATCACACTATATCCCCACTAATATTTATAATTATTATATATTAATAAAAATATTCATTTTCCTGTACATATACCCACATAATTAACTCAAGATCATGAAAATATTGTCCTATAGCAACAGAACTAAAATTTTTAAGTAAAAATGTTAAAAATAAAATTTCTGCAGTTAGAATTGTTTATTTATAAAAGATATAAAGGTAATTAATTGTTTTGAGATCCTAGTTTCAATTCCTTTGGATTATGACCAGGAGCAAGATTGTTTTGTTGTATCACGTAAGAATTCTAGATTTTTTTTAGAAATATTTACCTAATATTATATTATTATTATTATTATTATTATTATTATTAATTTGACCAGGGAGAGAAAGAAAGGTAAAGTGATTAAGTAATCTGCCCGGTTCAGGACTTGAACCACAGTCAGTCATGTGGGAATCCAGTGCCTTAACCACCAAGCCACTCACTGGCCCCCATGTTTTTCTTTTGAGGAACCTCCACTCTGTTTTCCACGGTGTGTCTGCACCAATGTTATACACCCACCAGCAGTATACCATGGTTCTTTTCCTCTGCATCCTTGACAATATTTGTTATATTTTGTTGTGGCTCTTTTTGTAAGAGTCATCCTGACAGGTGAAAGATAATGTCTGTTTGTGGTTTCAATCTTCATTTAAAAATTACTGATGATTACTAATGTTAAGCAACTTTTCATGTACTGTTGACCATATTTATATCTGCTTTAGATAAATTTCTGTACAGGTCCTTTGCCCATTTTAAATCATATTACTTTATTTTTGCTATTAAGTTGTAGGAGCCCTTTGTATATTTCAGATATTAACCTTTTATCAGCTATGTAATTGAAAAATATTTCCGTCCATCCTATAAGCTGCCTTTTTATTTTGTTGATTGTTTACCGTGTAGAAGCATTTTTAGTTCAATGTAGTTAACTGCACCATATTGCACAATAGCCAACATGGGGAAAAGATCTTAACATCCATCAACAGAAAACACATGGATGAATAAATAAATGTGATATATACTACAATGGAATTTTATTTAGCCTTAAAAAGGCCAATGGGGATAACATAGATGAGTCTGGAAGACATTATATAAGTGAAATAAGCCTACTATGGGATGACAAATATCACATGGTACCATTTATATGACAAATCTAAAGTAGTCAAACTTATAGTTGCAGTGTGCAATGGTGTGCCAGAGCCTGGGAAGGGGGGGGATAAATGGTGAGATACTGGTCCATGAGTGCAAAGTTTCCGTTACACAAAATGAACATATCCTAGAGGGCTTCTATATGGCATAGTGTCTATAGTTCACAATACTGTATCTTATACTTGAAAATATGCTAAGAAGGAAGATCTTACATTTATCACACTTAACAATAATGAATAAGAGGCTGAAAGACTTTTGAAGGAGATGAATAGGATTATAGCACAGATGGTAGTGATATTTTATGGCTGTATACTTATGTCCCAAATCATCAAGTCGCATACACTACTATGTACAGATATTTATAGTCAATCATGCCTTAAAAAAACGTTTTTTAAATTCAACATATTAAATGTCTCAAATCCTAAATATAGAATCATTAGCATGGCTTTCTGAAATAAAGAATGTAACATTTAAGAAACTTAATCACTTAATTTTTAATAGTCTTAAATTTGAATTGAATAAATTTTAAATGAACATATATATTCTTAAATTTAAAAATAACAGCATGGAACTGGAACAATGTTACTATGTATAGGATTTATTTTTTAAAAAAGTTTGCAGCCAACACAACAGATTAATATTTAAAGTTCTCATAATCTGCCTCATTTTTTTCTGATCAATAATTTTTAGTTAAATATTTATTTATTTTTAATTTTACTTGTTATCATTATTCTTCAATTTTGACCAGAGAGGGACAGACTGATAGTAAGGGAGAGTGAGAAAGCAAGCCAACAGGTCCGGGACTTGAACCATGGTTGGCCATGTGGGAATCCAGCACCTCAACCACCCACACCATCTGCCAGCATCTATGATCAATAACTCTATAAAACTGGTAATGAAGACATCATTTTATTTTTCAGAAAAATAAAAGATAGCTAGAAGCAATGTATTTTCTAATAGTTAATATCTTGTTGAATCTGGTCTAGGTGGCCCTAATTGCTCAATTTTGGAGGTAGCTTTGGTGAGTGATGAGATAAACAAAAAAGATGAGGGATTAAGATTTTTTGAATATCTGCTCTAGGTGCAACATCATTTATGAGAACAAATGAAGGTACAGTCAAACCTGCAATTTAGTATAACCAGAGAGTGTGAGGTTTAATTCATCAAGCATTCTGATTATAAAAATGTCTAAACATTTATAAGTTTGAGGAAAACAGTGTGGCATTTTAAGACAAGCACCATTTGAACAAAGGGATGGGTTGCAAATTAATAAAATACCATGATAAAATGAGTTGCCTATAGAATGCTGACTTTGTCAATAATATACACTTCCATTTCAGGACTTGGTTCTTACTTCTGATTCAGCCTTAGTTCTATATTTGACTCTATTAATGTGCAGTTTATTTCATTCTGGTGTAGAATTTTCACAATTCATGTCTTTTTCAGTTCAGTTCTACCCTGTACTCTGTGCTTTTTCTTCTGGTAAATAATTTGTTTCAACATGGCCTATTGATAGGCCTCTGGTGTTCACTATGATAGCTGCTAGGCTTTGTGGATTTTGAGCACTTGAAATATGGCTAGAATAAACTAAATACCATCAGTGTAAAATATAGACTGGATTTTGAAATTTAGTATAAACAAATAATGTAAAATATCTCATTAATAAGTTTATATTGGTCACATGTTGAGATGCCTTGTCTACATTGGGTTAAATAAAATATATTATTAATATCACCTTTTTAAAGTTTTCAAGTGGAGCTTTAAGAAATTTTTAAATTGCTTATGTGATTTACACTATATTTATACTAGATAGTGCTATGATAGGCAGTTTTGACTCTCCATATTAGGAATAAATAGCTTTTAAGCCAGTCAGTGGCATGTTGATTAGAGTGGCCAGGTCTCATGTGCCTCACTCAAGTCCTGGAACTATGGGCTTGAAAACATGCCAGGCATGTGTGTGTGTCTGTGTGTGCTCACGTGCACACATATGCACGCATGCATACCCAAAAATCCCAAGAAGATACTAGAGGAGAAGGCATTGCAGTGTGGCCATCTCCACTGGGTTGTGATTTTTCATTTTCTCTCTCTCTGTCTCCAGTGAGTGCATGTACCCTATAGCAAAATAAAGTAAAATAAACAACTTTCGAAGAATTAATGTATCAAAATATGTCTAATCTGAAGCATCTACTGAACCAAAACCTGTGTTACCTGCAATCATTTTGAAGGAACTTTAACATTTGGTTGTCGCACCCCCATTCTACTAAAACTATCTCTAAAGATCCAAAAAGAACCATCCCAAATTCATTCTATGAAGCTTTCATGATCCACAAAACAGACAAGGATATCAAAAAAAGAAAAATACAGACCAATATCCCTAATGTATACAGATGCAAAAATTCTCAAAAAGATACTAGCAAATCATTTCCAATGACATACTAAAAGATTATATACCATGACCAGGTAGGCTTTATTCCAGGGATGCCATGGTGGTTCAACATATGCAAAGCAATAAATATAATATATCATATTACCTTTCAAAAGATAAAAGGAAAGATTTAAAAAATATATGATCACATCAATCAATGCAGAAAAAGTATTTGATAAAATATAACATCTTGAGACCAGCAGTTGATGTAATGGCTATATCACTGGACTCCCATGTAGTGGACAGCGGTTTGAGTCCCAGACCCAGTGGCTTAAACTCACACTGGGCGCATGTGCGTGCGTGCTCAAGATCCCGAGAGGAGACTGGAGGAAAAGGGATTGCAGCATGGCCATGCCCCCTGAGGGGTGATTTCTCGCTTCTATCTCTCTGTCTCTCTCTGTCTTTCTGGTGAGCACACACACCCTATAGCAAAAACCTCTCAAAAAAAAAAAAATGCAACATCTTTTGGTGATTAAGACTCTCAGCAAAATCAGGATAGAAGGGACATTTCTCAATAAATGCCATCTATGAAAAGCCCATAGGTAGCATCATACTGAATTGGAAAAAGCTGAAAGTTTTTCCACTAAAAACTGGAATAAGACAAGGTTATTCACTTTCTACATTCCTTTTCAAAATAGTACTCAAAGTCCTAGCCAATTCAGACAAGAGAATAAAATAAAAGGTATAAAAATAGGGAATGAAGAAGTGGAATTAATCTCTATTTGCATATGACTGATTATATACATTAGAAACCCAAAAGAATGCACAAAAACTCCTAGAAATGATAAATGAATACAGTAAAGTGACAATATACAAAATCAACACAGAAAAATCTATGGCATTTCTATACACCAATGATGGACAAACTGAGATAGAATTTAAGAAGGTAATCCCATTTATAATAGCCACAAAATATAAGATCCCTAGGAATAAACCTAACCAAAGAAGTCAAAGACTTCTTTGACTTTGAAGTCAAAGACTTGGAATGGGAGAATGTATTTGCAAACTATGCCAAAGATAAGAGACTGACGATCAAAATATGCAGGGAACTCAAGCAGCTTACTCACCAAAAATAATAATAATAATAATAAATCCAATCGAAAGATGGGCAAATGAGCTGACCATACAACTCTCCAAGGAACAAATATGAACAGACACAAAACATATTTGTATATAAAAAAAAGGCTCAACATCCTTTATGATAAGGGAGATGCAAGTCAAAACCACAATGAGATACTGTCTAACCTCAAGTCAGAATGGTTAAGATTAAAAAATAATAATAATAATCAATACTGGCAAAGCTGTGGTGAAAAGGGAACTCTTCTACACTGTTAATGGGAATGTAAATTAATGCAACCACAGTGGAGAACAATATGGAGGTTCCTCAAAAACCTACAAATAGAACTACCATATGCTCCAGCAACTCCTCTTCCCCCCCAAAAAATAAAAGATACGTGAATGAATTAATGAATTAATGATTGTATAGTAGCATTTACACATTCTTGCCAATCAGTTAGAGAGGAAAAAACAGACTTCTCAATCTCTAGATTGTTTCTCTGTGAATTTGGGTCCTTGTTTTAAGGAGGAATGCTAGTAACAAAACTTTTAGCCAGATCCTCCCTTGTATTCAGGAAAGACTGGTAGCATTGTTTTTGCCTTGGCTTTGTTTTTTTTTCTTTTTCTAAGAATCTTGACTATCTACAGCAACCTTGCTTGACTTACATCCAATTCACTACTTAAAATCTCTTGTCTGTACCAACAGTGAGCATGAAGCCTGTCCAGTAAGTTTAAAGCAGGCAGCATTATTCCAAACGTCACAAGACCTGTCTCATTTTATATACACCTAGTTGCTTGCCTGAAATGGAATGGAGATTTGCAACATTCACGGAGACGTGTCTAGTTCGACTTGCAGATGGGCCTTAGCTCCTGACCCAGATACATTTCTCCAGGTTCCTGATGGTCTCTCCTCCTGAGCTGGTCTCTCCCACCTTGACCACAGAGTGCTGGGCACTATTATCTTACAGTAGCGTTCACATCTCTAGTTGTATCCTTTCCTCAAAATTCAGAATAAGAACACAGAGTTAGGCAATCTCTAGTTAAATTTACGGGTCATTAAGCCGAATGATGCACCCTGTGTAAAGAAGTTCTCATGAAACACTTAAATAATAAATCCTAAAATTTAACATTGTACAAATCGGGTAAAATTTCTTTTATGTTTATAGACATTTCCAATGATTAATATAGATTATATTTATAAGGGAATCTATGTGTGTCATGGTTGTTTTCTAGTCTTTTGAAGTCAGTGCCACTTTGCTCTCTTGAAAAAAATCTTTTAAGGACTGTGACAAAGTAGTTTGTAATCATTCTCAAAACCTCTCATTTCCTTTCTAAATATAATGGTATGTGGTAAAAGATATATAACATATTTTGTCCAAGGGTATTTGAAAAAGTTACATTTTGGTTAAAAAAAATATTGCTGTGCTGAAGAGAAGTGCTCTGTGGTTAAATTTTTTTAATACGTAGAATGCAGTTAGTCACTATAAAGCTGTTTTAAAAATAACTCCCTCCCATGAGAGAGAAATGGTTGCTTATGGAGAAGGAAGAAAATTAATAAATAAAGATGATGGGGTTTATAATGCACAAGAAAGCTGATATGTTTTTCTGCTTTTTCTTCTGTAAAGAGAATAAAATGAATAGTAGAAAATGAAGACAACATGGGAAGAGGTTTCCTTGTTTCCGCTTTCCACTTTTTTTATCTCTATCTTAACTATTTCTAGCCCATTACCCACCTATTTTCAATAGCGTGAGTGGCTTTTTAAAAACACCAAAATTGAAAGCAAAGCCTGAAGTAGCTGCAAGGGTCTAGTGAAGGAATCCATAATTGTTGCAAAAAAAAAAAAAAAAAAAACAAAACAAAACATCTATTATGCAGCACAGACCTGCAGGGGCTTTTCATTCATTGACTTACCCATAAATATTTAATGAATAGCCGTTATGAATAAGAGGTGCTGGATATGGTAAAGCAGTACAAGGATAAATTAAGGTACACACAGTTTAGAATTAGAGAAAATAAAATACTGATTTTCTATCAATGATGAGAACTGATCAGTCAGAGATAAATGACAGGGAATAACAATGATTAGTAGACAATAGGTATGTAGTTAGGTGGATGGATAGATAAAAATGGGGGAGGGTAGAACAAAACATGTCGCACACAGATGAGGCAAGGACATTTACGTGATGGAAAGCGAGGTCTGCGGGATGTGAAGTGAGGTATTTCCTGTGACCACCATTGGGAAAGTGTGATGTAGAATTTAGAACTAAGAAGAAATGGTTTGGACATGAGGTGGTGAAAACAGCTCTTTTAGATGGGATACATGGGGGTAAGAGGATCAGGAAAAGCAGGGAATGTAGCAAAGCAGAAGAGTATAGAACTATG
>NW_006159494.1:3174799-3180001 GCF_000334495.1 Tupaia belangeri chinensis
TAGGGAAAAGAAACTGGTTCAGTTCAGTAGGAGCACCATGAATATGAGGGAATTGCAGGAAAGGGGATTAGCAGTGTGATTCAAGGAGGAACATTACATACAAAAGCAACGTCGGAAACAACAATTACATACATATTTCATTTCTCCTGTCTGTTACATTTTTAGTATCACTAACCTAAACTTTCTGTACTAACTAGGATTGCGAAAGCAATCATCAAATAAACATCAGGATACTGTAAGACATAAGACTCTATTTCTAATATATCCCCCTAACTTTCTTGTAATTATAAAATGCAGTACAAAGTTTTCCTCCAAATATTTAGATAATAAACTGAAATGACTTTCTAAGCCTAACAAAAGTATGCATATGTCAAGCCAGAGCAAATAACAAAGGCTAAATAGAAAAATAAATGTATACAGCAATGGGAGAGAGAAATCAATATTGGTCTTCAAACCAACAAGCTATCTGAAGGATTTCTTGTTGGTTCAGTATTTCATCCTGTTCTGAAAACTGGAAGAAATGATACTGTTGCATGCAAAGCTGTGCAGATACATTCTTATTGCCACTTCATTTGTTTTACAGCAAAGGCAGATTAGAAACCATCAACCTTTCCATACAACCCTGATCTTCAGAAGGATATGTAAATGGAACTATTTTTAAAATGCATTGAAAGCAGACACTTGGCAGCCAGTCAAAATCTCTCCATTTCTGAAATTAAACGCATGGCCTCTGGAAGAATGGGAGTTGAGGGGACAATCAGAAGGCTGCTGTATTATTCCTGCAACGATAAGCCAGATGGTTTTAAAAGTCAAATGTTCCACACATGAGTAAGTTAGTCACTGCTCTGAATGAATTACTTGAGGATCTGCAAAAGGGAACTGGAGCTGTCCATGCCTTGGGATATGTTCTACTGCACCATCAATCTTAGAGTAAAATACCTACAGCTCATTCAACATTTTACTTCAAGAGAAATCATGATGGTGAAAGCTCTAAATGGCACGTTTAAAAAAAATGTATAATGTAATCCTCAGCATGCACAGGGAATATGGAATCCCAAATTATGTGTGAAAAAAATCTTTCCATTCAGGGTGGTGGGGACAATAAAACAATAACAGGTATGCATAAAAGTAACTGCTCCTAGTCAAATGAAAGCTATGGAGACAGCATAGATTTAATAAAGTATAGACCCTAGAGCTAAAATATATTGAGTGGAAAAAGGGCACTTCTGAAACCCACATAGTCCTTAATATCTGATTAAAAGATTCTGGTTGGGTCAGCAGATAGTATAGTGGTTATGTCGATGGATTCACACATGACTGACCGTAGTTCAAGTCCCAGACCCAGTGGCTTCAAACTCATGCTGGGCACGATTGTGTGTGTGCCAAGATCCTGGGAGGAGAACAGAGGAGAAGGAATTGTGGTGTGGCCATCTCCCCCTGAGGGGTGATTTCTCACTTTCTGTCTCCCTGTCTCTTTCTGTCTCTCTGGTGAGTGTATGTACCCTATAGCAAAAAATCTCTCAAAAAAATTATGGTTATTATCATCTCCATCCCTGTTCCCCTAAGCCTGATTCCTTGTTTGCACATTTGCCAGTAAAGAAACCCCTGAGTTGCCAAAGCTCCATGGCCCCTTAAGGAACAAAGAGCAGTGTGTGTCCTGTGTCACTTTTTGTCAGAGCCAAATGATGGACTGAGAGTCATAGCTCTTAGCATCACATGTGTGACCACGGCCATCTTCCCTAAGAAGCCACTTTGGCTCCTAGTTTGAACATTGTGCTCAGAAAACAGCTGTCGTTTATCTTTCCAGGTAGGACACTGCCCTTCTCCAATGGAATGGGTCAATCCTATCTCTTCAGAGTTTTCTATAGGACTGGCTTTTCTCTTTGATGGTTTTAGAAGATATACTCTCTCTACCATGGCTGCATCGATCTCCATCACTACTGTGGCAGAGGCTTGGGCATGCTTTTCTCCTTCTTCCAGCATGGCTGGAGCAAGCTCCCTGCAAAGACCAATTCCAGGTCTCTCCACCTAAGAGTCAGGGTTACCAAGAAGTAAAAGACACCTCCTATCTCTTCCAACCCCAAGACCTCCTGATTTTAGGATAATTTCCAGGAAGATTGTCCAGCTCCTTCTGTGGAAACCCATCTCCAACTCTAGAGGTAGGGCCCAGACCTTTAGCCTCACAAACCAATCCACAAATAGTTCATCTTTGGAGTATTTTTCTAAGTGGGAGTTACTGTTCTATTATGTCTCGCCTATGATCAATTATTTGAAGTACATTTTGTTGGATAGTTCATTGAAGGCATGCTGAGCCTATCATGTAAACTATTAATTTAGTGAAGGTCCATCTATGTGGTCTGCTATGAACAAGACCCTCCATGAGATGCTGAAGGATGGGGTGGAGAACTGTATGAGATGCGCCCCTAGCCCCAAAGCACACCGAACTTGGTAGAGAAGACTTGTAGAATGAAAGACCTGAATTAAAGGGACATGGTGTCATGGAAAGAAAATAAAATGTGGGTAAAAACTTACTTTATGAAGAATAAAAACAACTCCTAAGTGCCTTCTAGTTAACAGAACCAGAAAGTGTCTGTGTTTTAGTTTGGATTTTGATAGATTAGAAAAAAACCAAATGTTTGCTTTTTTTGTTTTGTTTTCATTTTGCTCCTCGTGGGCAGGAGTAGGTACTAAGAGTTTCGGAGAAAAGGTCTGGAAAGCCTTCATCAAAATGCCCTCAACATTTCTCTGTGTACCCACTAATGCTTCTTCTTTAGCCAAACTTGACTTTAATATGCAAAGGGAATACAGTTAATTACACAGTAGAGTTTATTTAAATGACAGGTTGAAAATCATCCTTTGACTTTCTATTAAAGTAAATTCCATCTGATCGCTATTGGAAGAGAACAAATAGTGAATCCCCTTAGGAAGTTTTAAAGGTCTGTCTCCCCCCATTTTTCCAGGTCTCTTCTTTGTTCTGTTCTTTCTCCTCCACTCTTTACTTAACGCTAAATAAGCATACTTCAAAATAGACAGAAGGCTTTACAAAATCATTTCATTTCAAATATTTGAACATCTAGGAGAGAAATACTGAGTCTTCCATTTATCTTGACTTGTTCTACCTAACATATGAAAGTACAGGATATATGTAAGCACTAAAAGTGCCATGATTATAAGGATGATTTTTATCATCTCCTCCATAGAGCATTCACACTAAAAGTGACCGTATTGATCGATCCTTTCCACGTATGAAAGACTAGTAATGCTTAGGGATTGTCTTACAGAATGGAGCCCAGTTCTACAGCTTCTCCCTTGGTTTATTTTAACTGTTGCCTGTATGATATCATGCTTCCTCAACCACAATAGAAACTTTTTGAAGGATCAATAACTTAACTTCGTGTTCTAAATACATGGAACCACATTGGACACAACTATGAGAGACATTTACTAAACATATTTAATTGATTTATTGGTTAAACTGTTGTTTCTTTTTACTACATAACTTTTTGAAAGTTTGCTTTTGTTATCTTTTCAAAGGTATTTTTTTCAGTGGGCATAATTTTTCTTAGCTGACTACATCACTTGCCTATCATTTTCTAAACTACATTACCACTCTTTTACATCTACTTTTCTCTCTTTCTCCTTCTGTTTTATAATTCATGAACTAACACAGCTTTATTTTGAAAAAAAAATTTTCAGAATATGTTGTGTTTAAGTTCTAGTCTTTTTTTCTTTGTCTTTCTTTTTTTTTTGGGGGGGGGGGGGGGGGGTGTTGCCCCAGGAAGTGGGGGGGGGGGGGGCGGGTTATTGCCCTAGGACACGTGAACTCACCAGAAAAACAGAGAGAGACAGAGAGAGCGAAAGTGAGAAATCACGCTCCCAGGGGGGAAGGCCATGTTGTAATCCCTTCTTTTCATTCTCCTCTCAGGATCTTGGGCATGCACACACACACACACCTGGCATGAGTTCAAGCCTCCAAGTCTGGGATTTGAACCATGATTAACTACATGGAAGTCCAGCAACATAGCCATTACGCCAAATGCTAGTCCCCCTAGTCTTAAAAATGTTTTGAGAATATGAATAATCACTACCAATCCTGATTTATTTGTTAACCTCCTAAGACATGTATATATAATTTTCTTAGAGTGTAAACTATAAGCCAAGTAACTAATTCTACAAAGATGAAAAATACTATGAGTATAAGAACCCTCACTGAGAAGCGTTAAACTTTGGAGTGATCACTTGAATTCTCTGGAACCACCAAAACATCCTTCTTCCTTCTAACTTTCTAGAAGCATGTAGCACAAGAGGAACTAATATACCAAAAAATATCATAACCTTCAAAAACTTAACATCTAGTATCTTGATATCTCTATTAGTACTCATAGTATGATAACCAGGGATGACAAAGGAAGCCAGTAGGATGGTAGAAGTATTAGGAAATAGAAGAAGGTCATTGTAAACCAGCTGTCCAGAATTCTGTAGAAAGAGAATACTTGTCCAAACCAAAAGCATTAACTCTATCATTTTTCCTACATAGAAACTATCTGTTCCTAGAAATGTCTACTACATGGGAAGCAACTTGGAGAGCAGAAGATTGGTGAAGATGTAGGGATGTCATTAAAAGTTTAAAAGCTGTAATAGTCTACCTAGGTAAACTTCTCACTCTTGTGAGTGAGAAGGGAAGATGCAAGGGAACGCTGCATCCAGGACTAGCCAGGTCTCACTGGTTCCTCCTTGACACAATATGGCAAATTGAAGCCTATCTTCCCAACAGACAGGTGCGCTGACCTCCAGCTCTCAGGGTTGCTATGAAGGTTTTAATGAACTTGTATAAAAGTAATTCACAAGTGTCTCGATCATACTAGGTGGTCAACGATTATCATTTTTCCATTCTTCCAGATATTGTCTATTTATAGGAGAACCCAAAAGTTGGGAAAACAAATAGTCACCTCAGGTAAGTGTATAAGTCAGATCCTGTGAACTTTGGATCTTATATGTGGCCCTAATTCTGACAGTTATCAAGACGCTGTTACTGTACTTCAGTATATTTTTTAATGGGAAAAGTTAATATCCTTGCATCTATGCAAGCATGTGTCACCTTACAATTCAAAATTCATTAGGCCAGAGATCTGATAGCACTTTGACTCAAAAAAAAAAAAAAAAAAAACCCCTTCATATTTAAAAAAAGGTCTTGAAAACCCA
>NW_006159494.1:3180909-3214855 GCF_000334495.1 Tupaia belangeri chinensis
TGATAGCACTTTGACTCAAAAAAAAAAAAAAAAAAACCTCTTCATATTTAAAAAAAGGTCTTGAATACTCAGCAAATATGCTTAGGTTTCTGTTTCCAAATCCTAAAAATTATAGACCCTACTAAACTAAGATAGTAAAAGGAGAATGCACCCAAATAAGGACATTCTGGGTAAAGTTATTTTTATTCATCTCCTTTACTTTGAGAATAATCTGTCATACACTAATTAACTGCCAGAGGAAACTTACCAAAAAAGCTTTGTTCCCAACAGCTATAATATCTTCATTTTACCTTAGTTTCTACTTGCCAAAAACCATAAATTACAGAATATCTTCATCAGAGCTAGTGCCAAATTGCAAATATCAGCTCTGACTGTCATCTGGAAGATGGATCGTAGTCAGACTTCTATTGGCTCTGTGTAAAGAGGGAGATATTTTATGACAGCCTAGGCAATAAAAAGCTGAGAGAGAAATAATTTTTGATAGTGTCTGAGTTAGTTGTTTGTTTCCTAACTCTGGTCTTTCCTGGATTAGGTAAAGCCCCTGCTCCTTTAATAGCAAAATCATCCATCTGCACCAATGTGCTTGGAGCAGCTCTTTACTGTGGAGAACCAACGTGAGCTAATAGGAAGACTCAAAGCTGATACCGACAAAACCTTGGTACAAATTCTTTTTCACCAAGCGAGAGTAGAACTTTGAACTTGTCACACCTCACATGCTAAAGTAGATGATCTCAAGAATTTGTCTTTGAACATGATCCTGAGATAGCATGAAAACATATCATCACACTTCTGGAAGACCTCTCACCCCAATTCCAACCCACTTGAACTTCTTTAAAACATCCTGAAAAAGAATGGTCTTGGAGTGTAAGCCTGAAAGCCTCCATATCAGAGAACTCATCCCTCAAAAATTGTTGCCCTGCTTGTTTGATTTGGTTTGGTCATTAAGCAGTTTTCAAAGAAGTAGAGTAGGATACTAGAAAGCATACCAACTTTGGGATACTTGAGTTTGATTTCTAATTTTGGACTAATAATTTGTTTTTTTAAAAAGAACTATTTATTTCATTCCATTTGTTATTATTATTTAATTTGATTATTATTATTATTATTTAATATGATCAGACAGAGACAGAGAGAGAAAGGCAATGCACTAAAGCAAGCCACCAGGTCTGGGACTCGAACTGTGGTTGACCATGTGGGAATCCAGTGCTTTTAACCATCACACAATTTGCCAGCCCCTGTCCTAAATTGTAACTATAAAATATAAGGTTATTATCACCTTGTAGGATAATTGAATGAGCAGAGAAGTTGTATGCTTATAATAGCTAAATCACATAAACCTAAGGCATTTGATATTTGCCCTAGAAAATTAAAGATGCTGGCCACGGCCTTCTGGCAGTATCAAAGTATGCGAAAAAGCCATGGAACAGAGGAGGTCAGAAGTTTTTTGAAACTGCTGCAAAATTTTCAGCATCAACTCTTATTTCTGATAAGTTCATTTTTAACATATCACCCAGTCATATCCCTGCATACCAATATGAAAAAGATCAAATAATTACAGCTGTACCGATTTATATTCTCACCAATAGTGCACAAGAGTTTCCCCTTCTCCACATTCTTGTCAGCCTTTGCTTTTTAAATAATAGCTATTCCTAAGGTTCTTTTTAGCTATTATGCATGAGACTTCTATTTCCTACAGTGATAAGGTTTGATTACTTTCTCTTTTTTTTATGTGTGTGATTGCTTTACCAGTGCAGTGTATACTGCTGCATGTTTTCACAATACAGTGTATCGCCTTTACATTTTCTTAAATAAGTCTTGAAAACTCTGGCCTCATAATTAGGAATTCTTTCTGGTTTTTTGCTTGTCTGGTGTCCTAGTTTGTTCTCTTGCTAATAACAGAAAATACCTGAGTCTGGGTGATTTACAAACATAGTTTTATTTAGCTCGTGATTTGGAGGTTCACATCATGGAGAATAGGAGCACAAGCGTCTGTGTCCAGGTGTTTCACTCCCTTTCCTTGTAAACTCACTCAGAGTTCATCACAGGGGCTATCCTAATGACTTTAATCCTAATTTCCTCCCAAAGGTTTCACCTTTCAACATTGTCATCAGAGTAAGTTTTCACTGTCTTCGTTCTATCACAACCAAGTCACAGCATGCGAATTTAGAAGACATCCAAATGATAGACATCTGGGAAAGACTTTATGTCCCCTTCAATTTTGAAGAATTGCTTTGCCAGAACTTTTTGGCTAGATATTCCTTTCTTTCAACACCTGAATATATTGTCTTATTTCCTTCTGGACTATCAGATTTCTGCTGAAAAATTTGCTGATAATCTGATGGGAGTTCCAGCTGTTGCCCCACTATACCCACACAAAGGGCAGTAGAGGCAGGCCAACAGCTGATTGCATGGATGCCACCATAACCTCAGTACCTGAGACCAGGCAGCATCTTGCATTTCAGGGAAGAGGTGCACCATAGTGGGGCAGACACCCGTGGAGACTCAGGTTTCCAGACTCTCTCCCACCAAAAACTGGGTACTCAGAACCCCTCTCCCACCTCCGTCAAGACTGAGGCTTCTTGATACTCTTCCCCTCGCCTAGAGACTGAAATCTCCAGACACTCCTCTTCCAGTCAAGACTAAAGACTTTAGATCTCCCTCCTCTCTGTAGCCACTACCAGTGGCCCCACTTACTCACTTGACCTAGTTTCCATGCCCCATGTGTCCCCTGTTCAGGGCTGAGAGCCATGGGACCAAATCTTCCTCCCTGCAGAACCCTGAAGCACCCCCATCCTCTATCCAGCACAGCTCTGGGCACTCCTGGCCTGGTGTTTTGTCTACCTCTCTAACCCTCCATTTCAAGTCTCTATCTCAGAGTCTTCTCATTACTTCCTTGCTGTATTATGGCCTTCTCTCTTTGCTCCTTTATTCAAATATCACTATTTACCAAGGGATAAGGGAGGTTTGGTTTTGCTTTTTGTCCTCCATGAAGAGGTGTGTTGGGAATCCTTAGTCAAATCACGTTCTTTCTTTTCTCTAGACTGCCATTCTCCAAACCTGCTGTGACTACCATCCTCCGAGCCCTGCACTTCTCCTTTACTCCAGATCCATTTTTCTTTGGATCCCATATCTTCCATATTCTTAACTTACTCTCCTCACTTTGCTAAAGCAAATCCCCAAGTAACATCCTGAGAAAGTTTTGGGGGAGGTAAACCCTAAATTTCTGTGAATGCTTTTATTCTTTACTCATCCAGATTGGGAGTTTGGCTTGTTATGAAAAACATCTATGAAAATAATTATCTCTCAGTATTTTGATATCACTGCCCTATTTCCTTTCAGCATTCAGTATGGAAGATAGGAAATTAGTGTTAGTCTAATTCTCATTTCTTTACAAATGACCCCGGGTTTACTCTGGAAACTCAGAATATTTCGGTCTCGTGGCATTCTAAAATTTTACAGAGATTTGTCTAGCTGTAGGTCTTCCTATAATTCAGTATGCTCCTTACACTCCTCACTAGGCTTTTTCAATCTGAAGGCACTTATACTTCAGCTCTTAAAATTTCTCTCTTTTCCATGGAATTGTCAGAGGGTTCATGTGCTCACTAATGAGAGAGAGTGAGAGAGCAAGAAGAAGGATAAAGCATTCCTCAATGGGGCATGGACAGACTGCAATCCCTTTTCCTCCATTTCTGCATCCTTCTGGGATTTTGTAGACACACACAAACACACCAACAGTTTTTCAAGTTGCCAGGGCTGGGATTTGAAGTCCCATGGGTCATTTGGAAATCCAGCTCCCTTAACCACTAAGCCATCATGGGGACCAGCCCTGTAATTTCTCTTTTACTGCTTTCTTCTACAATGTCCTGCTGTTTTTTTTTTTCCATCTATTCTTGTAGTCAAATGGTTACCTTCAGTTCAGTTCTCCATGTCACACATGTTTTCACTTATATGTTCCCTCTACTTCTCTTTTTTCTATAACTAGTAAAATTTCCTCAAACTTACAACTTAGAACAGAAATGTATATAATTTACTGACATTCTAAATTTCCAAATACTAACTCTTTATCTTACTAACGTTTCAAAGCTCATCTAATCTTACATATACAGATAATATTTTCTTAATTCTGTCAGAGGGCCCTGAGCATTTTTACAGATCACTTTTGACCCTGAGTTTCTTTCATTTCTTTTAGGGTTATTTTTTTTTCTCCTATTAGCATGTTTTTCCTTTATTTTCTCTAATGTTATAAACTTGCCTCAGGTTGATTGGTTGTTTTCTGTATGTGCCCAAGGAATCCATCATCAGGCTTCACTCCAAAGTCAGTTGACATGTAACTGGGGAAATCATAAATGTCAAAAAACAAAACACATAATTCAGACTGTTTCCCTTGATTGTTCCAAGATATGCTATCAATTTCTGCAGACAAAAACCTCCTCTTTTTAATTTTAGGTTTTGCCTAGGGCATAAATACTTGAATGTTTAATATACTATACATAGAATGGGGACAGAATGCTAGAAAACAATTATTGTATACGGAGATGTCCAAATACTTTATCTTACTTAACTCTGGCATCTCAGACCTGTCCTCTCTCATACCTAATATATTAAGACTCTTTCTAGAATAGCGATTCTTAACTTTAAATCTGCATTAGAATTGCCTGAAAGGTTTATTAAAACATAGGTTAGAAGGGATTGTGGTATGTCGCCCGCCCCCCTCCTGGGGGAGGATAATTTCTCACTTTTTCTCTCTGCCTCTCTTGGTCTCTCTGATGAGCATACATGCCCTATACCAAAAATCTCTCCTTAAAAAAAATAAAAAGAGTAAGCATTTTTAGCAACTACTTGGGTAACAATGTGGTTGCTTATCTGAGAATCTCACTTTGAGAACTATGGTCTGACAGATCTACCAGGGAAGGATACTAAGCTACTCCTGTTTCTGTCAACCCCATGGGCCCCAATTTCCTTCGCTCTATTTCATCAGCCATCAGTTCTGTTCTTGTTTTCCATCTTTCCCAAAGCTGCTGAAATCCATCATTTCCACTAATGGTTCACCACTTGAACTCTCTGTTGCAGGGGATATTTTGTTTTATTTTATTGTTGTTTGATTGTTTCAGTTCTTTACTACTCCTTTAATAACATTTGAGAAAATAGATAATATAACAATATGTGATCTGCCCTCTTGGATGAACCAAAGTCACAGTCTCAAACTTCATTGCATCAATATCTCTAGCACCAATATTCCTTTCTACAGATCTCACTTAGACTCATGTCCATAGGTCTTACTACCAAATATAATGTCAAGTCAAATTAATAACAAATCAAAACTGTGTCTAGGTATAAAATTTTCTGATATCTGAAAGTATAGGATATGAGGTATTTGGGAAATAGAAAATATTTCTAGTAACTCAAAAATAAAATATGATAGAGATGGGCTAGCTATTTACTAAGCTCAATTTTTCTTCTCTTGAAACACTCAGAAAGCCTGCGTCTATTGTATCTTCATGATGGGCTACGAGAGGAAATGATATATATCTTCTCTAGAACAATGTAGTCAAGAAATAGATGGATATTTTTCCCCTACCCCCATCTACCAGCTAATCTGCTATGCTCTGAGGCCCTATTAGAGGACGGATCCAAAGATGAATAGAAGAAGCTGGATTTTTTTAATGACTGATCCCAAGGAAGGGCAGAGATCAGTAACAACTTCATTGGACAACTATGTGCTAAGCAACTGACATCTTAGACTTACATGCCAACAAGATTTTCGCTAATTAATAAATTAAGTGGTAAAATAAGGTCCCTCTTGAGCCTATAAGCTTATTTGGGATATACTGACTTTGCACAGAGATGTAGTCTCTCTATGAGTCCATTTTCTGTTTTTTTAATGACTGAATACCCCAAGTGGATGACTTATTTACCACCTGGTTTTAGAGGTCCGCAGTCAATGGGTTGCATTGGGTGAGGGTCTTCTTGTTTATGGGGACTCTGCAGAGCCCTGTGTGTACAGAGCATCACACGGGATAACAGAGCAATCATGTGTGTGTCTGTGTCTGTGTACATTTCTCAATTCTGGTCCTTCATTTCTTCTAAAGCTACCAGGAGTCAATCATTGTTGCCCCATCATAATCACCTCCCAGAGGCTCCACATCTTAGTCCCATAATTGAATTAATTTTCCTCTTAATACCTTTAAAATATAACTAAATTCTAGTACATGAACTGATGGGGGACCACAGCAATCGATATACACTCTTCTATTTTATGAAAACTACAGATCCACATAGAATTTTACCAGAGTAATGTGCTAGATCATTTTAGCTAACATGTTGCTAAAAATGTGGTCTTATAAATCTAAATAAAATGTTCTTGTTTTATTTCCATTTTAATACATAAGATCTAACATTAAATTAGAACAAATTAATTGAAATGATAGAAAACACTTTCCAAAAGTGAAAATATCATTCAAATACCATGTAATACAAACTTTTCTTAGGAATAAGCATGAATCAGTGACAATTTTAAAATTCTCTTTGTATAAATTTGTCCATTGAACTTGTAAATTTTAGATACTTTCCCAAAAGGCATATATGATTCAAGATTATAAGAGATCTTAAATCAGTTTCCTCACCTCAGTTAATAAGTTGGTGTCGCTGTATTGTTGTAACAAGTTTAATTTTCATATTATAAAACTTTTTTTTGAGAGAGATTTTTACTATAGGGAGAGTGTGCTCACCAGAGAGACAGAAAGTGAGAAATCACTCCCCAGTGGGGATGACCATGCCACAATCCGTTTTCCTCCATTTTCCCCTCAGGATCTTGGGTATATACAGATATGCCCCCAATGTGAGTTTTAAGCCTCCAGATCCAGAACTCAAATCACAGTCAACTGTGTGGGAGTCCTGCAATGCACCTACTACACCATCTGCTAGTCCCATGAATTATATAATTTCTGAAACACTAGACATTTTAATTAAAATTTATCAGTGCTTTTAAACTTTGGAAACTCTGAAGCTCCAACTGCAGTATGTCATGAGGCATCAAACATGATTGAGGACCTTGTAGGTCAAATGAAGCCAATCAGGCGCATTCCCATTTTGGTAATTGAACCACTGGCTTTATTCCACATACCTAGACTGGCCTCTCAAAGGTGTGAGTTGTTATCCTCTAGCCCTAAATACCAATATTAAGATTCTTTCCCACTCTTCCAAAGACCCAGGAAGAAAGAAAAAGAATTGGAGAGCACTGCAGTTCTTGTAGAGATGTGACATTCAACAGAGCATTTATAAAATGTAAAGTTTCTACATTTCACTTGACAAACACCTATTAGGCACATATTATATATCAAATGCTAAGAGGCAGCCACAGGGTAAGGACAGGACACTTAACTTCTATTTGCTTGCAGAAAATATAATGCTCAACCTTAGGTCTATAAGTTTTCTATCTCTTGTACAACAAAAGCTTAAATATTCATGATTTTAATCTGTGGCAGAAGAATTTTCAAAGATCCCATAAAAGCTCATCAGTTCAGATTAAGTCCACTTGTAATTATTTTGACAAGCTCTAGGTTGGCATTTACTTGAATGCTCTATAGAAAGAAAATAAAAATGTTGTGAGCAAAGAAACACTGTTAACAAAGAAAGTGGAAAAAAGCTGTTTAAAAGATAAGCTTTTCAAAGCCTTTACTAATGTCTACAGATAGAATACAATTAACGGACTAGGATAAATTAGCAGTACCTTGGAACTCAAGTAAAATTGGAAGAATCTCCTTTTGACAACTTTGCTAGTTTAGCTGATGTGTCTGTCAACACGTAGAATGACTTAGGATTGTTTATTAGTAAACCCTTGCCTTTAATATGGCTGGGCTAAATAAATAGTTCATTCATTATTCTCTCCTAGAGTTTAAAGAATATTTATTAAATATGTATTCCATGCCACGGTGCTCAACATTTAGAAGAGATGTAATAGATGTGGTCCCTCACCTCAAAATCCTTGAACTATGGGGAACCAGCAGTTAGCGTAATGGCTATGTCACTGGACTCCCACGTAGTCGACCGCGGTTCACGTCCCGGACCCGGTGGCTTAAAACTCACGCCAGGCGCGTGTGCGTGCGTGCCCAAGATCCCGAGAGGAGAATGGAGGAGAAGGGATTGCGACGTGATCATCCCCCCTGGGGGGTGATTTCTCGCTTTCTGTCTGTATGTCTCTCTCTGTCTGTCTGGTGAGCGCACGCGCCCTACAGTGAAAATCTCTCAAAAAAAAAAAAACCTTGAACTATATGAAGAAAACACACACACACACACAAACAACAAGAAATAGCAGTAGGGAACAAATGACATGCAAATGATACAATCAAGTTATGCTAGAGTCCAGAAGAGGCAAAGATCACTTCTAATTGCAGTTTTCTCATGACTTCTCTTGGAAGGATAATATTTTACCTAGACTTTGAAGACTTAGGAGATTTCAACAGGCAGCAGAAATCAGGAAGTGTATTTCAGGGCAACAAAACATGGTCATAGAAAGACAAGAAAACTCAAAGCAATTTAAGAGTCACTGAAAGGTCAGTGTGGAGCCAGCTGGTTGCATGGTAGTTAAGGCACCTGAATCCCACATGGCCAACTGCATGGTTCAAGTCCAGGTCCCACAGCTTAGAAAATATGCCGAGTACATGTGTATGCTTGCCCAAAATCCTGAGAGGAGAATGAAGGAAGCGGGATTGTGGCATGACCATCCTCCCTGGGGGGAGGAGAGTCCTTACTTTCCCTCTCACTCTCTGTGTCTCTGTCTATATACTCTATCAAGAATTTAAAGTGGAGGGGCAATCAAATATGAGATTATGCACAGGAGAATGGAGAAGAATGAAAGAAAAGTAACATATAAAGTACACTAATTTCCAAGCTATTCTGGAAAGATTATGAGTTTTGAAAGACCAGCAGACTTGAGTCTGGTTTCTAGTTGTACAAATCATCAAGCTACATAATCTTGGGCAATTATTTAATCCCTCAGACCATCCTTTCTATGTCATTAAATGGGAATAATAGGCCTAAATGGTTGGTCTGTGAATTGCTGTTGACTGTGAAGGTGAAAAAAGTAATGCATATAAAACCTCTAACAAAGCAATACTTCAATGGTGTCAGTACCTCCTTCCCTTAACTCTTCCATTAGGTGTTCATTTCAGTAAGTAGAAGATTGGTTTTCTGATCAAAGTTATGAACTGGTATTACTAGCTAAGAGAAATTCCAAACATCAACTAGTTAGATTCTTTTGGAAGTTATGAATTAAAAAGATAAAGTATTCTGTACTAGCTAAAAATGTTTATTCAGGTCAAAGTACACCTTAGCCAACATTCTATATCTGTCTCTCATTCTTTCTCTCTCAAAAGAAGTAGGCGCAAAGCAATAAGTTCTATTTCTATTTAATGCCCACAGCATAATGATAAGAACAATATAAGAGTAATAATTTATACAGAAAAGCTACTACTAATTAACTGCATAACTTTCTGGAGTTCAATATTTTTATCAATAAAATGAAATTTAAAAATTTGCCCTTCCTAAGTGTCATAAGTTTTATAAGAACTAAAACATGATAATGAAACTGTAAAGTTTGATGGACATAGCTGCAAAATCCTCAGCCAAATATTAACCAGCCAAATTCAGCAGTATATCAAAAAGGTCATCTCCCATGATGAAGCAGTACTAATCTCAGAACCCTGAGGATGGTTCAGCATATGTGTATCACTAAACAGGATGCACTACATTTACAGAACAAAGAACAAAATACATGTAACTATTTGCACAGATGCAGAAAAAGCATTTGACAAAATTCAACATCTTTTCATGACAAAAACTCTCAGCAAATCTAGGTATAGGAGTAGTATACTTCAACATAGTGAAAGTCATATGTGACAAACCCACAGCTAAATTTACACTACATGGAGAAAACTAGAATTCTTCTCTAAGATCTGGTACAAGACAAGAATGCCCACTCCTACCACATCTAATTAACATTGTACTGAAAATCTTGGCCCGAGCAAGCAGATGAGAAAAAGAAGTGAAAAGTATACAAATGCAAAATGTGAAAGGAAGAAGTTAAATTGTCCCTGTTTACAGAGGACATGATCTTAAGTATAGAAAACTTTTTCAGTACACCAGGAAAGTGAATGTCTGTGATCTGGGGCTAGCTAATGAATGCAATGTCAAGAACCCCTGGAATACGCTGGCTCATGTGCTCTCTCTCTCTCTCTCTCTCTGTTTCTCTTGTTTATGGAAGAAATAATTTTTAAAAAGAAAGAAAAAAGCAAACTCTCTCTCTCTCTCTCTCTGTTTCTCTTGTTTATGGAAGAAATAATTTTTAAAAAGAAAGAAAAAAGCAAACCCCTCAAAGGAAGAAATAATTTTTAAAAAGAAAGAAAAAAAGCTGACCCCCTCAAATAAATGAATTTAGCAAAGTATCAGGATACAAAAATTCGTAGTGTTTCTATACTCTATTAGCAAACTTTCTGATAAAGAACTCAAGAAAACAATTTTTAAAAACAGAAATAAATTTAACTAAGGAAGTGGATAATCTCACACTGAAATGAAAACATTGATGAAGGAAACCAAAAACAACACAAATAAATGGAAAGATAGCCCTATAGATTCAATGCAATCCCTATCAAAACATCAAAAACATTTTTCAAACAAATAGAAAAAGCAATCATAAAGTTGATATACTACCACAAAAGACACCAAAAATTCAAAGCAATCTTGACTAAAAAGAACAAAGTTGGAAGTATCATACTACCTGCTTTTTTTTTTTTTTTGAGAGGTTTTTGCTATAGGGCGCGTGTGCTCGCCAGACAGACAGAGAGAGACAAAGAGACAGAAAGCGAGAAATCACCCCCCAGGGGGGATGGTCATGCCGCAATCCCTTCTCCTCCATTCTCCTCTTGGGATCTTGGGCACGCACGCACATGCGCCCAGCGTGAGTTTTAAGCCACCGGGTCTGGGACGCGAACCACGGTCAACTACATGGGAGTCCAGTTACATAGCCATTATGCCAACTGCTGGTTCCCCATGCTACCTGCTTTTGAAATAAACTACAATGCTATAGTTACCAAAACAGTATGGTACTGGCATAAAAACATACACATAGACCAAACAGAATAGAGATCCCAGAAATAAATCCACTCATTTACGGCAAACTTATTTTTGACAAAGCTACTGAAAACACACAATGAAGAAAAGACACTTCAATAAATGGTGCTAGAAATGCTAAATATCTGTGAGCAGAAGAAAAAAAATAGACTCTCTGCTATCACCATATATAAAAATTAACTCAAAATGAATTAAAGACTTAAATATAAGACTTAAACTATAAAACTAATAGAAAAAAAAAACATGAGGGAAAAACTTAATCCTGAATGTTAATATTTTTGTATAATTGCAGTGCTGTGTATACTTCTTGGTATCCAATCCAAAGTTAATTGGCTATAAAACTCAAAGACCTGGGCCAGCAGGTGACATGGAGTTTAAGGCACTGAATTCCACTTGACCAGCTACACAATCAAATATGGGTTCATGTGCACGTGTGCCCAGAATCCCAAGAGGAGACTAGAAGAGAAAGGAGTGTGGTATACCAATTTTCCAGGAGGTTGAGTTCTCCTTTTCTCTTCCTCTCCAATGAACACACTTGTCCTATAGCAAGAAAAAAAAAAAAAAAACCCTCATAGACCATAGCAGTTGCTAGCATTATTATACAACTTTTTATTTTTATCTATCTAACCACTCTTAAGTTGAAGGGAACACATTTGAACCTTGAGTAGGTGTCTACGCTAAATTTTACAGTGAATTTATTAAGTGATTAAGCATGAATTTCAATAGGGTTCATGGACTTTTCCCCTTTCTTCACTATTTTAGAGAAGAGGTTAGCTTATCTCATGAATAATGAGGTAATGTCAGGGGAAACACATGGCCTTTCAGATGACTAGGCAAAATAATGGCTTCTCACAAAAATGATATCATTTTGGCGAACAAATATATAAAAAAGATATTTATATAATGAAATACCTTCTTGAGTCCTTGCCAATAGTATTATAGATAGATTTTTCCCACTAACAAAGATTTAACCATATTTTACATAATTATCATTATTGAAATGAGATTTTGTCATTATATTTACTTATCAAAAAATAGTTTATAATATATTATGAAATAATGATCCATTACTTATTGTGCATAAAACATATGAGTACTATTTTTAGCTAAAATAAAATAACATAAATGTACCCAGTCTGTGGTGTGTTACTTCACTTGAACGATGAAGTCATAGTGGTCCAAGCTCCAGATTATTTAACACGATGCTTGACCAGTTTCATCTTCTCAAATACTATTGTTACATTTGTAAGTGTAGGTTCTTTTTTCTCTGTAAAAATGAAAATAGGCAGGTAATATGGTGGTTCAGGGCGCTGGACTTTCACATGACTGACCGTGGTTTGAGTTCCAGACCTGGTGCTTCCTTTCTCATTTTCTCTCTCTCTCTCTCTTTCTGTCTTTCTCTAGTCAAATAAAAATAAATAAACAAATAAAGTTAAATAAAATAATTCTTAAAAAAAAAAAAAGAAAGAAAAAGAAAATGAACTGGGGCCAGCAGGTGGCATAGTGGTTGAGGTGCTAGACTCCCACATAACCCACTGTGGTTTATGTTCCAGACTTGGCAGCTAGAAAATCAGTCCAAGGATATGGGTTTTTGCCCAAAATCCCAAGAAGAGAATAGAACAAAAATGATTGCAATGAAGACATCCCCCTAGGGTATGATTTATCACTTTCCCTCTCTCTGTCTCTCTCCAACAAGCACACAGACCCTATGACAACTCCATACCCTCTCACCTCCCTCCCCCCCAAAAAAAGAAAGAAAGAAAATTAACTTCTAAGGTCACATGGATGTTTTGAAATCACCAGACAGTTTACCACTGGGAACATTTAAATGTTCATCAAGCCAATCTTAGAGCAACTGGTTCCCTGGCCAGTGTCCAGCAGCTGGCTCTGATCTGTTGGTCTACTCTTCAATGGGTACTGCTGGTGGCACCAGACAACTGTTTCTGACATCACTGCATTTCCCAAGATCACAGTTGTTGAATCATGAACCTTGTCTTTAATTCACAACACAGTCATCATTGTGCTGAAACAACCCTAGACTGGTCTTTCTGAACTCTTTCTCCTCTTAGAATCTCATACCTCTTTCAAGTCCCTCCCACCATCTTCCCACCTCAGCTCTGCATCAACTACAGGATGGCACCAAGATATTCATGACCATGACTTCATAGATCAGAAAGTGATTTACGGGTTTGGATACAAACTAAACTTGGGAGAAAGTATCCCAGCTACAAATATAACCTACAAAAACATAGTTCAGACAAAAGAAACCATTTTGTATTACTTTACAGAACACTCAGGTTTCCAGGCTAATGCCTCAATATTTGGAGGTAGCTTATGGAATTTGGACATATAACAAAAATAAGGAGAGAACAGTACTTTTTTATTTGCCTAAGAAAAAAATTTTTTTTCAAGGGTTAGAATTTCTTTTCCAGCTTGAATACTGGGGCAGTTTTCTCCCAAGTTTCCATCTTAGAAAAAGGAGAAATTATATGATGTTTTAAATATCTAGGAGGTTGTGGTTGTTGTTTTAGATTTTAAAATTTTCTGACTTTTAAAACAAGTTTCCATCTTAGAAAAAGGAGAAATTATATGATGTTTTAAATATCTAGGAGGTTGTGGTTGTTGTTGTTTTAGATTTTTAAATTTTCTGGCTTTTAAAAATTTCCATTTTTATCACTTGCTCAGTGCCAGTCACTGTGTGTTAAAAATGTATTTGCCCTGATGATTGAAAAATGAAGAAACTGAGTCCAACAAGTGCTAAGTGGTTTGTCCTACCTAAGTAATCCCACAAATGGAAATATTAACAATATTTTATAATTTTATAAAAACTGCAATTTTATTAAAACTGCAATTTACTCCTCTTTTCAAACCCAGTAAGTCTCTATCTGTTTAGGGAGTGAACACCTATGTCCTTAAGCATGATTGACAAGGAAATTGTCAAGAACTAAACTTTATCTGCTTTATTCCTGCACTGAAATCCTTCTCTTCTCTTTTCTACTTGACACTCTCTCACTTATAATTTAAATATTTTCTCCTCTGTGAAGCCTTCATGAAGTACCTCAAACCCTGTGTGTTGAATTGCTTGCTCCTCAGAGGCCTAATGGCACTTAGTACCTAGTCAATGATAGGGTTTATGTCACTGTGCAGTACTTGTAAACTCACTGAAGGCATAGGTCTTACATGATTCACCTTTTTTTAAGAATTATTTTATTTAACTTTATTTATTTATTTATTTATTTCATTTTAATTTGACCAGAGAGGGACAGAGCGAGTGAGAGAGAGAGAGAGAGAAAATGAGAAAGCAAGCCAGGACTCGAACTGTAGTCAGCCATGTGGGAGTCTAACACCTTTAAGTACCACACCACCTGCCAGCCCCCATGATTCACTTTTATATCCCTATTGTTTATCACTGCATTGGCACAACAGTGGATATAATGCAGAATGGAAAAGAAGAAATAGTAAAGAACTATTTCAGTGACAACAACATCTATTATGGCAGAGGAATAGGCTGCATTAGTGTCTTTCAAAATATGTCATTTAATTGCTGGATTTATGCATGTGTTTTTATGCCAATCTTAACCATGGTTAATTCCTCCTTCTTCCACTCCAGTGGTCCTTTCCCACTGGTTTATACTATGAATATTCTCAAAAGCAAGTTAAATAATACTCATAGAACATCTGTCACATTCATAGGATGAAAAACATTATCAAAATACATCATGAACACAATCACTACAAGTGCTAAAGCATCTTCCCTCATAGATTTGTCAAAATGACTTGATGGTTTCCCTTGAAAGACATCATAGTTTTAAAAATGTCTATGGCATTCTTTGTAACAATCAAAATAGTCACAGGACAAGGAATGTATTTAACCACTGCCAACTATTAATACTGTTAGAACTTCTCTGTGCTCGAATACCTGGTTCATCAACGGCATAGGAGAAGCTGGATTTTAGAAAGAGTACTCACCACTTATTGGTCCAGAGAGAAGAAAAGACAATGATGAGGGGGGAAGAGTTCCTACACACAACAAGGTTTGGGGAATGGTATTCCTTGGGGTAAGACTTAAGTTACAATATTTTGTTTTTAGTATCTTCAGATTTTATTTAGTCTCTTGGAAGCTATTATTAGTAACAAACATTTAGGGTTTTTATGTCTTATTGATTATTTTACCTGATACTATTCCTTGCTCTAAAATTTACATTGCCTTAAAATATTCAATCTAACTTTTTGTTTACATTATACATCTGTTCTTATACCTATTTTTTTTTGTTTACTTATTTGTATCACTATGAGATTTTTATAGACAATCTAATTTGAGGTCTTGTTTTTTTCTACTTAATTTAATAAACTTTGCTTTTTAATGTGAATGGTTAGACCATTTGTATTTAATGTAGTTATTGATATGATTAGGTATAAATCCATCAAATTGTTATCTTGCATTCCTCTTACCTGTCTTTTTCTTTCTCTGCCTCCTTTTACAGTAAAAGAACATTTTTAGTATTTCTTTTTATCTCTTTTTATGACTTATTATTCATAGCACTTTGTTTCTTTTTCAGTGGTTTCTCCAGAGCCTACAATATGCATCTTTAATTTGTTATTATCTTCAACAAATTTTACATGGCTTACCATATAGCACAAAATCTAAAAACAAAATATTTTCATTTCTCCTCTCCTGTATTTTATTGCTCTCATACATTTTACTTCTATATAAATTATGACTTCCAGAATACATTGCTATAAATTATTCTTTAAGCTGCTAATTCCTTTGTGTAGATCTGAATTCATCTGGTTTTACATTCTAACATCCTGAAGAACTATACGTAACATTTTTTGCTGCCACTCTATTGGCATTAAATACTGTTGGTTTTTGTCTGAAAAAGTCTTCATTTTACCTTAATTTTTAAAGGATATTTTCAGTTACTATACAAGTGTAAGTTGACAGTTTTCCCATTGTCTTCTGGATTACATTGTTCCTGACAAAAAATCATATATTTTTCCCTCTATTACCCTGAATGTAAAGCAATATAATTTTTAGAAGTTTCTCTGGCTTTTTTCAGATTTTTCTTTATCATTGATATTCAGCAATTTGATCATAATGTGCCTTAGTGAGGTTTTGTGTTTATTCTAATTATCATACAGAAAGATTTATTGACTTGTCATGGGTATTTTTTTTCTTTTTTTTGGAGAGGTTTTTGCTATAGGGCACGCGCGCTCACCAGACAGAGAGAGACAGAGAGACAGAAAGTAGGAAATCACCCCCCAGAGGGGATGGCCATGCCACAATCCCTTCTCCTCCATTCTCCTCTCGGGATCTTGGGCACACACGCACACGCGCCTGGCATGAGTTTAAACCACTGGGTCCGGGACTCGAACTGCAGTCGACTACGTGGGACTCCAGCAACATAGCCATTATGCTAACTGCTGGTCCCATCATGGGTATTTTTTATCATATTTGGAAAAATGTCAGCCACTACTTCAAATATTTTTTTTGCCAGTTCTCTTGCCCCCATTCTTCTAAGACTATAATTACATGGATGATAGACATTTCAATATCTTTTCTTAGAGGTCAAAGAGTCTCTTGTACTTTTTTCCAGCCTTTTATTATGACAGTTATAGCAATTTATTATACTGTCTTCAAACTCTCAACACACATGGGCTTGCCAAGAACCATGTTCCATTTTTTAACATTTGAGTTTTGTTGTCTCTATTTTTTTTAGGTATAATTTTTTTTCTGTTGGTACCAAGTTAAGATACATTTGAGTCTGCTTGATGCTTTAAATATTTGGTTTTTGGGGGGGTTTCTAGACTATGTCTAGAGTAGTCTCTACTCTATACTGAATTCAGCTCTACTGGTAAGGCAGGATCCTTCCAAGTCATCTCCAAAATGCCAAGAATGTTCTAGGAGGTATCACCAATGTGGCATGTTCCATGAAATATCTCCTCTGTGGCTCGTCTGAATTTGAACATACCTTATCCCTTTGTAAGCTTATGGAATCTCATCTTATACATGCACATTTTGGTATTCAACTGAAGTCTTAGAAAAAGATCCTTTTACAGATTTATGGAGATCTTCCTTTGCATAACTCCAACCTCTCCTGTATTCTCACAAATTCTAGCTAAACACAAACTCAAATCTTTGCCTTCTCAACTCTAGAATATTACCTTCTTCTTCTTGTATTTCCTTTCCCTATACCATAGAAGTACAAATATTGTTCCATACATATGCTCAGTTTCCTACTTGTTTATGACAGGAGGGAAAGATTGACAGTGGTATTACTCCACCATGCTAAGAGTGGACATTGAATTGTAAAAATATTCAATAATCATGATTTAATTTTCTTTTTTCATAGAAAAAAGCAAATCTGACTCACTGCTAATCTTACTACCTTTCAGATATCTGTTGTCATAACATATAGTTTTTAAATAAGTATGTATAATCCTTACAGTATTCATTTCAGACTGTAAATATTATAGGTAACTTTTTCACAAAACTCCACATTTTCTCAGGATATTATTCATACCTATGATCTTTAATGCCTCTATCTTGTGTCATCAGACACAGATATAGGTCAAAACGTATGTCATTTATGGACTTTTTTGGCTTCCACTATAATCTCAAGGTCCTTCCCTATTTCTCACCTTTATTCATCTTATTAAAGATACAGAATGCAGAGAAAGAAAAGCAATATCTCTTAGAGGAGAGTGTATTGGTCAAGTTGAAGAACATAGATTAAAGTTGGGCAGTTAAAGGAACTTGAGTGCTGGGGCCTATTGTCAGTTGGTTTTTAGAATCACACGGAGGTTTTTATTCCTTATTGTTATTGATGGGTATTTTATCATGTTGTGATTTTCACTGAATCCAAAATTTTACGTTTTATTTCTCATTATGCTTTGCCAGTACTAACTGTTTCCAATGTTCTGACCATATGTTCATTTTGATGTATAAAATTTTGCTTTCACACAACTGCTGTAATTGAGCCAAATAAGTTGAGAGCCACCTTCTCAGTGAGTGCCTTAAAGTGGTATGCTCCAGGACATCTGCCCTTCCCAGCTTTGACACCCAGAACCTGAGATAACACATCTTTGGGGGCAATATACATAAAACTCTCTGAATGGTTATCTTAGACAAATCTGGATGGAACTGCATTCTTCATTCTTAGACTTAAACATCTTATCTTACTTGATAGGATAGATGCAGCTGAAAATTATCTGACCAGAAGTCTTTGAACTTCATTGACGACTCTGGACAGCATTCCAGACTCACTGAAGATTCTTCTGTTGGCCCCAAGAAGTTTGATTTATTATTAGCATGAGTATGATCATATGCCCTCCTTCATTTTGCTTTTTATTAATATACCTTTTATTTGTGTCACTATATATTCACTTATTCTCCATCTGCATGAGTGTGTGCAAATAAACTGATTCATTCAGGGATGCACTTTTCTCTTTCTGATTTATCACTTGAATTAAAAATAAAAGAACCTGTCCCTCTCAGGGAGATTAAAATTGTTACCAGATGTTGGGGAAACTGGACTACTTTTGATCGGCCCAGGAAGAAATACTTGTGCTAGCTTTGTTTTGCAGACATAAATAGCAACATCTAAAATATAGCATTCTCTAAAATTTAATCTCTTAAAATTCGCCTTATAAAACAAGAGGATCTTTACTTTATAGACTGATATCTTAGGAACATACCCTCAAACTTAGAGCCTGACCTACGATACTATATTAAACTTATATAATATGCAATATTGTACTAATATAATAGTGAATAAAAACATCACAGGTAATGCTCATGAGCACATGTAAGTCATTCTACCCTGAATATGGGAGATGACAATGGATGCAGGATGTAAAAGAGATTTATATCAGGAGAAAAATTAATGCACATAACGAAGAAGAGATTTACAATAAAGACATCTCCACTCTGTGATGATTCTTCTTGCTTAAGCATCACTAATCCATTGTCACTGCTACATTTGTAAATGTTTATGTAACTGAATTGGTATAAATAATTCAAAGCACTATTATCTTAGATGTACAGATGGATTTTCCTCTGAAGTTACCTTGGACAGTAGTTGGGGCATTAGTGTCTTCAGTGGAGAAATGTTAGCATGTGGTGTTTTGGTAGGTTTTTGGGATTTTTTTAAAGAAGAATTCTCTAAGGTTCAGTTTGTGACAGCTGGAAATACTCTAAGTCTAAATCATTTTCAAAGTAATTCTAGATCAGGAAATAAAAATGAATGTCCCTGTATTTCTAGTAGAATATAAGTACCTTCCCCAGAAAGGGAAATGAACAGGATCTCTGTGATGGGTGACAGACTCTCTGTAAGCCAGGAAGGAGGGAAGGGGAAGGAAGGGTTAAAAGGATATGACAGAAACCAGACAGGAAGAGTGAAAGGCAGAAGGGCAGAAGGACACTTTCAGCAACACCCTCAGGAATCTGAGCTCTGTTCTAAGGCTGGTCATTTGGATAGCACTCTCCAATTTATTCTATAATGACCTGAGAGTCTCTGGAGAGGAGAATGCCGGTCAGCTAGTGGTACTGTCTGAGTAATCCCTGACCTCCCGACCTCAGAACATGAGTGAACAATCAAATACATCCGAAATACATCTGACATCCAAATGTGCAATAATATATCTGCAAGTGTCATCACAAATGCTCTTCAGTCCTTACCAAAAGTTCTCTAAGAATTCAAGTGAGACCAGGCACTTAGTCCAGTTCCCCTATGATCTACCAGAAAGGGGATGGGACACCTCCCAGATGCCCCCAGCACTAGGCTCCGTAACAATGACAATGCTTCCTGCTCATTGCTTGCCCTTGAGCTAATTGCAAGGGGCTTCTGCCCATTAAGGAATCTCTCTGCAATCAGAAACTTCCCCTGGGAGGCAGCAGAGGAGCAGGAAGCTGGAGGAAAAGGATGCTGAGCACAAATTGCATTCAGCAGAGGCAGAAGGGGCAGTGGAGCCAACCCAGGCCTCCAGCTCCTGAGCCACCTGCCCTGTTGACCTTTGCCCCTCTCCTTTACTCATTACTGCTCCTTTTCTTTGATCATTTTATGCAGGAGCTTATGTTGTGTGTGGAGTGAGCTAAAGCATCAATAACTTGTACCCAGTGTCCCCTAAAACTCATTTGAATTTTTAAATGGAAGACCACACAAAAACAAGCTGGTCTTTTGTCACCTTTCTTATTCCCTCATGAAAATGTCAAGTTACTAACAGCTGCAGAAGACTCCTTCTATGAATTGCAAATGAATTCAGAGTCCACATAAATAGACCCTTTCCTATGGGCTTATCTGACCTCCCGCCCATGAAGGGCAGTGTTCCTGGACCACCTATCTGAAGGCACAGCAAGGACAGCAGGTCCGTTTTCAGAGAGCAGAAAATCTGGAAAAGTAAGATGGACACTCAAACCTGTTAACTCTGCAGGCCTTGGCTACTGTAGTTATAGGTTGCTCAACTCTGCATCAGGTCTCTGCTAAAAAAAAAAAAAGAAGAAAGAAAGAGACAGAGAGAGAAAGGAAGAAGGAAGGAAGGAAGGAGAAAGAGAGAGAGAGAGAGAGAGAAAAGGAAAAGGAAAAGGAAATCTTACTTCTGTAAATCTAAAAGCTTATAGAAACTCATTTTAAGATTTGCTTCAGGCAAAACCCATAGGAGTGCCTATTAGGTTTGTGGGAGGCAGGCGACTTTATGCTTAGGGAAAAATCCAACTTCCCTCCCTATTTCCTGACAGCAGCAGTTCTCAGAATTTCTCAATTTAAAGCTTCTTGAGGAGAAAATGCATCCTTTCAGTAAAGAAAATGCCACTGAGCACCTCACCTTGTACTTCCCCATAACACTGGGACTACCACCACCCAAATAAGACAGCAAGATGACTTGGAAGCTATACTTCTGTAATGACACAAAGATGAATTTTCTGTGTATTTTTAAAATCAAATAAGTTGTAGAAACTATTCATTCCTCACTCCCCCCTAAGAGTATGGGTATGATTATATTTTAAACATTATTACTTTCCTGATCTAATAATCAGTTTCTTCTGCCTACCTCTTCATGATAACCTGGCAAGAAGAAATCTCTACCCTGAATTCCTTTTGCATTTATGTTCTGCCATGTGGTGCATTGCACGGATTGCCTTACATCTATTTATGAGCACAAAGACTTTTCTTCTCAGGAGACAGGAATCAGATCCCCACCCCCAGCAACCTCACTTATCTTGGTCAAGCTATTGCTAAGGGACTAGATAGGCTCCCTTACTCTCTGACCATATGAGGTGAGTGAGGAAGCATAACTCAGAGACACCGAGGACAAGCTTGCCAAGAGCTGAGCTGCTGAGTGCAGATCTAATCTAAAAAGCACCCGTGGTAGAACTGGCATTTATCTTCATCAGTGCTAAAGGTTAATGTACAGACACAGTTAGCTCCATGGAAATTTAAAAAAAAAAGAAAAAAGAAAAAGAAAAAGAAAAAAAGGACATCTTCTTTCCTTCCTAGCTCTTTGCTATGAAAAAAAAAAAAAAAAAGTCATCTTCAGAAGCCAAGAGGAGATCATTAAACAGCAAATGTCGGTCTGCTTCCAAAGCCTCCATTTTCTGTCCCCAACCACATGCCTTTGCCCTTCCTGCAGTGTCCTTGGCCAGGGCGTCACCTGAGAGATGTGCAGGAGATAATGCTGACTCAGAACTCTGCAGTGGCTGCCTGACTGCAAACTCCCTTCCCTTGTGAATCCTCCTCACCCCATTTGCTCCATCAGATGATGTCAAGTTGCCCCCTGCCAACCACATGGTAGGTGCCTAGCCTATCTTGCCTCTTCTGCAGTCCCAAGGCAGGAAGAAATATACACATAAGCTTCTAGAAGGCAAAAGGCAGAGAGGGATTATCAGCCTGCTCTGATGGGTGATTCTTGAGCCAGGACAGCCCCAGCCCTTTCTCTGGGTCAAGTGCAGTGAAGAACATAGTCCCAATATCTTCCTGGAAGAAAAAGAACTGTGTGTGTCAGCTCTGAAGAAACAGTGGCCAAAAGGGCTGAGCGGCTGGTCTGCAATGCAATCCCCCAGGAGAGAAGTTTTTTCCTATCTTCCTACAGAGGCCATACATCAGAGGCAGCAAATATGAGGAAAGGGACAAGACCAGGTGTACCAGTTGGTCCTAGGTGAGGCAGTGAACCAGCCCAGCAACGCTGGGTAATAAATCAGCAGTCTTCTCTGTACCAGGCAGCAGCATCTGTGAGACCGAGCTATGGCTATTTTGGCTATTGTTTCATTGTCCCACATGGAAATAATCCCTTAAGCAGGTTTTCTTTCTTTAATTATTAGTGTAATGCTTATGACTGTAGAGTTCAGGCAAGCACTATCCTGATTCTTTTTATAGAATACACATGAGAAGAATCTCAGTGCTGAGCAAGGAGGAGACTAGGGGTCTAGACCCAGCACTGCACCAACTTCCCACATAAGCAAAAAAGAACCAAATCATCCAACTGAGTTTTAATGGGAGACTTTATTGGTTGCCAAGAGCTGTATTTGTCCCTCCACATAATTCGTGCTGGCCAAACCCCAATTTTGTTTGGCAGGCCAGCCACTCCTGAGCTCAAGGAAGATGACTTCCTTCCAGCCCCAAGGGATTGTGCAGACAAAGCTTATCCAGAAAGAGTTTGCTATACAAAATACATATACATTATGGGCCAGAGAACTACAAGGAAGATGGGGTGACTGGTCAGTCTGCTTACCAGTTTGACTACATGGCTGTCACAAGACATTCTTTCTCAAGATAACGCCAACTTTCCATCTCTCTATCTCTCTGACAAGCACGCGTACCCTATGGCTAAAACAAACAAACAAACAAACAATAAAAAACAGGAGGGACTGCAATTCTCTGAAACCAGTGAGAGAAAAGATTTCTAATAAATAAATAGGAAAGAAATTATGGCAGTGTTGTCTAATTGAGAGGCCTGGTGGAAAGTTTCTGCTACAAATACTGGAAGAATACTGCCCTATTATATAAAGGAATATAAAATTAAATTGTATTATGGAATATTAAGAAATATGAAAATCAGCAATCGAGTGGTAATCAGTAATCTATAAGCTCATTGTGCTTGTTAGGTTTATTGGTTTTATCTGTAGATCTATCTAAAAGATCAGGTTTTGACAGACATGAGATCTTGGAGACAAGGAGGTCATCAAGGCCCAGTATCAGAAGTGGGTATTGCCACTGTGAAGAACATAGTCCCAATATCTTCCTGGAAGAAAAAGAACTGTGTGTGTCAGCTCTGAAGAAACAGTGGCCAAAAGGGCTGAGCGGCTGGTCTGCAATGCAATCCCCCAGGAGAGAAGTTTTTTCCTATCTTCCTACAGAGGCCATACATCAGAGGCAGCAAATATGAGGAAAGGGACAAGACCAGGTGTACCAGTTGGTCCTAGGTGAGGCAGTGAACCAGCCCAGCAACGCTGGGTAATAAATCAGCAGTCTTCTCTGTACCAGGCAGCAGCATCTGTGAGACCGAGCTATGGCTATTTTGGCTATTGTTTCATTGTCCCACATGGAAATAATCCCTTAAGCAGGTTTTCTTTCTTTAATTATTAGTGTAATGCTTATGACTGTAGAGTTCAGGCAAGCACTATCCTGATTCTTTTTATAGAATACACATGAGAAGAATCTCAGTGCTGAGCAAGGAGGAGACTAGGGGTCTAGACCCAGCACTGCACCAACTTCCCACATAAGCAAAAAAGAACCAAATCATCCAACTGAGTTTTAATGGGAGACTTTATTGGTTGCCAAGAGCTGTATTTGTCCCTCCACATAATTCGTGCTGGCCAAACCCCAATTTTGTTTGGCAGGCCAGCCACTCCTGAGCTCAAGGAAGATGACTTCCTTCCAGCCCCAAGGGATTGTGCAGACAAAGCTTATCCAGAAAGAGTTTGCTATACAAAATACATATACATTATGGGCCAGAGAACTACAAGGAAGATGGGGTGACTGGTCAGTCTGCTTACCAGTTTGACTACATGGCTGTCACAAGACATTCTTTCTCAAGATAACGCCAACTTTCCATCTCTCTATCTCTCTGACAAGCACGCGTACCCTATGGCTAAAACAAACAAACAAACAAACAATAAAAAACAGGAGGGACTGCAATTCTCTGAAACCAGTGAGAGAAAAGATTTCTAATAAATAAATAGGAAAGAAATTATGGCAGTGTTGTCTAATTGAGAGGCCTGGTGGAAAGTTTCTGCTACAAATACTGGAAGAATACTGCCCTATTATATAAAGGAATATAAAATTAAATTGTATTATGGAATATTAAGAAATATGAAAATCAGCAATCGAGTGGTAATCAGTAATCTATAAGCTCATTGTGCTTGTTAGGTTTATTGGTTTTATCTGTAGATCTATCTAAAAGATCAGGTTTTGACAGACATGAGATCTTGGAGACAAGGAGGTCATCAAGGCCCAGTATCAGAAGTGGGTATTGCCACTGTGGAGAACAATACGGAGGTTCCTCAAAGACCTACAAATAGAAGTACCATTTGATCCAGCAATCCCACTTCTGAGTATCTACCCAGAGGACAAGAGAATGCTCAGTCGGAAAAGCGTTTGCACATCAATGTTTATTATAGCATTTTTCACAATCGCTATGACATGGAACCAAACCCAAATCTCTACAAACAGGTGATGGAAAAAGTGTGGCACGTATACTCTATGAAATACTACTCACCCATAAAAAAAAAAAAAATCAGGGCCTGGCATTTGATAGAAAGTGGTCAAATATGGAGAATCTATTGCTGAGTGAAACAAGCCAGGATAGGAAAGAAAGATATTATATGCATCCACTTAACATATACTGACTATCCACACTTTATGGTAGAGATCAAAATATTGGAGGGCATAAAAGTAGTGAAAATAGTTATGGATGCTAAAGACAGTGTGGAACAAGGGGGTTGCGGGGAGAAGGGAAGAGTATAGGATAGCAAGAAAACAGAGAGGCATGACATTAGTGGGACACAGAAATGGTTTTTTATGTATTGATGATAACATGTATAGTATTCTTAACTGGACTTGTCTGAGAAGTATTTCATGTTGGGTAAATTCTCTTTACAAGCAAAATGATACATAGTAATTGAATGTTTAAAAAATAATGAGAATAAATAATAATCTGAATAAAATGAAGAAAAACTATTTGATGATGCTGTGGGTAGTAATGTTTTTGTCTTGACTGATATGCATGGTAATCATGCTGGAAAACAAATATAATGCACTGTAAAGATACATGTGATTAAATGTAATATAAAAATTATGATAATAATAAATACAATTTTAAGAGGTCTTTTGTTTTGTTTTGTTTTGTTTTGCTATAGGGTGCGTGCACTCGCCAGACAGAGAGAGACAGAGAGACAGAAAGCGAGAAATCACCCCCGAGGGGGGGATGGCCACACCGCAATCCCTTCTCCTCCATTCTCCTCTTGGGATCTTGAGCACACACGCACACACGATTGGCATGAGTTTTAAGGCACCAGGTCCGGGCCGTGAACCATGGTCAACTACGCGGGAGTCCAGCGACATAGCCATTACGCTAACTGCTGGTCTTCCAATAAATAAAATGTTAAAAAAAGAAAAAAGAAGAAGAAATGGGTATTGCTATCTCTGCCACAGCGCTAGCTGCTGGAAGCAGGTGGCAACTTGGAAATAGATGCCTGCAAAAGCTCTAACACACTAGATGGTCTGAGAAGGGGAGAGAGATCAATAACATCCAGAGAAAATAGAGCAACTGCAGTTTTTTTAAAATCAATGCTTAAAGAAACAAGGACAAAAGGCCAGCGTTCCCCAGCAACGTCTTCCTCCTGTTGGAGAGGAATCCACATAAAGGAAGTACATAAAACTGGACCTTTCACATAAGACACTGACGTCCTGCAGGAGGAATATAGACTGTACTCACCTTCAGCTCCAACTTAGAGAAGGGCAGACGGAAGGAGCTTTTCCCACACACCATATTTGGATATTTTTAGGGTAAAAGCAAAGAGGTTTAAAATCATGATTATGACATAATTCTTTGGGTTCCTTTTTTTTTTCCCCTAGGTTTTTGCCATTGAACATGTACACTTGCCAGAGAGAGACAGAGAGCAGGAAAGTGAGAAATCACCCCCCAGGGAGGGTAGGTCTATACTGCAATCCCATTTCCATTCTCCTCTCAAGATCCTAGGCATTCATGCACATGCACCTGGCATGATTTTCAACCCAATGAGGCCAGGGCTCAAACTGTTGTTGGCCAAGCGGGAACACAGAGCCATAACCACCACGCTACCTGTGGGCCCCAAATATTTAGATTCTTAACTCTTTTACATTGTATTTTCTGTCAATACATCCAACTGGCCAGAACACTTAGCTAACAGAAGAGCTGCCCTTGATTATGTTGGGTTTCTTCCTACGACTAGATTGGCTCAGGCGTGGTGGCACAGACAATAGGATGCCACTGCATGAGACTGGAGCCACATTAGCAAGTCCAGAGTTTAGATCCCAGGTTGAGCTGAACACACCAGATGCTCCCACAAGCATGCTCATAATCCTGGCTGGCTACACGACTGGTGGAGGACTGTGGTCTGGTAAGACCCTATTGAGAATATCTCTCTCTCTTTCTCTCTCTCTCATGAAATAAGTTAATTATTTTTTTTTAAATAATAGGATGTTCCTATTGGTTCTAGCCTAGGTTTCAGAATTTTAAAAAGTCTTTGATATTATTTTTCCTTGTGCTTACATTTCCTTCCCTGTTGTTTCCCTAAAGTGAGACAAAACAGGCCTTGGTTCTAACAAAAATAGCCAAGGACTCTCCTCAGCCTTTCTCTGGAAGGATCTTAGGCCAGAGACCCTAAGTAAATTTTTTGCAGCTCAAAGGTGACTCAGTACAACTTATCTGCCACAGGTCCAGATTTAAAAGTTAATTCCCATTTTTCCCCTGACTGTGCTCCTTGTGAAGCTAATATAATACAATCGTAGAAGCTGAATCAAACATCTTGGCACAGAAGACACATCCTCTCATGGATGTAGTGGCACCGCTTTCTAAGCATTACTCATTCTCCAAGCACTGGGTAGAACAGCACTTCTTTACTCTCTTAGGTTGGGAGTAGGTACGTGACTAAACCTGAAAGATGATAGTATTTCTGTTAGAAGATTTAGGAGCCTTTGCATGAGGCACCATGCTGTCTTCTTCAGAACATGTAAAGCATCATTCAAGAAGGGAGCTGCTCTGTCATCCTGGATGGTTGAGAGACTGCAATGAACAAAACCCAGCTGGTTTGAAATAGACATGTAACCTTAACCGGAACCATGAACTGAACTTTCTTTTGTTTGTTTGCTTTTGTTTTTTTCCAGCGTAAACTAGTTCATCCTTACAAGTGCACAACCCAGTACCTGTGGCCTATAAGACCATACAGTACCAAGCCTTCCTAAAAGCTGTGATCCTTGGGGACCAGCAGATGGCATAATGGTTTTATTGCTGGACCCCCACATGGCTCACAGCAGTTTGAGTCCCAGACTTGGAGACTCAAAACTTATGCCAGGTGTGTGTGTATGCATGCCCCAAATCCCAAGAGAACATGGAGGAGAAGGAATTGTAGTGTGGCCATCCCTCCTAGGAGGATGATTTCTCACTTTCTGTCTCTCTGTCTCTCCAGCAAGCACATGTGCCCTATAGCTAAACTCTCTCTCAAAAAAAAGGGGGTTGGGGGTTGTGATCCTGGGCTTCAATTTTCTGTCTAAAACTTGGAGTACTCTAAGAATTCATTCCATGAAAAATGAGCTATTGGATAATTTGTTAAGCATGTCATTAACCGAAATGACTTAGGATGAAAATTTTATTTCTATTAGTAAATTGCTTATAGGAAAATCCCCTCAAGTTTTCATTTTTTTAGCTAATATGCTAATATCTGTTTGGGGGGGAAGGCAGAAAAGAGAGAAACAGAGAGAGCTTTGGCAGAGGTCATTTCTCACAGGTTACATGTTGGATATGAGGCACAGTTTTGATGATGTCATAGAACAGTAAGCCAGAGGACCTATGATAAAATGTATATCAGAAGTATGGCTAATCATGTCATAAGTAGGTCTCTGAAGCAACAAAATAGAAACATTTGAGACCAGCAGGTGACATGGTGATTAAGGCACTGAACTCCCGCATGGCCAACATGGATTGAATCTCTGACCAGCAGCTTGCAATGATGCCAGTCACGTGTGCATGCATGCACAAAAACCCTAGAGGAGAATGGAGAAGGGATTGCAGTGTGGCCATCCCTTCTCACTTGGGGGCAAGACGGTTTGACCTCACTTATGCCTTGGGGAAGACCAAGTGTTTGTTGGGGGTAAAGGGGCTCACTATCCCTCTCTCTGTCTCTCTCTGGCAAGTGCATGTGCCCTACAGTAAAAACCTAGATAAACAAAAACAAAATACAACCATTTCAGAAATATACAATTAAGGGGCCTCACAAAATAATACAAAATATCCAAAGGAGATGTCTTCGTATAGCCATTAAATTAAATACAGGATGAGAAACACCTGTAAGGAAAAAAGAACATTCATAAAAATCTGTGGAGAGTACCGAAATGATAGTGCTTGAATAGTATTATTACCCCAAAGAGACTTTTAAATTGAAAGTAAGTAATGAAAAGATAAAATTCTTTTCTTTTGAGTGGGAATGGGAGTCAGTAAAAGAAATTGAAAATGAGCTCAATTTTGTATGAGTTTGATGTGTGACAGTGATTTATATTTGACAAAAGAATAATAGAGTAAACTACTATAAAACAATGAAGTAAATAAAATAACGTACCATGTAACTCGTTTAGTAATCAGGCCCACGAAGAGGCCATATCAACACACTAGAGCCCAGCTACCAGAAGAAAGGCAGAGAACTTTACAATACGGAAGGTTGCACAAGAATAAGAGGTTCTGATTCCATATGAAATGAAGTCCTTTCCTGGTCCAAATGCCATGATCACAGAAGTTTCAGGTGATTAAGCTAAAATTTTCACAGTAGTCCCAGAAAAGAGGCCAAGCCAAAGACAGCTTATTCAGCATTCTAGCATCAATATAAACTTCAGAATCGGACAGACATAAATCCGGTGCCTGCTCTGACATCTCCTTATTGTGTGGCTCTGTGAGATTGTGTCTCTTAATCTCAGTTTTCCCATCTATGAAATGGAGATAATAATAGCATCTGTATCATAGTGATGACTCTCAGGACTAATCAATATAGAGCATGTAAAATGTTTAGTTCCTGGCATTCAGGACAAAATCAATATATACTTACTACTGTTAAGAGTTTAAAGCTTTTCCTTTAAGCCTGAGAAATGCCTCAATCTCCTTCCAATATTAGGTCAACAATCTAGTGCATTTGGAACATCTAATCTGTTTACATTGTTGACATTCAGTTCAGAATATGGAATCCTACTTATTCTATCTGTCCTATACTACTAGGACTGAGCCAAGAAATCAGAGGCAATTAGGAATTATAAGAGGTGATATCATTAGGACACAGATACCTTAGAACAAGGTAGAGGTAGAGGTTGCTAAGAACTAAGTAGTTCTCCAAACCTAGACTAAAGTTAAAAATCTCTGGAAATTGGGACCAGCAGTTAGCATAATGGCTATATCCCTGGACTCCCACGTAGTCAACCGCAGTTTGAGTCCCGGACCCAGTGGCTTAAACTCACGCTGGGCACGTGTGTGTGCATACCCAAGATCCCAAGAGGAGAATGGAGGAGAAGGGATTGCGGCGTGGCCATTCCCCCTGGGGGGGGGGGGGTGGCATTTCTTGCTTTCTGTCTCTCTGTCTCTCTCTCTGCTGTCTGTCTGGCAAGCGCATGCCCCCGATAGCAAAAACCTCTCCAAAAAAAAAAAAATCTCTGGAAATTGAACATTTATTAAACAGTCATTCTTTGTTTGGGAACACACCTTCCCTTTAACCTTATGGAAAGGAAGAAATCAAATACTTTTTTTTATTGTCCCAGATTATGGACAAAGGGTCTATGTAGTCACAGATATCTGAGATACAGGAAAGAGACTCTCAGAGCCACTGCAAGAAACTCAGAAGTACTACTACTTTCTTGGAATGGAAAATCATCATATGAGAACACTTTGCGGGGCAAGACTGCTTGGCCTCACTTATGCCTTGGGGAAGATCAAGCCTTTGTTGATAAAAAGGTAGGTCATTAAGTTGTTTGAAGTGGTTAGGAACCATGAAGAATTTTAATATCAAATTGTATAGCTTATCACTGAATCCATGAGAGTTTAAATTCCTGATGAAGTATCTTAGTGTATTTAAGAATGTAGTAGACAATGATGTCTTCAGGACATTTGGAGTTAAAAATTAAGAAAAATGGGAAGTTTGGTCAAATATAGTACTTCCAGAAGAGGAAAAACATAAGAGTAGAATGCCATTGACCACAGAAAATTAAACCCCTTTGCAACCTCTTTCCTTTAGATCCGATAAGAATACTGCAAGTCATACATTAAAAACCAAACCATCTATTTTTGTTCATCTTTGAATTTAGTCATCCTTTAGTCTAATTAAATTCTAGAAAGTCATTTGTAACTGACATATTTAACTTCATTTGCTTGAAGTGCACGTATGATCCACATTTCTTAGGTTTCTAATTCATGTCTCTAGCTATGACATGATTTTATTAATACAATGTTCAATGTTGAAGACCTTGAAACAAAGGAGACTCGTATTGCACATTTGACATATTGAGAAGAATAATTTATATTGTCCTGAAATTATGACTAAAGCACAGAGTCTAGGGGGAAAAGTGTACTAAAGACCTTGCATTTTAAGATCAATACCTACCAGCAGCTAGATCTAACCACTTCCCAGACAACCTTACTGAGAGACATCAGTAGGAAAGAGCTTCCCACCACTATCCAACAAAAGAAGAGGACCTAGGGAAAGGGGGTAGATTGTCTGCCTTTTCAGAAGAACATTATTCACAAAGAGGAGCTGTTTCTATTTTGCTCTATGGGAAGCAAAGGAAGGAAGCAATCTAGAGAAGTATTTGAGAAAAGTAGGTGTACCTAAAAGAATCGTAAGCTAAATCTTCTTATTTTCTTAGGTAGTAAATTATCCAGTGACCCTTTCAGTATGCCCCATACTACTTATATAGAGACAAAAGAAACTGGAGAGAGATGGTATGGATAAGAGAGGGGGTTATAGTAAACCAGTCTATAAAACCACTCTTTCATATGGAAAGGAAACACTGGAATTTCCTTTGAGTGAATACCCAGGAATGTACTTGGAGTTGAGCCCTCTTCTTGGTATTTTAATGCTTAAAGAGAACACTCCCACAAGTGAATGTCTTAAAGGTGATAGAGGGAGAGTGACTGTTTAAAGGTCTGATACAACAGCCTATTGAAAGCTTGGCTAACACGACTGCTTAGGAATAACATCCTGTAGGCCTGGGGAAATCCAACTTAGGTAACTACATCCCGGTTGTAGTACATGCACTGAACCAACAGCCAATGTATTAGACTGCTTCCCAATGTTTAAGGTACATAAGTTCAAGAAACAAAGTATGGAAATCAGATTGGCTCCTAGTCTCATCATTCCCAGTGAACTACCTGTGGGGTTTGTGTTGCTCTCTCTTACATTCTTACATTTTTGTTAGAAGACATGATAATGGATTCATTAAACTGAAAGATGAAATTAACAATGGCCACTTTGTACTCTGCCTGTCAGTAGACCAGGAGACAAAGAAAGAAATTCTTAGGGTAATCAATTCTGATTACCATATGAACATAACATTGTCCCATACTGAGGACAGAGGTTCACTGGGCCATCCTAAGTGCTTCTGTGCCCACTGCAGATGAACTCAGAAATCGGGCCTCAAGAAGGCCACCATAGAAAGAAGCAGTTCTTCAAGAATGAAAATCTATATCATCTCAAAAGGCCAACAATTTAGATTACTAGCCAAGAACAAGTGAAATGTTTAATAGATAATAAAAAAGGAAATTGATAAATATCAATTGAAATTTCAGGGCCAACTAGAAGTGTTCTTGATTTACTGATACTCTTTAATTCTTTTCAAGATTTTGAAACTTGCTACTACTTTGCAGAACTGGGCCTTTCTTTTTAGGAATGATTTGAAGCCATCTTGTACCAAGTTGAGACTTAGACATTGAAAGTGGGTGTGAAATATCTTTGTGGTACTAGAATGGACTGTACTGGCTTAATTTACGTGTGTCTGGGATCCGTGTGCCTGCCTTGCTTCAAAGCAAGAGTAAACCTAACAAGCATTTGTGCAATGCTAGAACCATGGAATTAGTTGATTGCTGCTATCCTACTACCCACAGATCTACAGTAGAAGTTCTGCATGGAATTTCACTGAGTAAAAACGATTACTGTGCTAGATCATACTCACAGAGGGTCTGGCTTCATCAGCAATGACCTAGAGGAGTCAATGGGCACAAACTGGAAGCTTGAGAAAATGAAGCAGACTTTGACTGATGAGAGATAGACATGGAAGGCCACCAGCAAATAAGCTGTTCTCTTTCACTCCTCCTGTAAGAATAACCCTGAGATATGATAGTTCCTATGGCCTTTCTTGAAAACAACCAATTAGCTGCACTTTTTGTAAAGCTGTGGCCAGTTTGATAGTTCTTTCCTTCACCTTTGTTCTCCTTTCTTCTCTGCATAATTCATCTTTTACCCTCACTTTTGTTTCTCTCGGTCTGTATTCTAATAAATAAGTGTTGGTACAAAAGATTTTGTATTTCTTAGGAAACCTAGATCAAGATGAAAGTAAGCAAGTGATCTCTACATACTTTATTCCTTCTCCATGCTCTTGCACTGGAAAAGCAAATGCAGAAAAGTTATATGGAAATCACACTATGCTTTAGAAACCCTACACCTGCGGAGTTAGAGACAGGCTGAGTCTGCCTTGGAAAGACTGAGCTTCGAATCAAGTTTGTGATTGCATTTTTCAGTTGAATTTGTCAACATTGGACTGAAACTGTTCTAATAATTGCACCTGTCTGAAATGTTAAGAATCCAGCTAGATGTGATTAAGAAATCTACTACATGATGGGAAAGAAGTCCCACATAGCACAATACACTTCGGTCTTTGAGAAAAAAAATATGACATCCATATAGGATCACACTGAGGTACTTTGGATCAACAACCACTTCCTCAGAGCCATTCACTGATTCTAGGTCAATTAGATGTATCCACTGTTATCTCAATATCATTAAGCATCCCTGCTAGCTGCATTATGGGATTATTAAGCTCTAAGGTTATAGTTATTAGTCACTATTCTACAAGTACATATTGAGGAACTACTATGTGACAGACAATTATCTAGACATTGATAACCTGTTCTTGAACAAAAGTAGGCATAGTCTATACTTTATACAACTTATAGACTAGTGGAAAAGATAAATACTGACTGAATAGACATTGTACTACACAAACTTAGAATATTCTCAGAAGTAACAGGAAACAAATGTTGGTGCAAATAGTGGAGGAATGTGACCCAATAATGGAGGATCAATGAAGTTTTAGGAAACTTCCCCTAGAGGGAAACTAAGATCCCGAGCTGAGAATAAAAAGATAAGCAGGAGTTAAGTAGAAGTAGGAAAGATAGACATCCCAAGCAAAGGAAAGAACATGAAGGAGTCTTTAAAAAGTTCATAGGTAATGCATATTATTTTTAAAAATGCATAAACTTTTTTAAAAATTCAAATAAACTTTAATCCTATTTTTATACAAACTCTTTGAAATTCCCTCATATGTACAAAATCCTATAGCAGAGGAAGGATCAAGGGAATAGTTTATAGGTAAAATCAGCA